>NC_090941.1:846577778-846937778 GCF_040938575.1 Ambystoma mexicanum | reverse complement strand
ACATCTCCCAAATTACCTCCCCATCTCCTCCAGCCCCACAGCTGCCATCTCCTCAAGGAGAAACCCTGACTCTCCTCCTGCCACGCCACTCGAGCTGTGATTTCACTCCTTCCACCTCCTCCTCGCGCTGTTCCTGTTCATCCTTTGGCTTTTCGCCATTATCTCCCCCCAAGACCTCCACATCTATGTCCCTGGATGAGGTGACAGCCTCAATAACAGTGGACTAGGCATCTACGACCACCACATCTACCTCAGCATCCACCGCCACATCTGAAGATGAAAGGCTCCCAAAGAGAACCAGTCGTTCATTTTCTTCATCCATAATAACGTGTGGAGGGGGTGTGTGAGAAAGGCTTTTACAAAGGTTTCTACAGAGGGATTCTCAAAAGCTTATTTCCTTTTACATTGGATGCAGGAAGGTTAAAGGTTGCACGGAATCACAGAGGTGGTGCAGCACTATGGTTTTCACAAGGGTTTATAAGAAAGGGTTTCATGGGGTTTGTGAAAGTTCATTACATTCAGCAAACTGATCTGCTCATGTCCAAACAATCATGTCAAAGTTTGATGAAACGTCATGGATGCTTTCATGCAAACAGAGATGGTTGAATGCTGAAAAATAAACTACCTGTCCTTGACAGCCGTAATATCAGCTGACACAGGTTGCACTCCTTGCTCTGAATCAAAACCTGCTGCCTCATTGAGTGACCTATGATTGATTTATTTAATGTTTTCCCATCGCCAATATGACTAAAGAGAAAGTAACTGCATCCCGCCCCTCTCAACATGGTGTGACGCTAGAGGGTAACCATGCTGGCCATGTCCAAGGGGTTGCCCATGCCAAATGCACAGTGAGGTGTGGGAATCACTTGCCCCGCATTGGAGTGGTAAGTGGACACGACATGTCCCTCCGAATTTGGAGCAGTCTTGAAGGCTGGGCTTGAATACCACCTCTGCTAGTGCCTTTTTTGGAATTGGCCTTGTATTTTATTTGATTGAATTTATTACTAGAAAATTAAAATAAGCAAACTGGATGGCCGAGGGGAAAAGTCACGTGTGGGATAACAATGGCTGCTCCACGTTAATCACCACGTTCCGAACCCCCTTGACATGCAACACTCATTTATTTTGTTACTCTAGCAAAGTCAGTCCAAAATGGTTGCCTCTGATGGCCTAGCTCATGGGCGTCTTCATTGAATTGTAAAATAGAAGCTTAATTTGCCAAAAGTAGAAATGGTAACAGGCATGTGCTACATACACATCATAACATTTTAAGAGTTTCCTAGGCAATAAAGTGGTGGTTGGGGCACGATGTTGACCTCCTGTAGAGTGCCATGTACCACTTTTTGCCACTTGCAAGGTGGCAAAGTCAGGCGCAAGGTGACGTGTGGGAATGTTTTAAATTGTTTGCTGTACTTGTTAAGTTCTATAACTGACCTCTCCCTGCTCTTCTCCCCTACCCTGCTGTTCATACCTGGCTACACCTGGGTCCTGTGTGAAAAGGTACAAGGAGCGAATAAAGGTGGCCTTAAGGACTCTGCAGGAGGTTATTTAATATTATTTTTATTTATTTATATATTTATAATGCGCCGAAAGCCTGCAGGCATCAGGGCGCGACAAAGACACAAGGACGGAAAGGTGACAGGACAGAACAATAAGGAACAATAAGGAAGAGAGGAACCAGGCTCCCAAAGGTTAACTTCTTGACCAAAACTGTCACGAGCACCCAAAAAATGAAAGGTAGTTTAGGACCGGTAGAAAAAAAAAAAAGACGGACCAAACGGTAGCTCCCATTTCAATAAAGATTTCACTGTATAGAGACACCATTGTGATTATTGTTTTATTCAAAAGCCAAAGATGGCAGTAGTTGTCCAGGAATCTGAACTTGTTCTATTTGATAGCTGGAGGGATTATTTCAAGTCTTCCCTGGGTATTGTGATACATGGAGAATCTATCTTCAGCTAGCAAACTAAAGCACTAAAACACATTGAAAAATAAAATCAATTCAAAAAGGCGTTGGCAAGGGTGACCGTGAAACCCAGCTCCACTGTCCCTTCCTGCCACCAGAGATGAAGACTCTCATCACTTCTTCACCGACGTCATGATGTTGAAGACTAGAGAAGTGTAGCAGAGCATTAACCCAACCGCATATCTCACACTGCTCTCTGTTACAAAGTCACAATCACATTGGCCTATACCAGAACGAACAAGGCTTATTGCCGCTGTGAACGTGTCTGTTTCTGTTCCCATTTGCCATTACAACACCACAAAAACAAGCTTTGGAGAGGCTAGTTTGGACTCTTGGTGGAAGTCTACAACTTACAACGGTTCGATGGAATAATGTCGCTGTGAAAAATTCGTCAGGTTCTGGTGACTTTTTCCCAGCTACCAAAATTCCCAAATATTCTAGGAGGGGTATAACTCTATATTATTACTTCCAGTCCTAGAATATTTGGGGAAAGTGTCGGGAAGGCATAATTTTATAACACACAATGAGGTTAAAGTCGCTATTGTTGAACAATTTAATAGGACCTACAAATCTAAGCTTTCGAGATATTTGACAGCCTATAATACACAACGCTATGTGGACACATTACAGTCTTTTATAGATGTGTATAATGCCAGCTATCACCGGTCTCTTAAAATGACTCCAAACTCAGTAACATATGAAAACTCATTAGCAGCGTGGAGAAACCTGTATGCTGAAAGGTTATCGGAGAAGATCAAGAAAACACGCTTACACGTAGGGGACCACGTCAGTGTATCCAAGTTTAAAGATGTTTTTACAAAAGGGTACCATCAATACTTTGCCAATGACATTTTTATAGTGGCAAAAGCCTCTGTGAAAGAGATGGTATTCATATACCAGTTGACTGATTATGATGGGGAAGTTGTAAGTAGTCATTTCTATACCGAGGAGTTACAAAAGGTGGCCGACAATCCCCAGCGTCTTTATAAGGTTGAGAAAATTATTCAGAGTAAAGGAAAGGGACCTAAGAAACAACATGTGGTAAAATGGATGGTATGGCATGAGAAATTAAACAGTTGGGTCAACGCCACATCTATAGGGGATCTAAAAAGCAGAGAAGCTCCCTGAGAAGAAGATAGAAAATATAGGATTTTATATCAGCTTGCCCACTAACGCCTCTTTAGATACATTCCCTAACAACAAAATATCGAATTATTCTGTCAACTTCCAACGATTGTGAGAACCGGGTCTGATGGAGATTCAATATCCCCATACGTGGGATACAGTGGACAAAAGATAGGCCTGGTATACCATCAAGCATGGAGTACCTGCTGAACTGTTAAGCGTGGGTTTTTGTCATGCCTTTTACCCCACCATAAAAACGCTGCTAGATACTATTAATAAATTGCTCGCAAGCATCGAGTGCTATTCAGATATAAAGCTGTTTCTGAATAATGCTCGGAGGAAAGTATTTCTAAGATCGGCCGATCTTAACATTGAGTTTATGTGTAGCAGGAAACCTTTCAGGGTGCTGGGAAGCGTTCAACATGTAAAAAGTAATACAACTCTAGACAGAACACGTGTTGATATTGATAGTGGATTATACAGTCTCATGATCTACAGCGATATAGTAGAATATCAAAGGGTTGGTGACTCATATGCCTGCCTAATGAGAACCGAAAAGTCAAAAGTGAAAATAACGCCATTGTTAATATACAATACATTAATACATTATATCCCTGTTTGTAAGTGTCATTTTGACACAATCATTAAACAGATAAGGGAGGATCAGGGGGAACGGATCTCATTTAAATACGGGAAGATCCTAGTGAAACTACACATGCGCCCTAGACGGGAGAAAGACAGCTAGAGCATGGTAATCATAAAGAATTACGGGGAGCCACACGTTTATAGGGATTATTACCGCAGGCAAGCCGGTTATGGCGATCAACCCTACTTCCAAGGAGTGCCTTTTATGTATGCTGAGGGTCTAGGAAGTATTTTCAGAAGTCTTTTTCAGAGGGCCATGCCCTTCCTATGCAAAGGGTTTCAATTAGCCAAGCCGCATATGAAAACCGCTGCAACAAATATTGCTAAGGATGTGGTGTCTACTGAGGGGCATGGCCAACTGCCATTAAGTAGGTCGCTTGCCAAGCTAGCTCCCGTCTGATCCTTTCTTTATCCGATGAGAAGAACAGCTCCTTGGCTGTAACCTGTCATGCAACCCAGAGATCGTGGAGAGGGAAGCTTGGGGAGTGTGCTGGAATAGCTGTGGCACGATTCCTACACAGGAACCCTGGACAGAGCGCTCCAAAAGGTCAGGGCTGCAGAAAAAGCTCGAAACAAGATGGTGGTCATGGGAAGGTAACAGCGCGGGCTGCAGGGCGTATATCAGGCACGAGAGGAAGAGTGAGGGCCACCCAGTGGAAGCAGAGTGTGGGAGCGTCAGGGGATGAGGCGGTCACCAGCTGCAGAGTGATACCAGCTGATAAGTGGAGGTGGACCCGATGCCCGTGAAGGAGAGAAGGCAGAGATTGTGGGCAGCAGCGCCCTTTGTGGTCTGCCGGCGCTGTGGACAGAAGCAGACCAGGCCGGAGCCCGCCATGGTGAAAAGGACAGAGATGTATCCCAGAGGGGTCTGGCGTGCATTCTTTAAATAAACGCTACAGTGAACAACTATTGCAGTGAAGGAGGCCGGGCCCCGTCTGGGCGTAGATCCACTCTGAGAAGCAGTGCTGGAGGAGGGACAGCGCCTCCCTGCATAAACACAGACGGTGAGCTGGTGGCATCCAGGGGGCTCCTAAGCAAAGTATGTGTCCGGAATGAGGGATAGTGAGCTGACTGGAATTCTCGAGGGGCGGTGGCCAGGGGCCATACCGCTTTCTTGCAGCCACATACACATAACTAAGACTCATCCAGATAGCCACTCCAGAGGCTGGAAATTGGAAACGGCCCACTGTGCCTGGGCATTTGGAGGCAGTAGTGCAGGTCTGACTACAGACTTTAAATTATTGAAGTGGAGAGGCCTATGCACATGCTAGGTGAGCAGTTCTTAACTGTAGCCCGCCTGCCTCTTACGCCAGTGGAGGGCCCTCAGGATTGGTTTCTGTGGGACTAAAGTCGTCTCGCGCTGTGTTGGTGACTTGGTTGACAGATGCAGGCCAGTAGTGTATGTAATACTGGTTAACTCATGAACGGGTGAAACTGCATTGTGCTCTGGGGCTCAGATAGTGGACAGGAGAAGCTAAGGTGGCTTTAGCAGCAGCCCAGGACCCTGTGGAGAAGAGGAAACAATTTGGTATGGCCAAGTTGAAGGTTCCTCACAACCCAGTAATAGCCGGGCGTTTAGCATCCCGGAAACTCGGTGGCCACAGGCCAGGCATCCCAGGTTGCACCATAGCAATTGCCACTAATACTTTGATAAGAAACATTGTTGACCAGCACCACAGTGTACAAATAACTAAATGCCTCCTAAACCCGCCAAGATGAAGGCAGGACAAGCATCGATCAAAATCTATGCTATGGTGGCTGCAGCAGGACCCAAAGGAGAACCTGGGTCCCCCACAGGCAGAAGGAGGTGACCCTAGGGAATTGCACAACCTAGTCATGCAGGCCATTGCAAACCTCAAGATTTCGCTGTGGACCCAAATTGGGGTGGTGCAACTGGATGTGGGAATGCTGAGACAGGACATGCGGGGACTGGCGGAATGCACCACCACCCTTGAGACTCAAATGAGGGAGAACACAGACGGGCTACGAGAGACGCAGGAGGAAGTGCAAGTTCTGAAACAAAATGTCAGCCTCCTTGAACATATAGTGGAGGAAGCAGTAGGCCGGGCCAGGAGAAACAACATCTGAATAGTGGGGCTACCAGAAGGAGAGGAAGGTACGGACCCCACTACATATATAGAAAATATGCTACTCTAGGAAATTGAGCCCAGCAACCTCACACAATGATTTACAATAGAAAGAGCGCACAGGAGTGTCTCCCAGAAAGATAATAGCAAAGGTTCTGAATTATAAAGACCGGGAGAACATTTTGGCATACACTAGACAAGGGGGAGTGTTGCGGAGAGCCTCGGCTGACCTTGCTGTGTATCCTGACTACACCTTCCAGGTGCAGAAAAGCCAGGCGCAATTCACGATGGCCAAGGCCAGACTCAGAGCAGCGGGCCTGAAATACATGCTAATTTACCCGGCAAGACTGAAGATTATACACAAGAACCGGGCTTGGTTCTTTGAGCTTCTGGAGGATGCTCAGGCGTGGATGGACAGGGAGAAAATAGGCCCAAGTGGAAGAGAGCCGGGAGACGACCATGGTGGAAGTACATGAAAGGGTCAACATATGAGGAAGGAGCAGCTGGAAAGACTGTGCCTTGAGAGGGTGGACCAACATCGAGCCGGAGGCGACAACAGAATTATTTAAAGGCCCTCGGATCATGTGGGCTACTATGGAATTAGTATTCCTGGGCCGAGGAGTTAATTCAAATTAGTGTTCTAATATCAGATAATCCTTTGATTTTATATTTTTAGTGTGTAGTTTGGATTTTAGATTTGGTGTCATGTGGTGGGACAGGCTTTACCAACAATTTGAGCTACACAAAGCGGGATCGGACATACAGTAGCACTGTGTCACCCCCCTGAGTTCTATTTTACAGAGCACTTATTATATGTGTCCACCCGCTGTGCATCGTCCCGAGATATGTGTAGACAAGTTAGATACTCAAATGGTTTCCCAAGTCGTGCCAAAAGACTAGCTTCTGAAGGAGGGAGGACTGTTAACCGTGCCGAACTGTTGAGACCATTATGGCTGGAGAAATCAAGGTACTCACCTTGAAGGTAAGGGGGCTCAATGCTTACGTCAAAAGGAACTGGGTCTATGCGTACTTAAAAAGGAGCAGGGTAGACATTTGTGTTGTTGCAGGAGACACACCTAACAACTGAAAAGCAGTCATTGGTGGTGAGCAAATGCAACAGACAGGTTTTCAATTTCAATTTATTTTTTAAATATGTACAAGCCATCACTGGCTTTACATATTACATACACATTCCCATACAATCTCTTAAAATCTGCTTTAAAAAAAACTCTAGCAATCTAAAACAATTTATAAAATAACCTATTAGAATAAAATACCAGCAGACAATTCTCTTAAAATAGATAAACATAATTCATAGAATTTCATCATATGATATATAAGATTAACATCATTACCATCTAGCAGATTCTACCATATTATTTCAAGATTTTCTACCTTGCATGAGTTCTCATATTGTTTAAGATATTTAGTTCTTAACAGATTTAGGCTTTCACAGTCACTTATTACGTGTTTAGCAGTTTCTATCTTTTCATTACCACATAGTCGACATAGCCTCAGCATTCTTGTAATATCATGTCTAGCGCCCAAAACTTACATAGTATCACATTTATTAAATTTAAAAAGTAGATACAATCTCACTATCATCGGATGTGGAAACACTTTTTGATAATTAGGTATTCTTCTATTAGATCGGCTCACTTTGCTGTAACCTAAGAATGCCATCACCTTTGTTTTACTAATATTTATAACTAGCCCATTTTTCTCTAAATATTCAACTAGTGCATTCAGTTTGGTTTGGAGTCCTGCAGGAGTATAAATCAAGTAACACTAGATCTGCATACCCCAGCGAACCTAGTTGCAATGAAGAGATCTTAACATCATCAGTTCCTAGTCTATTAATTGAGTCTGGGATATCTGCCAGGTAAAGATTGAACAGTGTTGCGGCCAAGGTGCAGCCCTGCTTGACACCTCGACAGGTTGGTATTGCTTCAGATAGTTTCCCTTCTCCATCCAACCTTATCCGTACAGAGGTATCTGAATATAATAACTGTATCATATGTAGGAGTCCAGACGGGATCCCCCATTTTCTTAGCATTATCCATAATTTGCCTCTTAAAATAGTATCAAAAGCTGCACTTAAATCACTAAATAAAGCATACACAGGTAATTTCCGGACCGCCCAGGAATATTCCACTGCAGTCACTAGATTGACAATATTGTGGATAATAGACAATTGTGCTCTAAAACCCGATTGATTACTCGGTAGAATGTTATTATTACTAATCCACTCATTCAATTCGTTCAGCAGCACTTTGGGGAATATTTTGGCAGGAATGTCTAACATGGCTAACTTACGGTAATTTGCAGGCTCTTTCCAATCTCCTTTCTTATGGACCAGAAGGATTATGCTTTCTCGCCAAGAGTTAGGGATATTTGCATAGTTCCCTATCCAGCAAAATAGTGTAGATAGGGCTTTCGCCCATAGATTTGGCACCATCCGTAAGAGAGCATTACAGGTTCCATCAGGGCCTGTTGCCCTCGAGATATTTAACTGCTCTATCAGTTTCGTTAAGCTATCAACCGTAAAAGTACCATACCATCTAGCCTTAACTATTTCACACACTTCACTATTGGGGTCCTCTCATCCAAGCGTGTTTCTAATATGCGTAATCCATAGATTTTATGAAACACCATTAATGGGTAGACATCTCTTCTTCGATCTATTGATTACGGCCCACATGGCCTGATGATTATTATTCCGGGTATATATGGCAATCTACCCCAGGTTTCATTAGCCTTATGTGTTCGATAATGTCTAAGCCAACTAAGATGTTGTTTTTTGGCTACTTTTATCAACAAGGTTGCATCGCACGATTGCATTTTCTTTATTTCATTGATCTTATATCTTAGTTGTTGTTTTGCCTTATGTATTGACCAATCAAACACAGTGTTTTTTGTATTAGAAAGATTCCATCTTTCACTCGTACTAAGATACTTTGTTTTGTGATTAGAGACTGCTTTAATGCTATCAACCGACCTTTTCAAATGTATTGATTATTTCGTTAGTGTATTCCTCGGCAGAACACTGCTCATTAAATAATGTAATTTTGGCTTCTGCTATCACTTTTGCTTTGTCTAGCTTAGTAGGATTCCATATGATCCGGTTTTCTGCGTTGTTAATCTCAATATTGCCGTTCAGATGGGAGGAGGTCTCTTCTTTAATATATTTTATCAGCAAGTAGAGTGGAAGATGGTCACTTTCTTCTCTAACACCAAATGACATATCAAGAACTAGATCATTGGCAGTATTATTCACCACTATATAATCAATTGTGGATAAACTTCGACCACACACTCGAGTTGCGCTACGGTTTGGATCACAATATGTGTTACCATTCAGCATTTTCAGGTGATATTTAAGGAATAAATTTGCCCAGGGTTTCCCATATCTATTTGAAAATCCGTGGTCTAACGGCCCTGAGCCAACATCGTTCATTACATTCTCAGGCATCACTATTTTAGCATTAAAGTCACCAACTAATATACAAGGCAAACCTTCTATAGCTTCATTTAGGATTTTGGCCACTGTATCAAGGTTGGTTTTATTAAACACTCCATTCGGAGGGTTATAAATGTTTACTAGGAGTAGTTTGGGTATCTCAGGTATATTAGTCCAAATCTCTACTGCTAGCACCATTTCTGTAGACCATTTGGTGTTCTTTCCATCCCATGGGTGTCTAGTGGCTGTGAGCAATCCACCTTTCGGACGGCCTTTAGGTCCCTTCACTGCCAAACTTTGTATGGTGCACCAACCATCTATGTCGCATGGTTTATATAACCATGTTTCTTGTAAAGCAACCATGCAAAAAGAGTCAAGATTCACAAGAAGCCCGTCGGCAGCTGTATAATGGTGGTTACCTCTTGCATTCCATGATAGCATTATACCGATCTCGTCAGGGACGTTGTTCAAAATGGGATTTGATGCTATGGGTAACCATTGCCAGTATCCATTGGTCTCTGCGGTATTTGTTGGGCTATTTAATTGTTTTGCCTTCATATCTGTCAGCTTGCCAACTTTAGTTGGGTCAGAGTTATTCATTCCACCACTTATTCCCCCATTTTTCTTAGATATTTGCCTCGATTCATTAGGCATATTTTCTTCCTTTGTAGTTCTATTTTTAATATGTTTAGGACTTGGCAATATCTCCTGATATTTGACTTTCTGCATATATGTTTCTTTACTTGAGTAACCCAATTTACTAAATAGATCACTGAGGATGAGAATATAATCCAGTGTGAAATTATCAATACACCACACATTCGTGATAGCTACGCTTGGAGTAACCAATTAGTCTACTATCTTGAAATCTCTGGAGGATATCATCCGTAATGGGACAATGGCTGCACATAATTCTAATAGGTGCCTTCTATTCAAAATACCAACTATATCAGACTTAGCAGTCGCTTGGAACTGCGGCGCTCTGACATAGTTAGTAGGATCATTTTTTGGACTGCGTTGATTATCATCTAGCATTATCTTCTTTTGCGCTTGGGGTGATTCAGTAATTGAAGCACCCACTTTATTTTTCTTCCCTTTTATTAATTTTGTAGTTTCTGATTTATCTATATTGGGCTCTACAAATAGCTTTTGTATATCAAGCAGTATTGCATCTGCTATACCTTGTCGACTTTCCTCTGTATGTTTCTCCTTTTTCGTCGCTGCTAGCCATTCGTCTAGCATTGGACGTCTATTAGCTGGAACTGGTCTCTGATCTTTTAAATTTTGTTTCCAGGTAACCTTTTTCAATAGACGTTTATTTTTTGGTGAAGCTTACACTGACTGTTCATGGATAGACACTATGTGGTCTCCAACAAAATTGGGTTATTTTGTTAATGGAATTGGTCTAGGTGGATTAGGAACATTGGGGATAGGGCTAGGGAAACAGGGGACAGGTTCTTCCACAATACTCACATCAATCGCTGTTTTGAATATACATCCATTTTTTAAGACTCTCCCATTATTCCTCCCATTCGTGGCAGCTTGGGATATCACTTTCTTTTTAAGTAGTCTACTCTTTTTTAGTCTGGTGGTCTGTGCAATGTTTGCTGCCTTAGCCATATCAGAAATAGTATATTCTGCTATCATCTCAATGCCATCTGACTCTATGCTGGCTGCAGCTAAGTCTTCCATATTTGCTATTGGATATGTCTTCAGTATCTCAAATTCGGTATTGATACCTATATCTCTTAGAATCTTTGTGGTTCTATTGATGCTCTTGTGAAGTAGGACAAAGTGTCCGTCTAGCTTGCGCTCAATGGTATCACATTTATATACCAGATTAGTTATAGCAATTTCTAGCGCTTCCAATATTTCATCAGAGCTCTTAGAGACAAAGCTCGAATTGGATGGGGAGACTGTCATCTCTTTGCTCATTTTGGAAAACTTAGTCGGCTTAACTGGTACAGTATCCACTTCCTCATAACTCATCATTTGCCTATCTTCTTGTATTATTATTCCAGTGATTGGATCAAACACAAATCTTTCTTGAGAATTAGATTTATCAAGAAAGATAGACTTTTCACATATTGCAACCGTCGTACAATCATTCACTTTATCACTCTGGACTTCATTCACACATCTCTTTACATTGTTTATGTGTACTAACTCATTGGGGTCATGGAATATTTCAGCAAACAGTTTAGCTCCAATACACAGTAGACTACATGCAAATTCTTCTATTAATTCATTCATAGTATTCACCTTAACGCCAGGACTCAGCTGTGTGGGCGTCACCCGACTCGCAGAATCAATTTTGTTGAAAAAGGTGGTCATTTTGGCTAACTTACTGTCAGTCAGTAGACCTGGTTTAGAAATTATTTTCCTTTTGCATGCTCTACTTGGTCTATTTCTAGGTTCTAACTGGGGAGCTTCACCCTTAGACTTCATATTGGATATGGAGACACGCTGATGGGCGTGGCAAGTTGCTCGTAATTTCATATGATTTATTATTAACCAGCGTGGCTCACCAATGTCAATTGTGACTTATTCTTAGCAGATATATCGAATACCAGCACCAAAGATAAAGGGAGCTATATCACGCTGTACGCTGCACGCCGCTCAAAGCAGCAAACAGCCAACAGCGTACTTCAGGTACTTCCGGGTGTGGGTCCGGGTGAGCCAGACAGGTTTTTGGCTCATCATATTCCGCTTATGCTCGGGGGTCTTGATATGGATAGCGCCCTCGGTGCCATTTAAGATGACCCAATTAAAACGGACAATGAGGGTAGAATGGTTCTGATACAAGGCCTGCTCGAAAATATCGATACTTGTATTAGTAATAAATATGCACCCAACCATAATGCAACAGTATTTTTTCAATCACTCTATCCGAGGCTGGACCCTTACAGCAATAACAATATTATATGGGGCGGGGGGACTTTTTTTTCCAACTTTATTTATTATTTTTTACACAAAATCATAAAACATTAAAACATACATGTATGAGTGAATTCGCAAAAAGTTCACAAAAAATCATGTATTACATAGCACATTTCATTTCAAAGCATCTTATCATATCTCTATAAGAAACCCACCCCTGCATCTCATCTGCAATACAAATACAATAAAAACAGCACAAGACAAACACCCTCCCACCACCCACCCCCTATATTATTTACATACCTATAAAACAAGTTCTACACTTTAATCAAACAAACTATTGAACAAACCCCACATGTCAGTATATTCAAACTCCCGATCGCACTTCAAAGCTTGCGTCTTTTCATACCACAAAAGTGTCAGCAAAACCGATAACCAATTTTCATAGTGAGGTTTTTTCCTAGATTTCCACACCTTCATGATATGCTTAATAGCCATCAACAGCGCTCTAACAATCCAATCCAAAGAGTCACATATATCTCCACTTCTACCATCAACTGAAAGAAATATAACTGATTTAAAAGTTCGAGGGAATAAATCATCTACCACCAAATCAACTTGATCCAGAACATCCTTCCAAAACTCTATTACCCTACTACACTCCCAAAGCATGTGCTGAAAGGTTCCTCTCGAACAATTACACCCCCAGCACAAGTCCGTATCTGCCAATCCTCTCCTATTCATTCTCATAGGCATCCAATAAACATGTCCTAAAACGCGTTGATGAATGTATCTCAGGTTAAGGTCAACTTTGGCTTTTACTGCTATTTTGCAGGCATAATTTCATGATTCCTCAGATAACTCCATTCCCATTTCTAACTCCCATTCCATTCTCAGCTTATCCCAAGAGTTCAACATACACTACTGCAGAGGCATGAACTTAATAAAGGTCGAAACCACCCCTGGTGGTGTAGTAAACAATTCACAGATTTGAGGTCCTAAATTCTCTATTGTTCAAACCATAACTGAAAGGGGCCCCTAGGGGTCCCTCGCATTATGGAAACAAGGCAAGTCACCACACACGATAGATACGCCAGACACGAGGTTGTATTCCCAAAGCTAGGCTTTATTGCAAAGCAAATAGTCTCAGTTGGCCAACTCGGTCTCACGCCCCGCGACGTGTATCTCTAGACCTCGAGGGACGCAAGAGAGTGAATTACGTACATCAGTTACATATATACAAAATGCATATCATACAATCAGCTGTGACATGTTTAACACCCCCCTTTATTGGGTTTCTTTGAACTCGGTTTGATGATGGATACTTCCGACGAATATGACACCTTCAATTATCTATTCTAGTAACAATTTGCAACCTTGCAAGTGTAGAGACATCTTTTCTTTGTTGACAGAACACAGTGCTTCTGTTCTTGTAAGAAAGCTACATACGGGGGAAGAGTCACATTCCAGACCTTGCTATCTATGAGGTGCTATTCGTATCCTGGGAGCCGACAATCTCTACAGGGCTCGGAAAAGGGGGGGCCGTAAGAAAAGCATAATTCAAGCCGTTAGCTGCTTTATTCTAACATATTCTACCATATAACGAAACTGGCTGGCAGCTGTGAAATGATTAAATGCCCTGCGGCTCTGCTTCAAGGCTACGTTCGGGAGGGAGCCAGGCATTCCTCCCCGGAGCTGCCTACGTTGTGTTTCAACAAACTCTTATTAGCCTCGTGGCCTTGCGGCCTTGTCGTTTCACATTCAGACAACAATGTTGTCAGTTGAGCAGAGTAAGCAGAAATGTGCTGTGAAGCAATTTGAGCAGAAAGCAATGAGCAATCGTTACAAAACAAAATGGCGATCCTTGTTACATCAAAATGGCTGCTCATTTGGTCAAACTCGGAAACCTGTATTTCTGTCGTTTTGTACATGAGACGGTTGGCCTTCGGCCACCAAAATACGTTTGCCGTCAATCATGAGAGGTGTCCATTTTTCTAGACCAACAAACCCTCCTTTTGGCCGTATGCCAAACATTTCATTTATTCATTGTATCCTCCTCTGATGACGATAAGTCTGAAGTACTTATGTCTGAATTTTGCATGCTATTATAAGCATCATCATCGTCATTAATATCTATAGCCATTAATTCTTTTACTGTTTTCATTTCATTCGTGCCTCTGTCATCCCGGCCATAAGTTTGTTTTCTTTTTGTAATCATATGCATACATCCCTTAGTACATCCCTCAGTTATCTCAGTGAAAACTATCGGTAGGCAGTGTATGCAACAACAGCACGTTATGAATATTCCAAACACTACTACTAATATCGCGATCAACTTCCATCCCCATGAACGCAGTATTCCCCAAAACCAGGACCCTATTCCCCAGCCCCCTTCTCCAGTAGGGAGTTCGGAGCTTAGGACATGCATTTTTTTTATTGCTTCAAAAATCGTAGGGGAATAGTCATCTACGAATACACAGCACGCTGATCCCACAATCTTGCAAATTCCCCCACGATCAACCAGGATTACATCGAGAGCCATTCTATTCTGCCGCATCATTAACCTAATTCGTTGGTGTTAGATAGTATATCTGTCGTTATGTTTATGGTATCTTCTAGTATTCTGGACAGCTGCCTTATGTTATAGGAGTTCACTATCTGGGACAAGAAAGGTGTGAATGATTTTGCTACGTCCTTCGCTATCAAAACACCTTTGCTACTCCTTCGGGTTCTAGATCTGGATAGCCTGGCCATGTCTGCTGCATCTAAGAGGAACACTCCTGGGAACAGTAGACCTAGGTAACATGTACCTCCCCACTTTCTGGGCAACCAAAGATATGCTTTTCCTCCACATATAAAATATACAGGATCTCCCACATATACTGGTTCTATTTCCCATTTTAGTACCGCTGTATTCATGCATCCAGTAAATGTTCCTACTGAATAGGAGCCTTTCTTTTTTAGACAAAAAGGGACAGTTCTCAGGTTGAAATTCACTGTGTAAGAAGGGGGGATTGCATCTTTGTTCCCGTCCGTCCTTACACGAAACGTCATCACAGATGTTTTAACTGGCGGGGACAATCTATCTTGTCTATTTTGTCGTGTTATTTTTCGTGTACTTTTTGGCGTAGGTTCTGGGATCATCATTTGCGCTTTATGGAATATGGAACAACCCACAGGCCTCATAATTATTTCCTCATACTCATTCATGTTTGTTCTATCTAATTGACCCGTACTACTCTTATTCCATTTCCCATAAAACATTGCACTTGAAGATGCACTGCATGCAGAACTTAATGGTAATGGCTGTGCGTACCAGCCTATTCCTTTCCCCGCATGCTGTGGTAAATGGGCGATTACCCAACAATTATTTTTCTTTAGAATTGCATGCATCATGTTCATGATGAGTAATAGCGTATTGTTCCCATACCCTTCTCTGTGTCTCTCTTCCATTGGGGACAAGGTATAAGTAATCACCTGAACCGGGCTTTCAGTAGTGGATATATTAACTATTGGTAAGAACATTCCCAATGGGTGTATAGACTCCATATACCATAACACAAAGGCTGTCGTTATTGGTGCTGCCAGACTCATGAAGCACATGATTATTGTCAAAGCCAGCATACCATTTTTTTTACCATGCGTTTTCCCTAAGTTTACAGTCTTTATAACTAACTTATTCTCAGCGGTGGTGCAGGAGGAGGCTGAAACCGGTCCTGACATTTTCCTCACCGTCCTTCTTCTTCCTGACAAAGTTTGTCGTGGATATCTCTCTTCGTCGCACTTGTCCGGATGTCAATAAGTTCGAAGGAATTGTCAACAGTTTAGTCTGCCAGCCCTTTACAGCCTGGATTGCCTATTCGTTCTAGGCAAGATCACTTATCCTTTCTAACACTGCTCAGAGAACTTCTGAGCAGTTGTCTATTGCCTTTGTACCATGTGCGCCCAGCTTGTCCGCTCTGGTTAAGGACACATGTACTTTTTATGATCGCACCGAGGAGCCGCGAGTCTTGAATTGTTCGACTTGCACTATTCTCACGCTTCTCTCCTCTACACCTCTAGTTCCTTCTCCGTCCATGAGCAGAACCAGAGGTCAGCATAAACACCAAAGAACTGTGGATCACTCTTCTTTCGAGGCCACAAATCTTATCGCCTCACTCCTGGTATTGTGTGATCCGTGAACAGTGCCGGTGCACTTCCAGATCCAGACTCAGAGTCAGCCTGTGGCGCAATGGCAGATGCTGGTGTGCGCCGCAACAGTGATGCAGATTTGGTTTTTGGCTCTGGTGCAATGGCAAGTGCTGGTGGGCGCCAAAGGGGTACATATTTAGTGTCTGCCGTTATTTGCAATGCAGATTTCGTGTCAGCCAACAGTGATGTAGGTTCTGCTGGGCAACGTTGGGGCACTCTTTGCCCTTTCCCCTTTTTGGCAATCTTTTCAGGCTTTGTTTCGAGTTTCGCTTCTCACTCGGACAGATTTAGCGGTAGTGGACTGGCAGCAGTTTCTTTTGTTTCTGGGACCGCTGTCTCTTTCCGGTCGTCCGGATTGGGCAAGTCTTTCAGTGAAGATGGGATCTTTTTGGCATGGGTGGCATGGATCCACAACTTCCTCCCATCCACCCGTGTTGCCGTCTGCGTTGCCAGAAGTACTTGATAGGGGCCACGCCACCTGGGTGCTAACAATGATTTTCTCACAAAGTTCTTAAGCAGCACCCAGTCTCCTGGCTCCACGCGTGCCCCGGACCAGTATATCTTACGGATAGAGCCTCCTGCATCTGCTGATGAATCAAACGCAATTTCTACATTAAAAGGCCACAATAAGTGCTAAGTACAGGATGTTCCACTTCACTCAGTCGCTTTGGCTGAGGTGCGCACCAAACATTCGCTGGCCTCCCCATCACAATCTCATATGGGGAGAGCCCAGTTCTAGCCTGTACAGACGTACGCATGCACAATAGCGCTATCGGTAATGCATCCACCCAACTCAACTTGCTCCGTGCACATATCTTGCTAATTTTTGACTTGAGGATTCCGTTATGCCTCTCAACAAGACCGGCAGAACTCAGATGCCTCGAACTATGAAATCTCTTATCAATCTGAAGACCTGCACATATCTGTAATACCACTGCGCCCACAAAATGTGGACCGTTATCTGACCATATGACAAGAGGCAAGCCAAAACGAGAAAAGTATTCTTTAAGCATTACTTTTGCCGAACTCATTGCTTTGCAGTCTTTTAAGGGATATGCCTCCACCCACTTGCTGAATCCACAGATCACCACTAAGACATATTTCAAGTTTTGGCAAAATGGATTACCTCAAAAGGCATAGAGGGTGGGCCAAAACTGCCTATTGGAGTCACTGTTCCCTTTCCTACATTGTGTTGTAAACACGTAATGCAGTTCTGCACCAACCTCTCTGCATTCTTCTTTATATTTACATTCTTCCATACCGTAGATAGGTGCTGTATTATTTTCTTGACACAGATGTGGGTAGGGCTGTGAGCCATTGTGACCATTGCAGTTACATAGGAATTTGGCAACATCCAGTTTTTAGTTCTCTTGTGCACCCAACAACCCTCTAAATCTAACTCAGCAGAGCCCTCTGCCCACCCTTGTATCTCATCGGCCGTGGCTTCGGCCTGCATTTCTTTGACAGTGGCAATTCCATCTTCTATCATACAGGGTACTTCCTCAGTCTGGACTGTCATCATTTTATTATTCAAATCAGTGGCAGTTTGTTTCGCAATTCTGTCTGCAAATGCGTTTCCCTCTCCCACTTTGCATGTTACCTTTTTATGTGCCTCGCATTTCACTATTGCTAGGTGCTTTGGAAACTTGAGTGCAGACAGCAATCGTACAATCAAAGGGCCATGTTGAATTTTGGCCCCATGTGATGTCAAGAAACCCCTCTCAGCCCAAAGTCGACCAAAGTTATGAACCACCCCAAAAGCATACTGACTATCAGTATAGATATTCATGTTCAAATTTTCAGAAATCTCACAGGCTCTGGTCAATGCTATTATTTCTGCGGCTTGTGCCGAGTTGTAGGGGATTCTTTTGCTTTCTACAATGCTCTCTAGGGTAGTGATAGCGTAAGCAGCAGTTGACGTGCCATCAGGTAGTTTAAAACAAGAGCCGTCACAAAATAACCATCCATCTGGCTCCTTTTGTGGGATGTCACTTAAATCAACTCTCCCCTTCGTTTCTTCCTCAGTTACCATTAAGCAATCATGGGGTGGTGATTCGTTGTCACCAATTTCTTCTGTGGGCAGTGGCATTAATTCTGCAGGATTCAAAGCGTTACACCTCATAATTTGGATATGGGGCGCGAATAAGATAATTTCATATCTTGTCAGTCTAGCAGAGGTGAGGTGTTGCGTCTTTGTCCTATTTAATAGGACATCTATGACATGTGGCACCATCAGAATTAAAGTATGCCTCAATACCATCCCTTCCGTTTGTTTAACCGACGCAGCAGCCGCCGCGACAGGACGCAAACATCGTAGTAGGGCGCGCTACAGGGTCCAGCGCAGAAGAAAAATAGCTGCACGGCCTATTTCTACCACCTTGTTCCTGTGTCAAAACAGCCAATGCACATCCTTCATTCTCGCATACAAACAATCTAAACACTTTTTTATAATTCGGTGTGCCCAAAACTGGAGCAGAACATAATGCAGATTTCAATTGATCAAACGCTCTCTGACATTCTTCTTTCCACTGTAAAGGTATCACCGCATCCTTCTTAGTTAATAGCACCATTGGCTTCACAATTAACACAAAATTACTGATCCACTGCCGGCAATAAGAAGCCAGGCTTATTATGGCTCTGACTCCTTTCTGTGTCTTTGGAATAGGCATACAAGAAATACTTTCTATGCGCTCTGGCGTTAGCCTTCTCCCTTCTTTCGAAAGTAGGTAGCCCAAATAAGCTACCTCCTTTCCATTATATTGAAACTTCTTCAAACTAGCTTTATGACCATGTGCCGCTAGGTGTGACAGTAGTAATACGGTGCTCTTTTTACAAATCTCTTCTGTATCAGCAGCAATCAACAGATCATCTATGTATTGCAATAGTACACACCCCACTGGTAATTCTAGCATGTCTATCTGCTCTTTTAATGCTCTACTGTAAATACTCAGACTTTCCGTATATCCTTGTGGAATGCGCGTGAATGTAAATGATCGTCCCCCTAATGTGAACGCGAACAAATATCTACTGTCCTTGTCCACCGGAATGCTAAAGAAAGCATTTTTTAGATCAATTACACTAAAGTATTCTGCTGAGGTTGGTATCATTGTCAATATTGTAGTGACGTCTGGGACCAAAGGAAATTGTGGATCTACTACTTTGTTTAGCACGCGCAAATCAATTATGAAACAATATGGTACTTCACTGCCTCCTTTCTTAAACACTGGAAGAATCAGGCTATTACATGTACTGCCTGTAATTTCTTCAATTACCCCTAATTTCACCAAATCTGAAACAATCTCTTTCAATCCTTTCTCTCCGTTAGCTGAAATTTTATACTGGGGAATTATTGGCAATGTAACTCCTTCTTTCAAAATGATCCTCACTGGCTCTATCTTCAAACATCCTACATCGTTGACATCCATCGCCCATATACAGGTTGGCACTTTTCTTAACTCACCTGGCAAAGTTTCAGACATGAATTCTGACACAGGGGCATCTTGTGGCTAAATCGTCAGAAACACCCCGTCTGACGTGCAAAGTATAATCGCACCTAGCTTTTTCAACAAGCTCAATCCCAACAAGTTCTTCCCACAATTTTCTGTTAGGAGAAAGGGACAATGTTCAGTGAATGGTCCTATAGTAACTGGGACTGGTTGGGACACTGGGTTTATGACTGGTGTACCTGCGAACCCTACGGAAACATTCTTTTGCTCTGACAGTGGTATATCCGGAACCAAGTGATGGTCTATTGAACACTTTTGCGCTCCTGTATCTACAAGGAAGCGGTGCTCCTCATTCCCGACTCTCATTTCTACGTAGGGTCCTCTCTGATTCACAGGAATAGACACTGGTTCCGACCCCTGCCCTGGGCTGTCCTATTGGGGAAATAACACATCATCCGATGTGTAGTCATTACTATTACTGTAATACGTGTTTGGCTGCGTATTGAAAATGTTCCCATTCTTTCCTCTGTTTCCCCCACTCTGATTCCCATACTGTTGGTTTTGCTGACCCTGACTCTGGTTAGGAGCACTTCGGTTTTGGGCTTGGTTTTAATTACCTTCATTATTGTGGTGCTGCTGCATACTATTCCTATTTGGTCCATTCGCTCCTTGGTGCCTTCTGTGCTGTCTTCGCTGGCCAGTTCCATTTCTATTCTGTAAATGTGGACACTGCGCTCGCCAGTGTCCTTCCTTCTTACAGTATGCACACTGATTTGGTCCCAATGGCCCCCCATGCATATTCGAATTACTCTTCCCTTGTGCGTTCCCTCTTCCTCTATTATGTCCTGCTACTTGCTGCAGTAACACCCTTGTTTTCAAATTTACTCTATCTTTCTCTTCCTGGTCTTTTCCCACATTCACTCTTGTCTCGTAATATTGGGCCATGTGCAATATCCCACCTAGCATTTTTGCTTGCCATGCACTTTCTGATGTCATTATTAGGTTCTGAATTGGAAGTCTCAACCCCCTCACATATTTATCAACAAATAGCCTCTTCCCCGCTTCCGAGCTCTCATCCTGCCCACTGAAGTCTGCGAATACTTCTTCAAACCTATTGAAATAATCTGTTGCTAACTCATCCTTGCCTTGCACACATGCAGTCAACTTGTCCCATTGAATTCTTTTCTCTGGGACAATTTCTTTTAATTTCTGTATTATGCATGCTGGTAATTCTACCATGCTCGCTCCTGGTGTCCCTCCAAATGCTTTATTCCTGTCTTCTATCACCAAGTCCGCCCATGTGGTGCCATAGGCCGTTACGTCATCCACCTTTCTTATTTGCTTCCATATGTCTGTTGTTAGGATCACAGGTTTATTAGGTCTATGTCACCCATGGTAAGCACAGATGATTGCAGGCAGGATTCTACTTCCTTGTAAAATCCTGCAGGATTCTTTCTTATATCGGGAATCGTCTGCTTTATGTTGTTCACCTCCTGTCTGGAAAAGGGGACATGCACATATTGGGCGGTATAATTGGCTGGCGTTACCTGCGCCGCTACGGTGCCCGTTGCTCTGTTTTTTTGCACAAAGGTAGGTGGGACCTCCCTCATAGGGAATGCCCCACTTACTGTCCCTGCACCTTCTCTCATGTGTAACAATATTCCCAGATCAAGCGATAGGGCTGTTTCTCCTGTCCCTCGCTCTAGTGCTCTCTTATATACTGCCATTATTTCGGGTGGGCTGGCCTTGTCATTTTTTATATCTTTATCTATCAGATGTTCAGCCATCGACTGCAGTGCTTTTCTTTTCATGGGCAGGGAATATTCATCAAATATCTCATGTATCTCCATTGTGGGGATACTGGGATCAAACATCCATCTTAACGCCTCTCGTATACATACTTTCAATTTGTCGCCCCTCTGTACTGACTACATTGAATGTCGTCGCTGTATATATGGCTCTACCACTTCCTTCCCATCTCTCCCGATATCCTTGCCCCTGTACCCAGGTGAAGTAAACATTTCAGAATAATCATTATCCAATTCATTTTTTAGCTCAAAAAGTCCATACACATGTTCCCTTACTTCTTCATCTCTTTCTCTACAGCGTGCTAATGCATTCAAGTCTAACAATCGCTGCGGTGGTAATTTCCCAATTAACTGTTTCCATCTCTCCACCAAATATTCACCCATGCATTGCAACACGACCTGTCTTTCGTTGGTTCTTCGAAAGTCATACATCGAAGCCAATGCTGCTGTCCCATCATTCCCGTCTATATACATTTCTGCCTGTTGCTGCAATTCCACCTTCCTTTCTTTGCTGATCGCACTGCGAGTTACCTTTGTGTATCTACTTTGTTCAGTCCCACCTCTCGCCCCCGTAGTTTCAACTTCAACCCCTGGAGGGACGGACGGTAACGAATCTGTATCTAAGGCGGGAGGTGTGGATGGGACAATAGGAACAGGGAGTGTCTGCTGTGGGCCTGGTTGGCTAATAGGAAGTGTTCCGTGCGCGGTCTGTGGCTGTGGGAGGGCTTGAGCTACGGAAGGGAGAGTTTGAGCTACGGGAGGGGCTTGAGCACTATTTACTGGCGTGTTTGGCCTCGCTTCTGATCTTGGGCCTTGTTTTGTATGGATCAATATGTTTCCATCACTCCATCTGCTATGTGCAATTCCCGTTGTGGGTATGTTTTCTCTATGTTCAATTGGTCACGTCTACCTGACCTCCTTAGACTCTCTGTCCACTCCTCCTCCTCCTTTTCTTCCGCTAATTCATCTTTCGATTTATGCCTGCGCACATGCTTCGCTCTACTTCTAAATTGGAGCATTGCTTCCCTTCTCCAGTCCTTAACGATATCAAATGCTGCGGGACGCGCTTTCTTTCTTATCAACACCCTTTCCAGGTTATCTATTCTCGCTATCTCAAAACTACCATTTATCGGCCACTGATGGTCTTGTTGTTTTCTGGTTTGCCTATGCCAAGTCTCACAGAATATTATCGCTCTCACACCATACTTCACATACATATCATACGCCGGCGTTCCTTCAGGTGGTGCAATTTGGCCATCTTCCAAAGATTGTCTACCGCAGTGGAAAAACCCTGCTAGGGTGGACAATACCCGAGGCATGTTTCAACCTCCCTTGGTTAATCAACCTTACCTGGGGCGTTTGATTTTGCAAAATTAACTCTCAACCAATATCAGGGTTATTTTGAAACGGGGTTTGACTCACCTGATAAATCAATTTGTCCTCCAGGACACAATTCGTCTGTATACTGATGCAACCAATGACGTTGTGTCTGCGTTTCTTGGCTTCTGCCTCGTTTCGGGACCCTTGCCTCCTTGTTCTCTAGCCAGATATGTCGATCAGGGATCAGATGTGTGCAGATCTGCAAAGGAATCTCTCATCACTTCTACAGGGTGCCCCAAACACCTCTTGATCCGGGCTCGATCGTCCCGTCCTCGTCGTTTTCCGCCTTTACTCTATTACAACATACAGGATGGAACAAGTGGTGGAGGGTCCCTATTCGGGCGTCACCTTGAAAGGGGCCCCTAGGGGTCCCTTGCGCTATGGAAACAAGGCAAGTCACCACACACGATAGATATGCCAGACACAAGGTTGTATTCCCAAAGCTAGGCTTTATTGCAAAGCAAATAGTCTCAGTTGGCCAACTCGGTCTAACGCCCGACGATGTGTATCTCTAGACCTCGAGGGACGCAAGAGAGTGAATTATGCACATCAGTTACATATATACAAAATGCATATCATACAATCAGCTGTGACATGTTTAACACTCCCTTTTATTGGGTTTCTTTGAACTCGGTTTGATGATGGACACTTCCGACGAATATGACACCTTCAATTATCTATTCTAGTAACAATATGCAACCTCGCAAGTGCAGAGACATCTTTTCTTTGTTGAACAGAACACAGTGCTTCTGTTCTTGTAAGCGAGCTACATACGGGGGAAGAGTCACATTCCAGACCTTGCTATCTATGAGGTGCTATTCGTGTCCTGGGAGCCGACACGCTTTACAGGGCTCGGAAAAGGGGGGGCCGTAAGAAGAGCATAATCCAAGCCTTTAGCTGCTTTATTCTAACATATTCTACCATATAACGAGACTGGCTGGCAGCTGTGAAATGATTAAATGCCCTGCGGCTCTGCTTGAAGGCTACATTCAAGAGGGAGCCGGGCATTCCTCCCCGGAGCTGCCTACGTTATGTTTCAACAAACTGTTATTAGCCTTGCGGCCTTGCGGCCTTGTCCTTTCACGTTCAGACAACAATGTTAACAGTTGAGCAGAGTAAGCAGAAATGTGCTGCAAAGCAATTTGAACAGAAAGCAATGAGCAATCGTTAGAAAACAAAATGGCGATCCTTGTTACATCAAAATGGCCGCTCATTTGGTCAAACTCGGAAACCTGTATTTCTATCGTTTTGTGCATGAGACGGTTGGCCTTCGGCCACCAAAATACGTTTGCCGTCAATCGTGAGAGGTGTCCATTTTTCTAGACCGACATAACAGTTAACCAGATCTTCAAATGGAACCATAATTCCTTCCCTCCAAACATCTCCTATCCTTAAAATAACCTTATTGGCCCAAGCTCTCCAATTAAGCATTTTATTTTCAATTTGCAGACCCGGATTCAGCTAAATTGATGCCGAATCATAAAAAAAACAAAGATTGTCCACATCCTTCAATCCAAGAAACAAGAGCAGATTTCGAAACCACCATTGTTTCCAATTTCATCCCAGAGTTTGGTATCCTTCCATAGGAATATAAACAATTCACAGAAAAAGGATATAATCTCTCCCGCTCTGTCAAAAGTCAGTAAGGATCCGAGTTCTTTCTTTCTCCAAAGTAATAGGATGCTTTCTTTAATAGAAAACCCTTACAATAATTTTATAATCTGGGTAACCAAAACCCCCATCTTTAACCTTAGGTATCATAATAAATGGTGGAATCTTCGGCCTATTCGCCTTCCCCCACAAGAAATCCATAAAGAGCCTATTAATACTCTTGAGCATCTTCTTGGTAAACCAAAGAGGGAGAGACTGAATGTAATACAAAACCTTAGGCAACAACATCATTTTTATTGCATTGACTTTAGCCCAAATGCCCAAAAGCAACCTATCCCATCGTTGTATACCCTTAATAAGCACTTCTTTTATTTTTTCCACATTATATTGAACTATTCTTCTAACGTCATGCACCAAATAGCGGGTCTGCGCTACGTGGAAAAACCACTGTTTCCCCCAATGTACCTTATAACCAGATAATTCTCCTACTTCCTGTAACATATCCCTTAGCAACGGCCGCCCTGTCTACGGATTTGTTAAAACCACTGTCAGATCATCAGCATAAGCCAAAACGTTCACCCCTCCATCCCTTAACTTCCACCCACAAATATTCAGTTTCTGTCTAAGATATATCAACAATGGCTCAATAACTAAATTAAATAAGAAGGGCGAAAGTGGGCAACCCTGTCTAGTTCCTCTGCAGAACCGAAAAGCTTGGGACAAAACATCATTAACCGATATTTTTGCTAAAATATTATACTGCAAAGGACCTATTGCATTCAAGAATTGTGGACCAAAGCCCACCCGAAGTAATGTAAAATTAAGAAACAACCAATTCACGCAATCAAATGCTTTTTCAGCATCAAAGAAAACAAGAAGTACTTCTTCCACCCTCTCACGAGACAAACCTGTTATATTTAATAAGGTCCTAATGTTATCATATCCATGTCTGTTGTCCATAAACCCTACTTGCGAACCATCAATTAACTCGCCTATTTACTTTTTTAACCGTGTAGCCATAACTTTTGCAAAAATCTTTGCATCCACATTTAGCAGAGAAATAGGTTGATAATTAGCACATTTAGAAGAATCCTTCCCCGTTTAGCAATTAATGTGACAGTTGCCTCCTGCATCGAGATACATAATAGCCCATCAGAAAGAAACCGATTAAATAAAACACACAACATGGGCACCAAAACTGAATCAAAGGACCTATAGAACTCTACAGGTAATCCATCTGAACCTGGAGACTTACCCAAATTGAGTTGACGAATAGCATCCCATATTTCAATTTCTGAAATCTGAGCATCAAGTGCCTTTCTATGTTCCTCCGAGAAACAGGGAATTTCAATTTTAGCAAAAAACGTGTTCAGTTTCTCTTCCTCAATCTGCGACGCATCCGAATAAAGAGAAGTATAGAACAGTCTAAAGCACTCACAAATATCAGCACTTTTAATTTTCAACCCCCCCTGCTCCGTCCTCAATCTTTTGTATGAACGATCTCTCTGACAAACTCTTCAATTTCCTAGCCAACAGATGTCCTCCCCTATCCCCTTCCTCTCAAAATTCCTGCCTCATACAGTTTAATACTTTCTCTGCCTGCTCATCCAAGGTATTCTTCAATCTTTCCTTAACACATTTCATCTTTAACTTATCCACACTTTTACTAGATAAAGCATATTATTTTTGCAGATTCTTAAGGTGAAATTCCAGATTTCTAACTATCATCTCACCTTCCCTCCTCTCCCTGCCGTCCAATTAATCAATTCTCCACGTATAGTTGCTTTGAAAGTGTCCCACACCACCTGTTACGCTCACCTGGTTCCCACAGGGGCGTAGATCGAACCCGGAAAGCTGCGGCCTCCACCAGCGTGAAGCGTAGGGCAAAGATGACCGTCTGGACGGACCCCCTCAACCTTGTAAGCTTGATTCGTAGAAATATTCTCCTGTAGATGGAGAAAGGTATTTAGCCCCATGGGTGTGAATGCAGACCCCCCTCCCTGCTCCCGCTCTCCCCACTTGCCACCTCCGATATTCCTGGTCAGTGTTCTCACCTTATATTTTTGATTGGTGAGCTCTCCATCCTGCGTGGCATGCAGGGGCGCGTAGATACCAGTTACTTCACTGGTTTTAGGTGTTGGGGTTCTGGACGATCATTGAGTCCTGAGTTTGCCAAGTTTTTAAAGAGTTCAAAATGTCCAAAGTTCTCTCTTGCACTCCCTGTTGATTTGCGGTGGCAAATTCTGTCTGGAGGTTGCTGGCGGCATTCAGGTATGAGTCTGTGTTACCCAAACTGTCCTGTAAAGGTGCGTGAGAACTGCTCACTGTCTTTTCCTTTTTTTTTCCTAGATGTGGCGTATTGAAGGATAAAGCCTCCGGTGATAATCAGGTAAGTCTTGTAATATAAGTGATTGTCTTTTTAGTCTCTTTAGGCTCACCTTGCTTTTTTGTGTTTTTTCCCCAGGTGTTGAAGATCACCAAAAAAGTGACAGAGGCAGCGCCGAGTTGGAGATGCTGTGGGCTGATGAAAATGGAGCGGCGCTGTAGCTGGGATGCGACGCGTGCTGGAAGAATGTCCCTTCAGGCTCGGAGTGATGCAGGATCCGAAATCAGGTGAGGAATCAGATTAAAGTCTGTAATCTAACCTCTTCTTCTATTTTCCTTTCTCTCCTAGGGGCTCCGTGTTCGAGGCGGGCCTGGCAGAAGGCTGGAAGCAGGTTTGCTGACACGGTGAGCGTCACGCTGCTAAATGCAGAATAACGCGAAGCGTGTGTTGAAGATCGGGCGTGGTTTAAATAGCTTGGAAAGTAGTCCCAGGTAAGAAGTCCCTAGAACCACACCCGAGTGAAAAGTAGTCCTTGTGGAAAAAATAGTCCCTCCAGGTCTCACGTTGGCCTGGATGCATGTGCACCATGGTCTGCATGAGGTAAGTGATGACTATGAGCCTGGGGCCTTAGGCGCCAGGACTGATTTCTACTATGAGACTGGCGCCTAAGGCGCCAGGACTGAAACCAGATAACCCCTAGCCGGGGCTTCTGAGGTTTAAACAGATGTCCGGATGCCTGCCTCCAGGGCGAATGGGCTTGGTCCAGCTGCCCGGGGGTAGGCATCATGACACCACCAAGCAATCAGCAGAACCTACATTATCTTCAAAAAAATTAACAATGGAAGCATTGATTGCATCACATATTTTCTCCTCTTGTAAACATTTTAAGCCTCCATTTAATATTGGTAGGTCTGAACTTAGTTCTGATTTATAATCAACTTCACCAATGAATGATCAGAAAGGCACCGTTCCCCTATTTCCACAATATCTATATCAATAAATAATCCAATCTTGAATAAGAGTTATGGACAGGAGAAAAAAAGGAAAATCCCTTCTCAGCTGGATGCAACGATCTCTAACTGTCGACCAAGGCAAAAGTATCAATAAAATCAGGAAAGGCCCACTCAACCTATGACCCGTAAACCTGCACACTGACAGCCTATCTAAAGTGGCATCTAAAATACAACTGACATCACCTCCAAGAATAATGTTTTCGCCTATCATGTTTCTCAGACAAGCCTTCAACTTATCAAAAAAACGAATGCCATTAGAGCATGGACTATAAACCAAACCTAGCATCAATACTTTCCCTTCATGTTTAACATCTGCTAATAGAAAACGACCCTCAGCATCCATAAGCACATTCTCTACCACCATACCCAAACTCTTCCGAATTAGCAAACCTACTCCTCTCGAACTGCTTGAATAACAGTTTAACAAAACCTTCATGAATTTAGAGGCCCCATACAACTTGTCCCAATTATCTGTCAGATGAGTTTCCTGTAAAAATAAAAGACATCAGCTTTCTCATGTCGTAATCTAGCCATTACCTTTCTCCCTTTCCTAGGGCAATTTAGACCTTTAACATTCCACGTAACAAACTTCAAAGATCCCATTCAGATCAGCTAAAAAATCAAACAAAGTAAAAACTATTGAATGCAACTCCTCAACGTCTGATTATGGGATTTGCGTCTTGCATACAGAACTTTCCAAACATCTCAAATAAGAAGAATTCCAGATCAATAATACAGTAGAACATTGAAGTTACCCCCCACATACATAACACACCCCACACATACACACAACATATAACAAAGTCCAACCGTATGAATTGGAAATTGCCCATACCAGAACAATATGATGAGGTGACTTTAACTGCACGCTTAACCCATCCTTTGATAGGTCAGATGATAATTACAGTAAAACAGCCCCACCAGCGAAGGTACTGAATACACTCCTAGGGGCATTCGATTTGATTGATATCTGGCGTGTAATCCATGGTGATACTAGACACTACTCATATATTATTTAGCACCACACGCAGTGCACACTAGAATAGATTTTTTTTGTGCAGAAGGAAATCACCCATTTGATAGCTAGAGCCCAGTATGAAGGTAAGGTATTGTCTGATCATGCCCTGTTGAGCCTTCAGTGGCAGACTAAAGCCCCTAGGGCTCCCGTACCCATGTGGAGACTCTGAGGCAAATCCCTACAGGACCCTCCATTTCGAGAGAGCATCAGGGAGGGGAATGTCCAGGCCACCATTAACAGAGAGCTGTTCTGTCAGAAGAAGAACTAAGAAAGCTGGAACAATCCTCTGTTGGACAAGATGGGGATGTAGCTAGGGCTGCGACATTAAGACAGAAATGCATAGAGTGTTGGGAGAGTTTAGGTAAACATAACCACTCCAAATATATAGAGAGGCAACACAGAGAGGGGGACAAAATGGGCCAACTACTTGCATGGCTATATATGATATGATATGGCATTTATAACCCGCCGCTACACAGGTGTTTCAAGGTGCGACGAGGCAAGGGAGGGGAACAGAGGGAAGACAGACAACGATCCTACTAGGCCATGTGTCATTCAGATCGCGCAAGTGCATGTGAAGGGGAGGGGAGAAGTGCAGGGTGGGAAGGGGGGAGAGGACAGTGCGGTACAAGGGATAAGAAAAAAATAACAATATGTAAAGTACGGCCAGCGGGGGGCAAGTGCAAGGATGAGTGCAGGCAACAGGTGTCAAGTGCTGGTAGTGGGACTGTAGGGATACAGAGACAGTCACCAAGTGCGGGGTTGGCAGGAGGGCAGAACAGGAGTGTGACTGGTAGGGGAGGGGACCTGGGCCCGAGATCAAAGGGCAGCCAGGCAACCAGTGCAAAGTCAGTGTCAGCAAGGAAGTCAGCAAGGGGGAGGAGGAGAAAAAGCAGAAGCAAAAAGAAAGGTTTTGAGGTGCTTCCGGAACTGAAGATGGTTCTCCTCAAGTTTCAGGGAGGCTGTTCCAGAGGGAGGTCCCAGCCGAAGAAAGAGAACTACCACCAACCCGTTGCTTGGAGAAGCCACAGACCCTGAGGGAGTTTGAGGCAGATGAGCGAAGAGCTTGAGAAGGAAGATATTTAGGAAGAGAGAGTTGAAGATATTGAGGCCCCAGGCTCCAGAAGGCCTTGTGGACGATGCAGAGGGTTTTAAGTGTAATCCTCGCAGCCACAGGGAGCCAGTGTAGAGATTTCAGTCCTGGAGAGATACGATCCCTGGGCTTGAGGCCAAGGACAAGGCTTGCAGTCCTGTTCTGGATAACTTGCAGAGGGCCTAGAGTAGAAGCAGGCAGATTTAGAAAGAGGCTGTTGTAGAAGTCCAGCCTAGAGAGAACCAGATCTCTGGAGACAGTGAGCTTCTGGGGGAAGGAGAGCAAAGGAAGAATACCTCTGAGGAGGCGCAGTTGGTAGTGTAACTTCTTAGAGACGTCGAAGATGTGAGGAGAGAAGGAAAGTGTAGAGTTGAAGATGACCCTGAGGTTTTTAGCCACACAGGTGGGAGCAGGAAGTGGGCCAAGAGAGGCCAGCCAGAGAGCTACAGGAAAGGAAGGAGCGAGTGTGCCAATGAGGAGAATCTCAGTCTTACTGGCATTAACGCAGAGGTCATTGGCAGCACACCACTCCTGGATAGTAGACAGACATAGATGAGGAAAGTAGAGGAGGAGGCTGAGGGTAGCCTGAAAATGAGCTGGGTGTCATATGTATAACACTGAAAGTTGGGGCAGAGAGTGATGTCCGATCCACTTGATATGCACGAGAGAAGGGGACCTTTGTAATACACAAGCGGGAGTTAATGGGGCTTTTCAGGAATTCTACCACGGCTTGTATCAAAAAGGGCCCCTGTTACCGAAAGATCACTTAGAAGAGGTGCTGGGCGAGATAGATCTCCCCATATTAGACCGGGAAGCAAGTAATAGTCTAGATGGACCCATCACTGTGGAAGAGATACTAGGGATGATTAGGCCTCTGGCTACTGGTAAGAATATTATAAGGAATTTTCTCTGGAGCTAACCCTGCATTTACTGAACACCTTGTGGAATTGGATAAAATGAGAAACCTGGAATTGTTATCATTATTAAGAATCATAACACCCATTAGAAGAATACGTACTATCTGAAGAGAACCATTACCCATTATTAGACTCACTGTTAGAATCATTAGAATCTTTGCTATGGAATCATTCCATTATTGCATTCTGTTTAGTTATCCATAGTACATTGCTGAGACAGACACTATCTACATATTAGACTGTCACCTTTGTATGCATTTGCAATATGCTTTTAGAATAATACTGTATGCATATAGCGCTTGCCATTAAGCCACTTTGCACTTTGCCATTTGAAATAGACTGACACTTGCAAACATCTGAAGTGCCATGTAGTGTTTTAGAGACACAACATATACTCACCATGATTTGCTGTTCATCTATGTTTGCATTTGATATAGCGCTTAGGCTGAGAGAGAAAATGCATTGCTTGCACCACACACACACAGTCATATTTGAAATGCACGTAAAGCCATTCACACATTGTTATGCTTTGTAGAGACACATTTAGAGACTGTTATGTATGTATGTATGTTGATTCACTTAGAATGAGTTGCTTTATAGTGCCTGGATTTGTGGTAAACGTTAGAAAGCATTAGGCTGGCATTTGAATCCATTCTGATAGAGCAGAAGTTGCCTGCACGCACTGGGCTCAGTGCAGAGAATTGTTTTGTAAACATTGGCAGACATACACAGATAACATGGACCCTTGTCCTAGAAGAGACGGCTTAGGAAGCTTATCAGCTTGGCTGGTGTGCTTCGCGGAGAGACTGCAAAGGTGTGGGCTGCGCCAAGGGAGTGATGATGGAGAGATGGAGAGGTGCCTTTTGTATGAGAGGGACGGGCCCTAAGAGTGCATTTTGTAATACAGAATGAAGCCTACAGTGGAGAGAATGGAGAAACAGGGAATAGATGATGTATTTCGCAACATACTCGGAAGGCCAAGAGGGAGAGATATGAGGTCACGCTGACAGCACACAAAGTGACAGGACATGCCGTGCAAGGAACACGCACGCACACAGACAGGCAGGCATATATGCTGACACAGAGAGAGACATTCTTAGAATGCAAGTAATTATAGAAATATGGTGCATCATGAGAGACTATAACCAGGAGGGCTGGAGAGAAAGGGGAGGGAGAGTTGGCCAGAGAGTTGTGGGAGACTGAAGAGTTGTGGGACTGCACGAGAGATCGAGAGTTGGCCAGAGAGATCGGGAGAGCCACAGAGAGAGAGTTGGATGGAGATGGTGCTTGGTGCAGCAGACTGGTGGGCCTTGATGAGATCGATGAGGCAGAGAGAGAGCTTGGCAGTTGGCAGTCTTGAGGCCTTCCACTGACTGATTGAGGCCTGGCTGGAAAGACAGCAGAATGGGAAGTATGGGTTTGCCCTAGGCTTAAATTGATTGATAAGAACAGACAGACACACAAACACACACACACAGACACATAGAGCTTTGGGAGAGGAGAGGGTGGATGGTGTGGATTGAAGGTGTGGATTTATCCCTGAAGGTGATGGATGATGGATGATTGAAGCTTGCATTAGATTGCATTAGAAACACACACTTGCAGCACAGGCTCATAGTTACTGCATGGTAGCTTTGCACCAGAAGTATAAAAGGTGCAAATTAGACATAGCATTAGAACTGCCTGCATTGTTATGCATTATGCTTAGCTGTGTGTATATAAATAAATGTATCCCATTGTATTATAATTGAATAGATTCTTTGTGTTTTCTTCGTGTCTTGTTATTTGTTATTGCCCATGGTAGTAATCTAGGAGTAAACCACAGTGCACATGGGGCCTGATACGAATGCAGTCAAAGGGGGGGTATAGTGATCCACACCCCCAATAGGAGGTTTCAGATTGTCAAAGATTGTCTGAAGACAGGAGCGTGCTAGCCCAAGGGGGGGGGGGCAACACGACGGTTAGGGGTTTGGGTTTTTCAGACTGACAACCTTTACATACTCTTCTGACTGGTGTTCTCCCCCCAAGCGTAAGGGAATTGGTAATTATACCCCTCCTCAAACCCCACAAACCACCTACGGAATGTGGCTCGTACAGACCTTTATCAATGTTAAATCAGGACAGCAAAATTCTGACCGCAGTACTGGCAGACAGAATGACAAAGGTAATACATACACTGGTGCGACTGGATCAGACAGGATACGTCCCGGGACACAGTATGTCTTGGAATTTGAAGCGGCTGCACCACATACTAGACAGAACGGCAGACTGTGAGATCCCGTGTGCCATAGACACCCTGGACGCGGTGAAGGCGTTCGACTCGGTGCGGTGGGATTGGCTGCATGCAACACTGCATAGATTTGGATTCGAATAGGCATATATTAGATGGGTCAGATTAGTGTACACTAGACCAGCGGCAAGGGTTAAGACAGGAGGCTGTTTTTCGGCTGCATGGGAATTGGGTAAGGGCACTAGACAGGGCTTCCCACTGTCCCCCCTACTCTATGTCCTGGCCATGGAACCAATTACACAATACCTCAGAAGGGAGTATGTCGGGGCTGGTATTGTGATAGACGGTGCTGCGCACCTGATATCATTGTACACAGATGACATGTTGTTGTATATAAAGAACCCCAAGGACAATTTGGAGTTCAAGTTAGAGGCATTGCAGCTTTTTGCAGGGTTGTCAGGGATTGCGGTCAGTACAGAAAAATTGGCGCTCTTCCTTATAGCAAATATACACAAAATTGAGCAGGGAGTGCTTAGACAACACACAGCAGATTCAAAATGACATGTTTGCACTCAATAGAAATGCCTTTAATAGAGTAAGCAACTTTCACAATGCAAGCGATCTAGGTTTACCTGATGATCAAGCAAAGTATCTGTCATTTCACCTACCGTACTTGAAAGGCCTTCCATTTGCTCTGTCTATGATAGAAAAAAGGCCAAGGACAAACTCTAACTTATGAATAGTGCTAGTAAAATGGGTTTAACATACAATTGGGATACTGACATTGGAAAGCTGAAATGTGAGAAATACAACTCATTGATGACAATTGTTGCATAGAACATAACAAGTGGCACAGTAATTGACAATGTGGAGTGCGAAGACCTTTACCTCCCCTCTCCTGCCATCCTGATTGCACTCCTGGTGGTCACACAGGGCCTCTGTTGCCACCCTTTGAGGTAGGAGCACCATGCTATTAATTTGCAAAACACTTGGCGCATCGACCGAAAAAAGAAAAAAAAAGATTTATTCGTATTATTTGTGCCAAAATGCCTTGTAAATTGCACCTTGCCACCGCACAGCCTGGCATTCTCCTCCTGCCCATAGAAAGTGCTTTGTTCAGAAATAGAGAGGTGATAGTTGTTGCTGACTGCCTTTGTAGCCGACCTTGCAGCACTTCCAAGATGGCTGCCACTTTCTCTCTTTGTCCTTTGGTGTTCCGATGCTCTTCTGTCTTCTATTTGCATCCCTATTGGCCTGCAGTGTGCTTTTTTAGACCATTGAGGGACCGTCAGGCTGTAGAGTGTCCCTTCATCTAAGGCCCACAAAAAAGGCCCCTGTCTGCTCCCTGTCCGCTACCAGAACGCTACTTGTGTCACCTTCTTGTGACCCCTTCACCTGAAATTTCCATTATGCTGCTACCTCACTGTACCAACAAATCTGAACTTCCATAACACATAATTCCCTCCTCTGGACTTGATTCTACCCTCTTTTTACTCTTTTTCCTTCTTTGCTTGTCTCCCATGTCAGTACTTCTGACTGCGTTGCGTTTTTGCACCCATGCTAGCCTCTGTTTCTGGTTGCCATTCAAATCTGGCTGCGTTTTATGTATATAGCTTAGTTCAAATCTGGCTTTGTTTTATGCATCTAGCTTAGTTCAAATCTGACTGTGGTGTATGCATTCGCTTAGTTCAATTCTGGCTGTGTTTTATGCATCTAGCTTAGTTCAATTCTGGCTGTGTTTTATGCATTTGCTTAGTTCAAATCTGGCTGTGTTTTTTGCATTTAGCTTAGTTCAAATCTGGGTGTGTTTTATGCATTCAGCTTAGTTCAATTCTGGCTGTGTTATATGCATCTAGCTTAGTTCAATTCTGGCTGTGTTTTATGCATATAGCTTACTTGATTTCTGGCTGGTTTTTATGCATCTAGTTTAGTTCAGTTCTGGCTGTTTTTTATGAATTCCGTTAGTTCAAACCTGGCTGTGTTTATTATGCAAACATGTTCTGTCATTTGTGCTGTCCCCCATCTTTTTGTTTGTGATCTCTGTTTGCCTGCCCCTCCCCCCTGCTTGCCTCTTCTTCTCTCTCACCACACTCGCCGTCTTCTCAGTCTTCTCCTCCTCTTACTATCTTTCCCCTTTTCCTCCTTCCCCTTCTATATTATTGCACTTACTCTAAACCGAAATGTCATTCTGTCGATTCTCCGGCTCTACCAGAAATGTCATCAGGCCTAGTATGTTAGTTGCTTGTCTGTCTCACCTCCCACCCCACCCACCCTGCTTATCTTTGTCATAGCTCTTGCACTATCTGAAATGTTGCAAGGCCTAGTATGATAGTTATTTCACATTCTGAACGTCTCAAGACCTTGTAAGAATGTTCATTGTTTTTCCCTTGCTCGCTCCCTTGCCTTGAAGCGCTTTGATACATATTGTGTATAGGCGCTATATAAATAAACAATTAATCAATCAATCAATATTTCCTCAGTTGGTTAAAATGAAGATTAAAAGCTAATTTGTGGATGGATCATATACATTCTTCAAGAAATATGAGGGCAGTACACTAAATGTAAATTTTCAACATGTTGTATACTATGATAGACATGGACAAATCATAATACATTCCAAACATGGTTCTTCTTCATGGTCACTTATCCATGTGCATGATGACGGATAGAGGGAATCACATTTCCTGCTAACCTATACGTCTGTCTGGGATTACTACTTTTTGTAAATTGACAAAAAATGCTTGCTGCACAAACGGAAACTATTGCCTCTTACATCTGCCAAGGCATCATTTGCATGGTTGTCAACTTAGGGATGTGGAAATCCACAGTTGACAAACCATTGTCGTATAAATCTCACTTCTTTTGGAAAAAGATGGAGCACCATACTCGGGGTCTTCGCTTGAAGAAATGGAAGGCATTTTCATTAAAATATGAAGTTCTGGAAAAAAGGGCATTGAAATTACACTGTCATGCCAATAATTACAAACTAGATGCAGGGCTTTAAAGTAATACAATTGTTAGGCTTTGAAACAAAAAAATACAATTTGTGGCCTTATCAAAAATACATCTTTGGAGACATTTATATTTTAATACGGGCCAAAGAAGGATGAAAAAGATCAACGTTTTTAAGTAGGACTACCAACACAACATGAAGAAAGACAGGAAATACTTGCATGGGAAGATAGGTGGAGTGATTCAGAATTGAAATGAAAGTGCTAGATGCGTTTCTTTTTCAGTCCAAATTCAAGTAATTGTCTTTTTTTGATCCCAAGTGAACTTTATACCTGGGATCTGGGGGTGTACAGGTGAAATGTGGGCAGATCCCAGATCGACCGTCATTTTAATGTTTTCCGTAGTGTCTGTTGGGGCAGGAAATAAAATGATGTGGAATGTCAATATGCCAGTGGTATTCAAACATTTTAGATACCAATCCCCCCGCCCCTAAGCTCTTTAAAATAAATGCAGATTTTCTACTGTTTATATTTTCTATTAAAGGTAGTCACCTTAATCCTTTATTATGTTAAAAACAGTAATCCTAATCCCTTTTCAAAAAGTCTGGGCCCCCTGGACATCCTTCAGGTCCCCCTAGGGAGATCAGCCCCCGAGTTTGAAGACCAAGGCAATATGCTATGCCAACACTTAAAAGATGGATATGGTATAAAAAATTATGTGCGGTGAGCATTTGCTTGTGGCGACATTATTGTTGACATTTCAGAGTCGAATCAAGCAGTCTACAATCAATTAGTGAGAGAAATCATGTCTTTGTGTGCAGTTCTGGAAATGGCTTTGAAGCCTGTATTGCTATGTTTACACAACTGAATGTCAAAAGAGGATAGTTATGGCTTCCTTAAGGACTAGTGGAACACCTCCACCTCATCAGAGCCTTGCTAAATTATTCATCACAGGAATATTCATCACAGGTTACACTTTGAATTTGATGATGAGTCAAAATGATGTGGGGAGACAGGTCGCTAGTGGCCTGCTAGACCGATTACATATGTCTCTTTATTTGGACCGTCTACCAAGGAATATCTTCAGACACTGTGTCTGTTTTGGCCATTTAAGCAATGGCAGGTAATTCTTTATTAATTTGTGTTGTCAATGGACTGTGACAGGTGGGCCGTTTTTTCTTCACCGAGGACTAATGGCAGCCTCACCGTGTCAGATACTTGCTAAAGTGAGTCTACTATTTGAATTTGGCGATCATTTGTTTTATTTATTTATTTGTGTGTTTAATGCGCCGAAAGCCCACAGGCATCAGGGCGCAGAGACATATGGACAGGACACAAAAGATGAACCAACAGGGGTACTGAATCAACTTCTGTCTATATGGAGTTAGAGGTGTGTCTTAAGGGGCTTCCTGACGATTCTGTAGTTAGGTTCATTTCAAAATTATGTGGGGAGACCGGTCTCTAGTGGCCAGCAGGACCGATGACATATGCATCTTTATTTGGACCATCTACAAAGGAATAGCACATGACACTGTATCTGCCTTGGCTGTTATGGAAATGACATATGAACCTATTCTTTTGTGTTGGCAATTGGCTGTGAAAGGAGGTCCATTGGCTTTTCCTCCAAGGACTAGTGATGGACCCACATTTTCATATCCTTGCTTAAGCGAGTGTACACTTGGCATGATCTAAGGAGACAGGTCTCTAGTGGTCTGTAGGACCAATGACACATGTCTCTTTATTTGGACCGTCCACAAAGGAATAGCTCATGGCTCTGTGTCTGTGTTGGCCATTATGGCAATGGCATGTGAACCTTTATACCTTTTTGTTGTCAATTGACTGTAAAAGGAAGGAAATTGTTGCTTCCTCCTGGACTAGTGGTTGATACACTATGTTAGATAGTTTAAAACATACCTAGCACTGTTTATTGTATGAAGGAGTAGGTGGTTTCAAAAGGCTGTCAAGTGAACATATGCCCACGGCCGTTAGGCCTGTAGAACGATGATTGAAACATTATTAATTTGACAAAACGCTTTGTTGTCTATCATATGCTGGGCTCTTCACTATGGATAACATATTGACAAGTGTCTAGACCAAAGCCACAGAAAGCAGAGTCAAATGATATTTTGGACCTGCACCCATTCACACCCTAGGTTTCTCATCTGCATCTCCAAAAGTGCCACTAATGAACCCTAACCTCCTTTTTTGTTGAAACCCATATTCAGTTAGTTATCCAATGGTGGCAGAAGGTCACTATATAATATAACTTACCTTACATTTCAAAAGTGATATGATATGAAGATAATAGGAGGCTAGACTTCAGTCGTATATTCAGAAATACATTTTGATATACAACGACTGTCCCAGACAATATAGAGACAACCTGTGAGCGGTGACATTTATTTACATGCACCATGTATCATGTTCCTTATTTTAAAATGTATTTATTTAGAATCAAGTATGTTATAGAGACATGGAAGAATACAAATCTCTGTCTTGGAATGTATGTACATGCCGGCTGTATCGTGTAATATCCGAGCAACAGCATCTACTATTGACTTTCTATGTGGTGTCCTTAAGACGCATGCAACTCTATATTTCTCATCTTGTTCACTGATGGATATTTATATTTCAATACTTGTATGTTGATAAGCTTTAGACAACGTGTCTGTGGGGGCCCATTTTCGGCAGATCCATTTTGTGATGAAATGTGGATGTTGGAACACAATCGCAAAAAGTTCTTCAGAGCAGAATACAGCTAACACGCTGGCGCATAAGCAATGGATCCCATATATCATTTTGGTGATTTAATTACTGTATAATGCTTTAATAACCATCACAGTGAATTATCACCAAAGTGCTACTTGTTTACTTATTTTTTTAAAGCATGAGTGCACAGTAAAATGACAGTGCATACATCACTTGTGTATAATGCATTGGATTACAAGCAATGTGTTAAGCCCAGACATACTGAAAAACATGCTTTGAAGAAAAGAAAATCGCATAATACATGTTTATGTTTTTGACATGTTTACAGAAAGCGAAACAAAATATTGAAATTAGAATTCCGATTTTTAATAAAATTTTAAAACTATATGTCATATGCTGCTTAATGGGACTGTATTTCTAAGAACCCTTTGTATTGACTAGTCACACTTAGAAGCTCCCCCTGATGGCCCGTACAACACCTGCTGGTATGATTGTATGGCCCCTGACCAGTCTTTCCTGTATGCACCAAGTATAAGCTCTTTATACAAGCTTGTACCATCTATTCAAAAAATGGAAATTGTCCACTTGACAGACAAGAAGTACACACTTTTTTTATTAGGATTTCATTTTTAAATTGTATACTGTGCTTGAAGAAAGCAAGATACAAATTGATGAAAATCGGGCGTCGACAACAACAAATAGATATGAACTAAGCAATATCAAATTTAAATATGAAGCCATGTAAATCAACTGAGGGCAGACAAACATGGAATATAGTGTTCAGAAAACATCTTTAGATTGAGATTTTTTGGGGAACTGAAAATGTGCAAACATTTTGAAAAAAAAAAAGAAATAGCATGCCAACAATGATTGCTTGATGGTAAAAAACAAACAACAAATATTAGATGCAAAATACTTGAGGTTGTTGGATATGTGATTGTAAAGAAATGTTTAATAAATTACAAGTTGATTATTTTTTTAAAATGATCAGACACAATACTCACTCATTGCTTGGAATTTGTGGTTCATGCATAAGGGTAATCAACATTCAAAGAACCAAATGTGTAAGGTATGCTACCTTGAAATCACCTTGCTGCGCTCTACATAGTGGCGGAGGGTCATCTTCAGATCGATAGGCCCTGCGGGTGGAGTTTTCTCTGAAACAGTTATTTTCTTCGAATGGTGGCATCAGATTATAACTAATGGGTTCTGGATTGGGAAAATCGCAATCAGTATTGGCTGTATTGGCTTTTTCCCTACTTAAGGAACCCTCCAGCCTCTTTTCCTTTGCAGATGGGGAGCAGGTGCAAGTGTATCTAGGTCACCTGGCCCAAGCACCACCCACCTTCTTAGACCTACCTCTTCCTTCCTACTCCCAACTATTAGATCAAGGGCATCTCTCGCCCGGGTGTCCTAAGCGAAGGGCAGACGAAAAAAAAGGGCAATTCGTGTTTGGAGCTGTTTGGACCAGGAGGACCCAGGGCCCAACCCCCTGCTCAGATAGCAGGTAAGCATGCACCAACATGTGTTACTCCCTCTGTCCCCACGGGCCATACCCACCCCCTCTGGTCCCCCTGTGATGTTCCCTTGTGCCCCCACCATTCTCGTGCGAGAATGCAGGCAACACACAGGTGTTGCCTGTTTTGCTTGATTCTTCTACCCTGCTCCCTCCTCACCCCCTTCAATCCTACTTCTGCAGGAGTCCTGTCCTGATAAATTCTGGTTTCACCATCACCGTCTTGTGGCCAATGCTGGATTTGACTTTTATGGACTTTATTCATTCACAGTGCATCACCCTTTCTCAACTCTCATGCTGGACTTCCTTTGCATCTTGTACTCATGGTGGCTCTGAATCATGCTGTTCCCATCTTCATCTTGTATCCTGGCTTGCAACATTATGTGTTATCTGACTTCTGCAATTGTATTCACTCTCCCCTCTTGCTTTGACTGCTCTCTGTCTCTCCTCCTTTCCCTTCTCCCTTTTCCTATCTCCTCTCCTTACTTTCTTCTATGCACATGCTCTATCAGAATTGTCCCTGGACCTAATATGATAGCAACCTTGTCTGTTTCCTCCATCCTCACATTACTGTTTTTTTCCTCCCCACCACCTCTTCAGCACTATCTGAAATGTCGTCAGGCCTAGTATGATAGTCGCTTGTTTTGTTCCTCCCCTACCTTTCTGCACCCCTCTCCCTCACCTCTTGTTTTTCTCCAGCGCTACCAGAAATATCGTCAGGCATTGTACTGTAGTTGCTTGTCTATCTCCATTTCCTTCCCACTCTCCCTTCCTTATCTATGTCTTAGCTCTTGCACTATCTGAAATGTCGTCAGGCTTACTATGGTAGTCGCCTGTCTGTTTCCATTTCCTTCCCACTCTCCCCCTCCCTTCCTTATCTATGTCTTAGCTCTTGCACTATCTGAAATGTCGTCAGGCCTAGTACGATAGTTAATTTCACATCCTTACTGTTCATGGCCGGTAAGAATGTCATTGTATTTTCCCTTGTTCCCTCCCTTGCCTTGAAGTGCTTTGAAACACATTGTGTATAGGCGCTCTATAAATAAACTATCATATCATATCCATTCACATCACAACCTGTGAATTTGCGACTGTGGCAGCTGATGTCAAAAGCAGGTGCTTGTGCCATGATTTATTGCTGCTGGGGCACTTAACCTTAGCTTGATAAGGCTGGAGATTATATTATCACAAGATGGTGAATAGGAACAAGTGCGATTCACAGATATTAATCATTCGAAATGTAAGTTATGCTCTGCAAAAAGCGTTTAATACATCGATATATGATGCTATGCGGATGTCATTATAATTGGTTGAATAAAACATGTGGGTGAATCATTCCTTCAAGAGCAGTTGCAGTGCATTGGAGGATTAGTGGCTTGCTTGGCATAGCACTTTCCCAATAAACTGAAACTGGTCCTCCAATTCGGTCAGCAAACCATGTATCTGATTATAGTCAGCAGAATGTGCATTTTATTCATTGTTTGTTATATAGAATTCAATCAATAATCTTAAACTCTAAATAGTTTTGCTCTAATTCTTCCTGCCTGAAGAGTGAATTGATATATTTTCGCTCTAATTCTCTCCTGCCTGAAGAGTGAATTGATATATTTTCCCTCTAATTCTCTCCTGCCTGAAGAGTGAATTGATATATTTTCCCTCTAATTCTCTCCTGCCTGAAGAGTGAATTGATCGTTCATTTTTCTGCAGGTAGCAAAAGCAACACAAACAGTAACAGTGCCATATAGTCAAAGAAATTAGCTAGGAAACCGCACATGCATTACAAGTAAAAGATTGGGCTACTTCCGTGGTAGGATAACTGAGATTATGACTGCTGTCTGTCGAGAAAATCGGGGAGCCTAGGATAAGTGCGGTTCCTATTTTTTGAGGTTCGGATATTGATGAAGCTAAGAAAGCGCTCACATTCCCTGTAACTGCTGGGAGCTTGCTTTTGGGGCGTGAAATTTCTGAGATATTCGAGTTGCTTGTTTTGATCTACCCATCTAGCGAAAGATGCAGTCAAAGGATTTAGCGGATAAAGGATTTAGGCAAATATCAGACCCAAATCAAACATGTAGAATATTAAATGGGTCAATCGCAGATTCAAGGCCCTTCCCCAGATGTTTTCAGCATCTGAAGTATTTTTGAATGAAGATGTAAAATGCATTAACGTTAATGTTTAAATGTATGTAATCTATTTCAACAATAAAAATAGACTGCAGCCACGGCGATACATATTTGGTGTGTGTACAAAACATATACGAATATCATAGCAAGTGTGTGGAATGCCAGGCACGGACACGGCCGCATGAAAGCTGGGACTGGGAGTTATTAGCGCGTTATTTATTTTATTTAATTGATTTTATTGGCCATTTGTTAGGCGCTTATACAATTAGCAAAAACTATTTCAAAGCACCCACAGGGCAACAAGCTGGGGACAGGGGCCGATAGACAATAAATTACAAAAAAGATAAATAATTGGATAAAAGTACAAACAAATAATGAGAATAACAGGGAGGGGAGACAAACCTGCTATGACTTGTGAGGGTTCAGAATGTGCAAGTGCAGAGGGGAAGGGGGTAAAGGATAGGTGTTCTGGTGCTCATGGGGAAGTGCTCGGGGTGAAGTGCAAAGAAGAGAAAAGTGCAACCTCTGTGGGGAGGTTGAGCCTAAGCAAGTGCAGTATATAGACAGCAGCTGGGATGAGAGATGTGGAGGGTCAGGGCCCTGAGGATACATAAGGGACCTGCACATCAGTCACACTACTGCATGATTAGCAGGGAAGAGAGGAGGAAAAGGAAGAGCTAAAGAGAAAGGTCTTGAGGCCTTTTTTCAGAACTTGAGGAGGTCCTGCTCAAAACCCAGAGGTAGAGGGAGGTTATTCCACAGAAGGGAGCCCACTGAGGAAAGTGAACCACCACCAGCTCTCTGCTTGGCAAACCGCTTCACATGCAAGGACTTGGTGCCAGAGGAACACAGGAGTCTAGAGGGAGAGTATTTGGTCAGGAAGCATTGAAGATAGAGTGGTCCCTGGCCCTAGATAGCCTTGTGGGTGATGCAGAGGGATTTGAATTCATTCCGTGCTGAGACAGGGAGCCAGTGAAGGCTTTGTTGGGCAGGAGAGATGCGGTCCCTGGGCATGAGGCCAAGGATAAGTCTTGCTGCCCTATTCTGGGTTGGCTGGAGGGGTCACAGGGTGGATGAAGGAAGATTAAAGAAGAGGCTATTGCAATAGTCTTGCCTGGAGAGGACCAGATTACAGGTACAGGACATTGAGACTCTGGGGGAAGGTGAGGAAAGGTAGAGTTCCTTTGAGAAGGAAGAGCTAAAAGTGGGACTTCTTGGAGATGTCCTGGATATGAGGGATGAAGGAAAGGGAGGAGTCGAAGATGACTCAGAGATTCCTGGCTTCAGAGGCAGGAGCATGGGTGGAGCCCATGAAAGAAGACCAGAGTGAAGGGAAGAAGTAGGGTGCAGGTGACCCAATAGGGAGAATCTCTGTTTTGCTGGCATTCAGGCAGAGCTCATTAGTAGTCGACCAGGCCTGGATGGCAGAGAGGCAGTCAGGGATGAAGGAAGGTGCAAGGGCATCAGTAGGAAGTTTGAAGAAGAGTTGTGTGTTATCAGCATAGCACTGGAAGTTGGGGGAGAAGGGGAGAAGGAGAAAATGAGGCGCGCCAACACAGGAAGGTATATGTTAAAGAGCCAGGGCGAAAGAATGGAACCCTGGGGGATGGCACAAGTGGAGGTGGAAGTAGGGGAGGAGAAAGAGCCCAGTATGATTTTTGGAAAACAGTCAGTCACTTAGGAAGTAGGTAAGACACTCCAGTGCCCACTCTGAGATACCAACTGTATCATGGAGCCTTTTTATGAGGATGGAATGGTTCACTGTGTCAATTGCAGAAGAGAGATCAAGGAGGATGAGGACAGCAAGGGATATGGAATCCAGGGATTCAACCAGTTTGTCCAAGGTGTTCAGAAGAGCAGTGTCTGTGCCTCTGGATGCTCGGAATCCAGACTGGTGGTCGTGTAGACCTCCAACCGATTTGGTATGAGAGTTGAGTTGGGGGAGGGCCAACTTCTCAAGCAGTTTCCGCAGGAAGGGGGTGATGGAAATAAAGCTGTAGTTGGCTGGGCAGGAGGGGTCTGTAGAGGGTTTTTGAAGGAGGTGGCGCACCATTGAGTGCTTAATGGAGGATGGAAAGGAACCAGAAGCAAAGGAGTGGTTGCAGAGATCAGCAAGAGTAGAGTTTTGAGAGGAGATGTTGTCCTTGATGGTTCTGAAAGAGCATGGGGTGACCTGTCTGGAAGATAAATTCATGGAGTTGACAACTCTGGTGACTTCAGGTGAGACAGGAGCGAAGGAGGAGAAGGAGGAAGGAGGAGGGTGAATGGTAGGAAGGAGCAGAGGGGGGAAGGTTGGGTTGGAAGGGTGCGTGACCTGTCCTGGTTTTTTTTAATTAAGTGAGAGGCGAGTGCATTGCAAAGGTCCTGGGAAGGAGTAGGATCAGAAGATACCACGGACGATTGGCCAGTTCCCTGCAGATTTTGAAGAATTCAGCTGTGTTGTTACACGAATTGGACACCCGTGCCTGAATGTGGGTTATTTGTTTGGCATAGATGGAGACTCTGTTGTGTCTCTGGATCAGGCGGCAGGCCAGTTTGTCAGAGGGTGAGCCTTAAGTGTGCCACTTCCGTTCAGCAGCCCTGCACCTACGCTTTTGGTCTGCAAGTTCGGAGTCATACAAGGTGTTACGCTTGTGGGCAAGTTTCAGGTGTCTCCTCATGACTGGGGCAAGGATGTCAAGGGTGTTGATTCAGTGGTAGAGTCTGGGTTGGGTGTGCAAGTGGGAATAAAGGTGGAAGAGAAGGCAGCAGCTGACACTCGTTTCATCGGACGAATGTTCATTAACGACGTTGGCAGAGCTTTATGAGGAGTTGTCACAGGGCATAGGGAGCCAGATGAGAGGTGAGGAGAGAGTGATCAGACCAGGAGAGGGCGGTGGCCAGGGGAGAAGAGAGAGAGAGCCTGGAGAGGATGATGGGGTCTATCGTGTGTCCAGCAGAATGTGTAGGGCCAAAGGGTAGAATGGAGAGGGATAGCCATTTTCTGAGCTCAATTATTTAGCCCTGAATGACAATCTGGCCAAGTGTATCGCATCAGGTCCCCTATATATTATATTGCTAGGTAAACAAGTATATTTTCCTGGTATGTGGCACCTGCAGGCACTGAACTGCTTTGACATCTTAGAGAAAGGCATTTTTTATTTGCCAGTAAAGTCTGATTGAACCCCCTTACTGCCCGAAGAGCATACAGGTCTAAAAACAAGACTATCTTGCACTGTGTGTGAGCCACCAAAGTTATGCGAATGCCATGAATTGCTACCATCAAAGAAGGCCCAGGGGCATGTGTGATTTTTTTCATTGAGTGCCAAAGAAGCTCCATAGAAATGGCATGCACATTTGAAGCTTCAAATCGACCCACCTTCAATCTAATGTTTTCTAATCGGTCATTCCTGGTGGCAGTGCATTACATGTAGGACGCTATGGAACCACTGATATCTCAGTAAAATCTCTATATATTTCTATTTAGTCAATCATCCACTATTGCTTTGTCCCTTTCTGTCTAGTCTGCTTGCACCCATGCTTGTATACTCTATTTCGCCTATCTTTTCAAACTGCTTCTCTATCGACTATCCTGCTCTCCTCACTAAGTCTGGTAGGAAGAAGTTCAAAAAGAATATCCTGGTCTCCAGCCCAGGCCTCCTTACCGTTTGTTTGTTTGTTTGTGCATTTATATAGCGCTACGAACCCTCAGGTATCTGAGCGCTGCTTATTATTACCCACGGTGTGTGGTGCTCATTTATCGACCTTGGAAGGATGAAAGGCTGAGTTTGGCCCTGCCGGGATTCGAACCTGCGTCAGCAGGCTCTGCACGGATGTCAAAGCGAGTGCTCTACTCGCTGTGCTATCAGATCGTTGACACATATACCAGTACTTCCTCCAGACAGACCCTCACCGACATCCTCTTTGTCGTTCTCTCGCCTGATCTATGTACTCTTCATATGTGTCTCTCCTTTCTCTTCTTCTCCCATTAATGGTGGCGCCCGGTGGGAGGCCCTCCTGGCCCCATTCCACTCCTCTAAGGAAATCATTAGTGTTTACCTGAATGGCACCATCTTGGTCCAAGGCCCTCAGGCCAACCTTCTCCTCTTTGATAGACGCTTCCCGAAACTCATCAATTTCCTTTGTTCTCCTGCTGTCCTTTCTCTCCCTTCTTTGGCTTCCTTGCCTCCCCCCTCTGCCTCCTCCTTGACTACCTTGTCCTCTCCTCCTCCTTCTTCTGCCATCCTTGGGCTCTTTCTACACCTCCGCAGGGTGTACCTCTGATTTGTACCCCTCCCCAGAAATCTTTCAAGGTTGATACCCTTCTCGATATTGCCACTCTCAACTCTCGCTCAGCTGTCAAACACTCCTTTGAAATCTTCCGCCTCCTGGAAGAACTTGATCTTGATGTCCTCAATCTCACCGAGACATGTATCACAGCCAGCTCTGTCATGAGCTTTGACACCCTCCTACCTGATGGCTACAAGATCCTCTCCATGCCCAGATCCAACTGTTCCGGAGGGGGTGAAGCCTTTATCTTCCCGGAGTGGATTCCTATGCAGGCCTACTCCTCTTTTGAATGCCTTGTATGCAGGCTCTCTCTCTCCTGGCCACTCTCTTACCGTGGCTACTATCTATCGGCCACCTGCTCAGATCACCTCCTTCCTCCCTGAGTGAGCGGACCTCTCCTCATCCCTCCTGGCCCTGACCACTGAACTCCTCCTTCTTGGAGACTTTAACATCCACCTGGATGCTTCCTGTTCCTCCTCTGGACTCTTTTGTGACCTCTGCGACTCTCTCTCTCTCTCCCTTTCTATTCTCCCCTCTGGCCCAACTCACTCTGCCAAGCACACTCTGGATGTTCTGATCTCCTCAGACCTTCCCCTCTCTCTCCCCCTCACCATTCCTCTCTCCTGCAGTGATCACTTTCTCCTTTCCTCCCATCTCTCCCTCTCTACCCCTCAGGCCAAGCCAATTCCAGCAATGCCACCTACCTTATCGGTCATCTGACCAGGAAGCATGTGTCAGTTGAGGCTTTCGCCGCCACTTTCTCTCCACCTCCTTCTCCTCTGGCTAACTCACATCCTGACACAGCCCTTTGCATATTCTATCTCTGATACTCTTGATGTTCTTGCCCCTGTCATGAGGATCCGCTTGAAGCCCAAAGCCAAGTGCAGTTCCTGGTATGACTCTGACCTCGTCACCCTTAAACGCAAGTGCAGGGTGGCTGAGAGGAAATGGTGATCTTCTTGTGCATCCTCTGACAAACTGTCCTGCTGCCTGCTCCAAAGTTATTACTGACTCTCTGTCCCACATCCAAGCCTGCATCCCTGCGGCATCTATCAATTCGGCCAAACTCCTTAAAAGCCGCAAGCAGCTGGCCAATCCTGCACCAGTCTCTACCACTCCTGTCCCCTCCCAGTCCCTCTGCATGGCCCTGGCTTCTCATTTCATCTCTAAAACCCAGGACATCCTGTCCACCCTCTCGTCCTCTCCTCCTCCTCCCTCTACTCTCTCCTCTAAATCCTTCCCCCCTGTGGCGACCTCTCATCCCTCTTTTTCTTCCTTTCCCCTGTTCTCCCCTGACAAGTTTTCGAGACAAGTCCGATCTATGAAAATCTCATCAAAACTAGTTCTTCCCTGTTCTTCCAAAATCATCAAGGGCCACATTGAGACCCTCACTCCTGCCCTGGCTGATTTCTGCAACCACTCCTTTGCCACTGGAGCCTTCCCTTCCCCCTGAAGCACTCTCTTGTGTACCCTCTCTCAAGAAACCCTCAGCCGACCCCTCCTGCCTGGCTAACTATTGTCCAATCTTCATCATTCCTTTCCTGGGAAAACTCCTGGAAAATCTGGCCATCTCCCAGCTTATTCTTCACACTGTATCTGCTGGTTGTCTCCATGACCATCAGTCTGGCTTCAGAGCAGCCAGAAGCACGGAAACCTTCTCCTGAACATCCGTGAAGATGTGCTCTCTAACCTTGTTTCTAATCTCCCCTCTGTCCTCATCTTACTCGATCTCTCTTCCGCCTTTGACACGGTCAACCATGCCATCCTGCTCAATCGTCTCCATGATAATCTGGTATCACCGATCAGGCCCTGGCCTGGCTGAACTCGTTCCTCTCTGATCGACCCTGCCAGGTCTAACTTGGGTCCTTCCTTTCTTCTATCTCACTCTCTACCTGTGGTCTTCCCCTGGGGTCTAACCTCTCTCCCTGGCTGTTCAACCTACACCTGGCACCTCTCGCCCACTACATTGCCACTCTCTGCTCCAACTTTCAGTGCTATAGGAATGAGACTTAGATTGTTTTCAGGCTCCATTCTACCACCCCTTCGCCCTCTCTCATCTCTGACCGTCTGTCTGCTAACCAGAAGTGGTGTGCCGCCAATGATCTCTGTCTTAATGCCAGTAAGATGGAGATTCTCCTAATCGTCGCACCTGCACCCTCCTTTCCTGTCACTCTCTGTCCAACCTCCCTTGGCCCTCATCCTGCTCCCACCTGTGAGACTAAGAACCTCGGGGTCATTTTTGACTCCACACTCTCCTTTTCTCCTCACATCTCTGACGTCTCTAAGAAGTCAAACTACCCACTGCACCTCCTCAGATGTATTCTTCCTTTCCTCTCCTTCCCCCAGAAGCTCACTGTCTCTAGAGCTCTGGTTCTCTCTAGGCTGGACTACTGCAACAGCCTCTTTCTAAATCTGCCTGCTTCTACTCTCCGCCCTCTGCAACTCATCCAGAACCATCTCCGGTTCCGAAAGCACTTCAAGACCTTCCTCTTTGCTTCTGCTTTCGCTCTTCCTCTCGCCTGCGGATTTCTTGTCTAATACTGCACTGGTCACCTGGCAACCCTCTGATTTTGGGTCCAGGTCAGTGGGCGCCACGTTGCATAACCACACTGCCTCCCGCCAACCCTTGCACTTGGGTCTATATCTGTAACCCTACAGTCCCCCTACCTGCAATTTTAAACAACTGCTGTCTGCACTTACCCTTGCACCTGCCACCTGCTGGCCGCACTTCTTGTTATAGTTTGATCCCATGTACAGCACTGCCCCCTCCCTGGCCCCTTTACCCTTCCCCCTACCCTGCACTTGCGCAATCTCAATGTCACTTGGCCTAGTAAGATCGTTGTCTCAGTCCTCCCTCTGTTCCCCCTTCCTAGCCTCGTCACTCCTTGAAACACTTGTGTATTGGCACGTTACAAATCATATATATAAAAGTCAAAAGTTCAGTGTGGGTTTGTGATGCGAAGCGTTGTTCCTCATACAATTGAACACTGTTTCAGCACTCTGAACCAAATTTTGCATAGTAACCTGTTAGGACCCTGTGGACATTATTGGCTACATGATATTTGGACGCCCCACCCCTTTCTCCGGATTTCAGCAAAACTCAACATTTGTTTGTGGGTTTGTGGCTTAGCGAAGCATTGTTCCTTATACAATTCCACACCGTTTCACCAATCTGCACCACATTTTGCATAGATACCTGTTAGGACCCTCTGGACATTACTGGCCAAATGACATTTGGACACCCCACCCTTTCCCCAGATTTGAGCAAAAGTTAAAATGCGTTTGTGGGTTTGTGGCCTGTGAAGCCTAGCCCCTCCCACATTCTGTCTACCAGATAGGGTATGTGCATTACTGTGCCCTGGCATGATAGGACAGGAGGGCTTGAGGCTCATGGAAGAGGGTCTAGGGACTCCTCCATTGAACCTCTCAAGGTTTCACATCTTGTAGCAGGTGGACATCTCCATTGCCCAGAGTCATTCGTGGTGGAAACAAGGATCAGAGAATGTAGCTACATTCAAATACTTTAACTCCACTTTGAGTGGGGATTTAGGCGCAACCCTTTGCCCCTAAGGGGAAAAATAGTAACGTTCCACATTTTTGAGATTGGATGGAGCAGCATCATAAAAGGCAGACACCAAATTGAGTAAATCCAAGAATGCATTCTTTTTCCAGGCACCTCCCATGAAGAGGACCCTTAAATAATTCACACCATTGGATGATCGTAATGCAATCACACCAGAATAGTTGATGTGCAATCACCAATGTCAGTGACCTGAAAACAGAAGTGGCGGTCAATCTATTAGCGAACCTCTGCCACACGCCAAGGAAATGACATTTCAGCTCTCATCCTCTTCCACAATGAAAGCCGCGCCACATCACCACATTTGCTCCCGATTGTCCCACATTGATGGCATGAGCTACCCTGTCCCTCCCGTGTTCACCCACTGGCCTCGCCTCAATATGCTGCATCTTATACTGATCAATCTATTACATTTGATTTTATTTTAGGCTATATGTAGTAGGTCATAAGGGGTTCTTTATTATTTTTGAGTCTAATGTGGGCTAGAATTCCCTTAAACCTTTGTTAATTTGCCATGTTGCTTTCACAAAATTCACTATTTTGCATGGGCATGTACAATATTTTTTTTTATAAGAAATTAGTGTGTTGCCTTAATTCCCACTCAATATCCTAATGACTAAAGGATATTGAATGGGAATTAATGCAACATACCACAATAGTAATGACCCACTCTGGGCCTCATTACGACCCTGGCGGTAAGGGGTTAACGCCAGCGTTAGCTGCGCCGACCCCTTACCGCCAATTCCGAGTTCCCCTAGCGCCATGGAGGTTTTAACACCCGATTTTAGCGGGTGTTAAAATCCATGGCGCTAAGGGACCATGGAGTTAATTACGCCACCGTAATTTACGGTGGCGTAATTAACGCCTTCCCCACTCCCATTATGCCCTATGGGGCAAAAATGGGAATGGGGAAGGGTAAATGGGGATTGGGGACTTACCGCCCCGCCAAGGTCGGAATGGGGCGGTAAGTCCGCCAACCACCATGGTGTAAACGTAGTTTACACCATGGTGGTAAAGTCACGGCCCAGGCGGTAACTTACCGCCTGGGTCAGTGCTGAGTCTCACGTTTGGATAAGAGAGGTTTGCTGCTCAGCAGATTCAAGAGCATATACATTTTCAAAGGTAACCAGCAAGAAAGTACATTACCTTCTCTCTAGATTTACCAGCTCTGTGCTAACATTTTCTCCTCCTGGGAAGGCACTGTCAGATGTCACTTGACAAAGGAATACGCACCTTGTAGAGATAACACACTCACTAAAATGGCTTGAATAGTCAGAAGACAAGGACTCAGCAGGACGATAGCTCAGACTCGGAGGAAATAGGCCCCAGTGCAGCAGGACCAAAGTGGAGACTGCAGGGAGAGAGAGGGGGGGGCAAAACCCAGCACTGCATGAGCTAGCAGGACCCCAAGAGTGGAGCGAAGAGGAGGAATCATTTGAATGGAGCGTTTGTTAGTATCCCAGGATGTGGGTGGATTGTCAAGTATATGCTTTGTTGACCCCAGCTTCTCTAACAAGACATCTAGAAGGAGTTAGGAATTCCCTGCAAGAAAATGTGCATGCTCAGATCATGTTAACTTTCCTACGAGCTAGCACAGTGCAGGGAACTTCCACCTTACCTTCAGAGATTGCAGAACCGTGTGATGAGGAACAGTACCATGAAAGTAGGAATATTCACCTAGACCACATAGCAGGATACCATTTGAAAAGTGACATCACGGGAAGTGATGGCACACACAACCTTTCACCCCATGGCAAAACAGGAAGTGGAATCACAACGGCTTGTTCCTCAGTACACTAAGAAAAAATGTGGGTATGATATCACTGCAATGGGATATACATTTCATACAAGAATGGATCACCATATGTAGTATTATTATCATTGTGTATAGGGCCATATTACTACATTACTGTAAACGTAAGCAGACGTCCAAGTTGAGGCATTGCTGAGGGTGCTATAGCCCCAGGTCTTTTGGTTGTAGCCCCAGATAGAACCTCAGGGGCTATAACCGAAAGGCTAGCTAGCCAGCTAGCTAGCCCCAAGTCCTGACAGAGCGGCCATTAGCCTATCCCCGGATCTTTTTCAGACCGCACAACACTCCTGCATCCAACACAACAACCTGGACTTTGTACATCACTCGGGCTAAACTGTAAACAGACAGAGCATCTCGAATAGGCGTAACTCCCACAGTGCAGACATCCAGTGCCTGCCAAGTGTCTGGCCACAGACTGCAAACAGCACTTCACCAATACAAGTCAAACCAGAAAAACAATGGTCTGCAGGGTTGCCCAGAGCTGTGCCAGTTGTTAAGAATGATTTAAAATCTTCCAGCCATCACCTTTCTGTTTTGCTTATTTGGTATGTGACCCACAGTTTTTTTGTTAAATGGGAGATAAAGGGGAAGGATGTGTTGTAGGCCACAGTAATTGCAGGGTTCTTTTTATTTTGTAAACAGCAGCAGCAGCTCCATGACATCACCCCTAGAAAAGGCCCATTTTATTATTTTCTTTGGTCCTTTATTGCCAGTCTCCTACAGCTTCTAAGCACTGGAACAGGAACTGAACCCATGTTGCACTGCATCCTCTTGTTCCCAAAGCAAGTGTGTTGCCCCTGAACTATCCTTCCAAATATATATATATATATATATATTTTGCTTGAGAAAGCAAAAGATGGTTTACTTCAAAGGTGGAGGGCAAGCTCATGTAAATTAAATATCTCACCTATCGTCTATCTACAGTGTGCCTGCAATGCAGGTCTGGCATATCTGGGTCAGGTGACACAGTGCCCAGGCATGCCCCTCTCATCACAGGCCCAGAGGCTCACTGGATGTGAAAAGCAGACAGCGAGAAACACTGATGAGATTTGCATTCATGCTGTGCTGTCACTGAGTAGTGCAGGCTGCTCCTACCCTTTCCCAGCTAACTAGACCTAGCCCCCATAACCTTCCTGTTGCTACAGTACTGGTTATGAGCTGCACAGACAGCCCTACCTCTGAACCCAACCTTTCAGGCATTCTTCACTAATGGACTGCCAACCTGTTAGTGATGGAGGCTTCATTGTTTTTTCCTGCATCCCTGCATCCCTGTTATTTCTCCAGCTAATGCGATCTAGAGTCCAAGTGAAAAAAACGGTGGCACATTTAGCTGCATTTACAACTGCCTTTTTCAGGTGCAACACAAATATGAGCTTTTGGCACTGCTTCTTTATTCAGTGGCCCAGGGGTTGCAAGTACAGGTGTAGGGGTAGCAGAGGGGGAACCAGGGGTAGCAGCTTCTACCCCTGGCTAACCCCCAAATTACGTCCCTGGTGTGGAATTCCAGGCACAACTGCTTGAAAGCTGTGACTGAGAGTTATTATCACGCTATCTGTCATAAGATCCAATAATCACAACATTGGCTGTCCCCGTGTAGGATCATGAGAGATTGCAATTGACCGCTGGGTTCTGTTTCATTCATTTCAACGCTAGTGTGTTATTTCCTTTTCAAGCAAACAGAGTGCCATCAAAGCAGGAAATTAATGCTGGTGACGTGTTCCTTCGGGAGAAGAGTTTTACGCACATTTAATAATCACCATACAATTCCTGTAGCATGTGCATCTCCTTGCTGTAAGAACCTTATTTCCTTGGCATTTTCTGCGCTCAGTTTTTTAGCCCTGAATGACAATCTGGCGATGTGTCTCGCATCAGGTTCCCTATGTATTATGTTGCTAGGTAAACCTGTAGATTTTCCCTGTCTGTGGCATCTGCAGGCACTGATCTGCCATAACATCTTAGAGAAAGGCATTTTTTAGTTGCCAGTAAAGTCTGATTGCATCCCCTCTACTACCCGAAAAGACTACAGGTCTAAAAGCAAGACCATCTTGCATTGTGTGTGAGACACCAAAGGTATGCGAATGCCATGAATTGCTGCGCCCCAAGAAGGCCCAGGGGTATATGTGATTTTTTTCACTGAGTGCCAAAACAGCTCCATAGAAATGGCCTGCACATTTAAAGCTTCAAGTCCACCCACCTGAATCAAATGTGTTCTTATCAGTCATTCCTGGTGGCAGTGAATTACATCAAGGAAGCTCTTGGACCACTAATATCTCTATATATAAAAGTCAAATGTTCTCTGTGAGTTTGTGGAGTGAAGCGTTGTTCCTTATACAATTCCACACCGTTTCACCACTCCGCACCACATTTTGCATAGTTACCTGATACGACCCTGTGGACATTACTGGCTACATGACATTTGGACGCCCTACCCCTTTCTTCGGATTTTTGCAAATGTCAAAATGTGTTAGTTTGTGGCTTTGTGAAGCGGTGTTCCTTATACAATTCCACACCGTTTCACAAATCTGCACCAAATTTTGCATGGATACCTGTTGGGACCCCTTCCGGGCATTACTGACTACATGAGATATGGACACCGCCCATTTTACCCTAGATTTCAGCAAAAGTAAACATTTGTTGGTGTCTTTGTGGCCTGCCGACAAATCCGTAAACCATGTTCACCGGGAAGGGAAACAAAAAATGTATGCGAAGCGAATGGACCTGAGAGGCAAAGGTGAAGGCAGGTAGCATTCCAGAAGTTTCCACATTTTTGCCACATCGGGTGAAATTACTTTTCCAGATGATTTTTTGCGAGATGGGGCTTGCCCACAAAGCCGTAATCCCAAAATGTTTCTTTCTTAACAAGCTTCACAATGCCGTAAATCATGGTCACCAAGAAGGGAAACAAAAATGTTTGCAGCATCAGGTGACTTTTCTGGAGGATTTTTGCGATATGATGCCTGCCAACGAAGCAGTAAACCATGTTCCCCAGGAAGGGAAAGAACATTTTTTGTTTCTTAACCAGTCCCAACACGTGGAACAACACTCAAGGTCCCTATAGATTCTCGAAAAGAGCCGTAGTTCAAGGCCCTAGGATGCACAATTTCTGAGATATTTACACCACAATGCACTGGAATGTACTACACCATGCACGGCGGAACAGCGACCTACAGGATCATTCATTTTCAACAATTAATGAGAGTGTTATCATGTCTGTCTACAGAACCTGTTCGTAGAAAGGGTACTTTTGCCAGTAATTAATCAGGACAAACAACATGGTTCAACCCCTCTATTATTTATGCCTCGGTTTTCAACTTCAGCAAGACGCGATAAAATGAAACTCTTCTATCCACAGAGACTTCGCATGCAACAAATGTGAGCACATCAGAACACCATTCTTACAAAAGACACCATTAAATTTCATACAAATTCATGTCTCATCCAGGAGCATTAAGACGACTTACAGGGAACCTCTAAGTGGAACGATCTCTTGACACGTGTTCAGTTTAACAGAATTAACTAACTGCTCATGCCTCTTCTCTCTTTTAATGTCATTCACATCGTTTCTTTAATAGAATGAATGAACTACTCATCAACACTCTTACTTCTCTCCATATTTCACTTAAATATACATGTGAAACAACTAAACTCATCATCACTCACTTGACTTGTTTCTCTAGAGATTCAGAACATACATTTTTCATTTATTCATGATGCAGTATATTTTCATCTGACTTTTTCCTAGGCCGCCGATGTTTTACATCAGACTGAGGTTAATCTTTCACGATAGCACCTTTTAAATCCACGTTTTCTAAATGTTTCCTTTTTACACGTAGTAAATACGCCACTACTCTTCAATTTTTAAACTCATAATTAGTCTCACATCGCGTGCCGAGAAGCTCATGTCTTTACACGTTTAGGCGCTCATGATATTAACCCCTTCACTCCCTTACTAGAGACCTTTCAGGTCTAGCACGACTCCCTCTTCGTTTTGTACAGCTTGAAAAACCTGGTAAAGGCAATCCCATTTTCTTACCTTTGACAAAGTTTCACAAGCGTAGGTTGTGCGAGCGTAGCAATCAATCTGTTTAACAATGCTGCATGCCGTACGGGGAACCCATTTGCTCTGCGAAACACTCTCCCCATCCATCTCTACAATCCTGAATTGACAGTTGTCGTGACGTACACCAAGTCCGAATATATCATTACTCAGCACCCCTATGCTGCCTCAAGTGCTTCAATGAGGGCGATCAATTCTGCTGCCTGTGCTGAATACTGACCTGGCAGCCTCTGCTGCAAGACAACTTCAAATTGTCCCTCAACCAGAAGCACCACTGCTGCTCCAGTATGTCTCTGACCTGTCTCCTGGTCAATAATTGAAGACCCCTCAACAAAATATATTTCTGCTTCATCTAGGGCGTAGTGTGAGCAACCAGAAGGTGTCTCACCCACTAGTCCCTGGGAATCTGTCATCCAGGCGGCCAGGACATGGCCATCGCTTTTGGATCCAGTTTCTGGGGGTGGACCAGTGCGGGAAGATCACCTGGATGAAGGGTCTGCAGGGAGTGGGACACCAGATGGTGAGACGTAGTATCCCCCTCCTTATAACAGCTTTACCCCAGGGTATTTAGGAACTCCACCCCCCCTTACAACATGAACACTTTCACACGGAAATCCTGCTATGAGAGAAAACTGACTAACAGCCGAGCCGTATACTTGATGTGTCCCAAGACAATGGTCAGGCAAAGTCAGGCAATAATTGGCCCTCACATACACCTGACTTCCATTAAGCTTCCCCACATGGATAAAAGGCAGAGCACACTCTGAGCGAGGCAAAGCACACGAGGAAACAGCAGTTTCAATATGGCAGTTTAACAAGAGGCGAAAGACGGCGAAACAGAAGGGGATTGCAAGGGGGGAAGGTCCCTTGACCTTTTCAACAAGGAGCCCTTGCTTTCATAAGCCCCTGAGATTGGAAAGCGTAAGACTAGGAAAACAGGCTGAAGAATCCTACATTGTGTGTCGGAGATACCCGGGGCCTACCTGCATCAAGAATCAAGGCGGGGAGAATTACCAGCCGCTGTGGTACTGTTCTTGGCTCCAACAAGAAAGCAGTATCAGTGAAATCAACACAGCCGGTGAGTTGGGGAGACTGATACAAGACCAGTCTGTGTTGAAGCCAAGGTTTCAAGTGGCAACATTGTATAGCAAGCGCTGGACCAAACATTGTTTGAAATATGTGGTGGTTACTAGGGTGGTTAGTATCCTTTCTTACGGACCGCCAAGCCAAAACATTGGGGAACAACTTGTTGGACCCTTTGGCTATAATATTCGGTGTACCACAAGGTTCAAGTTTATCACCAATGCTGTTCAACATTTACATGCGCAGTTTATGCGACATCTCAATGAAGGCAGGCGCGTTTTTCACGAATTATGCGGATGACACGCAGTTGGTCATCGAAATAAAAGGATTTTATATGGACGACAGCGAGAGGATAGCACTCGTTTATAGTATAATAAACGAGTGGATGCAGAAGAATTGGATGTGTCTCAATGACACAAAAACAGAACTCTTGTTATTTGGACATAGCAGTTCTCTTGTTAAATTGGGTAAGGAGCATGGGAATTTTAGAATTAATGAAGCCACAATAGAGGTGTCAGACCAGGTAAAAACACTAGGAATGATGGTCAACTCGACAATAAATTCAGAGGCTCAAGTAAATTACATATTAAACAACTCAGCTTACTATCTACGTCTAATGAGGGCCATTTGCCCTTATCTGGAGGAAAGTAACATAGCCACAATCGGTAGGGCCATTGTACTATCCAGATTGGATTATGGTAACGCTCTCCTCGTGGGCATAACAGAAAAAGATCTAGGGAGATGTCAAGTATTAGAAAACAACACAGTAAGGATTGTCAAAAAATTAAGAAGACATGATTACATCACCTTAGCCAGACAATCCCTACACTGGCTTAGAGTAGAGGAGCGTATCAAGTTCAAGACCTTGACACTCATGCACAAGTGTCTTTATGGCAAAGCACCCATCTACCTCAAAAATCGATTGGTGCTGTACGCTCCTCCGAGACGGTTAAGATCAGAGGGCAAAGGACTGCTGGTGGTACCCAAGCATAAATTGAAATGAGGGCTGGGTAGGTCGTTTGTGGTGCTCGCGCCCCAGTTGTGGAATAGCCTGCCACAAGCTCTAAGACTGGAAGAAAGCCACTTAACATTCAGGAAGAGACTGAAAACTCACTTATTTAAGTGAACTTTGTCCACTTGGAATGAACATCTGAACCAATGTTCCGACCGGGAGATTTTCAGTAATGTAGGATCTTTATATATCTGTCGGTTTGTTTTTGTTTTGTGTAAAGCGCCCTGATGCCCTTGGGCTACCGGCGCTATAGAAGCAAACACATAACATAACATAACATAACATATGTGTGATAAAAGGCGCAAGTAAAGTTGAACTGCTGATGAGTAATTGAACTTTGAAACAAAGATACGATACCTTTGACAGAGTGGCCCAGCACCACGTGGGTGCTCAATCGAAGGTCTCCGTAAGGTGTCCATCTGAAAAGTTAAAGTGTTGTAGATAACTAAATTGAAGTGGTCCTGCAACGGGTCCAACCCTGCACACAATCAAATGTCTTTGATGTTGATACAGTTAAGAACATTTGTGGCAAAGTTGATAAAGTTGGTCCAAGCCCAGCAGATGGAGATCAATTGAAAGCTTTGTGTTAAAGTGGGTCTGAGCCTGGCAGAGGGGGACCCGGGGTTAACAGAAAATCACCTGAGAATTTGTATGTGTGAAATCCTAAGAAGGTGGGTCTGAGCCCGGCAGTGGCAGACCCGGGGTGAACTGAAAATCACATGAGAATTTGTATGTGTGAAATCGTAAGAAGGTGGGTCTGAGCCCAGCGGTTGGGGGGGGGCTTTACAATAATTATAAAGACCAAGACATTTCTGCATATCCTTCACTGTCACTGGATGGGGTGTGGCTGCTTGCTCTGGGGTTACTCTTTAGTCATTCACTGAAATCAATTGCCCCAACTACAACATCTCCTGCTGAGAGTATTGCAATTTTGTTCCAGCAACCCTGTAGCCTTTATCAGCCAACAATTGTAACAATGCAATGGAGTCTTCTCTGCATTGATGCTCTGTGTTGCTGCACACTAACATATCATCCACAAAAAATGCTTGACATGTACGATGGAGGAAGAGCGCGAGGTTACACCATGGAGGACTCACCTCCTTAATAGACACATCTTGGACTGGGCACCCCGTATACTGCTACGACACCTAGCAATACCCCTGTTTCTTATATATTTCAATGGCTTATCATAACCTAGTCTGTATGAGTTGGAATGTGAGGGGACTCGGAAATTACAGTAAGATGAGGAATGTACAACTGTATGCAGAGCAACATGGAGACAAAATCCTCTTTTTACAAGAAACCCATGCTCGAACTGAGGGCTGCTTGAGATTTGTGAAGATATGGGGCCCCCAAAGATGCTACACTGATTACTCCACTCAAAACAGGGGTGCTATGATTCTGATCCATAAAAGTGTTAAGTTCCAGCACATTGTCTCTCACATAGACCCCTCTGGGCAATACTTTTTACTTTATGGCAGACTACACAACAAAGAGATTGTATTTCGTAATGTCTACGGGCCCAACATCGACAACCCTGTGTTCTATTCACACCTCACTGATCTACTTGCCGGATTCCCCATTGTGCCCATCCTATGGGGTGGGATTTCAATACGATCCTGGATGTAGATTGGTACAGTTCAGGTACCAGACCTCACCAACTCTCCAGAGCTGCTAAAGTAATCCTGGAGACCTTGCCACGACCGGAGGTCTCGGACGCATGGTGACTGCTGCAACCCGATTCCCAAATGTATTCTTTCTACTCATCCATGCACGACTCTCATTCCAGGATAGACAGATGGCTCATGTCCGACATACTTATTAGGAACATTACACATATGTCAATCCTCCCCAGGACATACTCAGACCATTCCCCTGTGACTATCTCCCTCAATTGGGGTACTGATCACAATAAAATTCGCTTGTGGAGGCTGAAACCACAATCATTATCGGATGTAGCCATCAAGGCTGACCTTGAATCAACCGTTGATGATTATTTTGCACTAAACACCAGGTCGGTCCGCACGCAGGCTACCCTTTGGGAGTTGTTTAAGGCCTACATTAGGGGTATAGTTATCTCCAAGGAGTCTGGGATCCTTAAGGTTATTCGTAGAGACATATCGAAGAGTGAAACAGCACTCTCCTCCCTCAAGGCCCAATATACCCAACACCAGTCTCCAGGTGTCCTTTCCAACATCGGTATCGAATTAGATACATTTCACGCCCATGCTGAAAGGGAAAGGAAGTTCATCGATAACCCTGGACTTGCAAGGCAGTATGGGGAGGGTGAGTGGCCAGGCTTCTGCGCCAGGAAACGGGATCCCCACACCTTCCAGACAAAGAAGGCCAGATGGTTCCTTGGCCCTTCTCCCACAGAATATTATTGCCGAGTTCCAATCGTTCTATGCATCCTTATATACAAACGTTGACACTGTCCCTAGGTCGGAGGTTGACACATACTTGGACCGCATACCCCTTTCTGTTCTTTCTGCCAAAACTAGCACCAGCCTGGACACACCCATTACGTAAAGCCCCTGGTTCCGACGGCTTCCTGATTGAATTTTATAAACAATATAAATCCCGGCTGGTCCCCCAACTCCTGGCATTATAGGAAGAATCCTGCGCGGTGTGTACCCTCCCTCCCTCCGCGAAGCCATTATAACTGTCCTACTCAAACCTGGCAAGCCTTCCACTCAATTCGGGTCATATCGACCCCTTTTGCTCATCAACTGCGATGTTAAGATTTATGCGATTTATGATATGATTTATGATTTATGATATATATCTACCCTATGGATTTATCCCAGGTAGATCCACATCCCTCAATTTATGCCGCCTCTTTAACATTATCAATCGAATTGACCCTAATACTCAGGCAGTGGCGGCAGTCCTTGACATGCAGAAAGCTTTTGATTCCGTATCATGGAACTACCTTTGGCAGGTGCTCGAGAAATGTAACTTTGAGCCCCGTTTTCTTTCTTGGGTCAAACTGCTATATTCGGACCCAGTAGCCAGGGTCTGCACGGAGGACAGATGCTCACCCCTCTTTCATATAGCCAGGGGCACGAGACAGGGCTGCCCTTCTCTCCCCTGATTTTCCCCATAGCTATTGGACCCTTAGCAGACAGGATACGGCAGGCACATTCACACCAAGGCCTGAGATTGCTAGGCACACCTGATATTGTCTGCGTATATATGCAGACGATTCCTTACTCTTCATTCACTCACCAGAACACAATCTTGCCCTGATCCTAGAAGACGTCATCCACTTTGGGCTGCTGTCGGGTCTCAGGGTTAACTGTTCAAAATCGACCCACTTTCCACTCACTGACGCCACCCCCCGTCCCGCTGACCTCATGGGGTTTAGCTGGGCACACTCGGAAATCACCTACCTCGGGTGGTAGTTGCTCGCCACCCCGACAAGGTGTATGAGACCAATTATTGGAATTATCTAACCATGCTTACCAAGAAATGCCTGGGCTGGGCCAAACTCCCACTGTCCCTTGCAGGCAAGATCGGTATCCTGAAGATGGTTGTGCTTCCCCAACTCCTTTATCGCTTCCTCAATCTCCCCCTGTGGCCTGGTAGGGAATTTTTCCAGTCTCTAAACCACACGCTCAACACATTCTTATGGCACTCTGGTGCAGTTCGTCTCAAATATAGCACATTGGCTGCTCCTGTGGAGAGTGGTGGCTTCGGAGCTCCCAACTTCGAAAAATACTAGCTGGTTGCCCAAGTGCAATATGCGTCATACTGGTTCACCATCTCAAACCCCTCCTCGCATATAAGACTCGAGCGCCATGCGGTTGGAGATCGAGATATTCGCCCCTTAGTTTTTTCTCCCCCTACCCTTAGCTGTAGCCCTCTGGACCCGGTAGGCACCACGTTCTTTGCTCTTGCTAAAATGTGGATGCTGCCCGGTGGTTCTCATCCTTTCCACAGCTGTCTACCCCTCTGAAACCTCCTCCCAGGAGCCCCCTGCATCTCCCTGACCGAGGTACGCCACTGGGCGCGGAGGCGGGATGTGAAACCATCCGAGATGTCTTTGATCAAGGTAACTTTCTGGAATGGTCGGACTTGCCAGAGACCTTACGGCGGAAATCACCCATCTGGCTCCAATATTCAGGCCTCTGCCGATTCCTCAAGAGAAGTTCCCCATTGTGCCCTCCGATGACCCTAATTTAGCTAAAATCATGAATGCTACAACCACTACTGGGAAAATCTCCAGGCTATACACCTTACTACACTTCAAAACTTCTTCTGCATTTGATAAATTGAAATACTCTTGGGCTGGGTACCTAGAGGCCGACATAACAGATCAACGCTGGAAGCGTATGTGTGCTCACACCCACAATGTGTCATTTAACTCCTGTTTCAAACTCATTCAATTTAAAATCTTACATAGATTCCACTACACCCCAATTCGATTACATCAGATGTTGCGGAACCACTCTCCCAGGTGCCCCAGGTGTAGATCCAAAGATGCAACCTATATCCATATGATCTGGTCCTGCCCCTGCCTTACCCGATTCTGGGTTGAGTCCAGCTCCATGCTCTCAGCTATCCTGGACCACGAGATTACTCCCTCCCCACTGCAATGCCTCTTTCATGATTCTCCTGGTTTTAGCCGAGATTCCCAAAAGCTGGCGGGGCTATGCATGCTACTCACAGCACGCTGTATTCTGCTGTGTTGGCTCTGCCTCCGAGTGCCCACACATTCACAGTGGCTGGCCGCCATTACCTGGGCCTCTGACACGGAGGAGGCATGGGCGACTCGGCAGCTGCCAAAGTCCAAACCTAGAGATATATAGGCCCCGTTTCGCGCTTACATCGCCTCTATTCCAACTGACACCGATGACAGTTCATCTGCACCTCCTTCCCCTGGCAACGTTCCTACCTAAACGTTGGCCCTGAATGCTGTATCATATATGTGTGTTGACTGGCTACTGTTCAGGTACCCCCTCGTTCTGATTGTCGATACTGCATACCAACTGTTCATGCCATTACTGTAATTGTTGACTGCTACTTACTGCTCGCTCCTCTATTGTTATGTCAAGCACAATAAATAAAGCTTTAAAAAAAATAAAACTCCACAAAGCATGGCATGACTGGTGAATACAAAAGTTGGACCTGCTCATCTCCCGCACCACTGTCACAGTACAGCCCAGGCAACATGCACATGTCGGACATGCCTGGATGGAGAAGCTGATGAACACATACAGTTGCAACTCCAAACACGCACATGACTACAGGTACCACAATGCAACTTGCATAATCAAAACCAATGTCAAACGAAGTGCCACATCGCATCACACATCAACCCTGCCAGTACCAGAGCCATGTATCAATGTACACTCAGTACGCAATGCCAACCCCGCTGCCCAAGAAGCCTAGGCAGGGCTGATAGCAAACCCATTAGGCCACATGCACGAGTGAAACACACTGCCACAAGACAGCCACCATGTGAGCTTGAAATGACACTGACAGTCACATGACAGAACATCTGCTGCAAAAGAACAGGGTGCATGTTAAGTAGTAAATACAATGCATGATACAAGTGACACAACATGTACAAACATCGCAAAGACACATACCACGCAATGAAGCCCCATATGCATGCACATGATGTCCAATGCCCTAATGCCCTGAAATGCCCCCCCCGCACAATACACTGTGACTCACGGCTGTGCCTCTCTCCATGCCTCCAAGCAGGTGACTCTAGATACCTGCAACTGCCCTGGCTCATGACACATGTGCGTGATCTACAAACACCACAGGCTATTGCCTACAACCACGTTCACAGCAGGACCTGTGTGTGCATAGAGCAAACCTTTGGCCTCCCTAAGGCCCATTTCCCCTGCCTGGACCGTAAAGGAGGAGCCCTGATGTACTCACTCCAATAACTGGACAAAATAGTGCTTGTGTGTGCCATGCTGCACAAAAGCTGCAACCAGTGGAATGTGCCTCTACCCACTGATGTGGACACGGCACCCCCAGAGGGTTAGGATGCAGTGTCTGTGGCAGAGACGTCTGCATGCATTGCCCGAGATGATGTCAGGGATGGCCGACTGGCTTGCCAGGGACTGATAGACAATTGTTTCTGAGACATTTTCATGGTACATGCCATGCACCACTGTTTGATTTATAATTAATAAACACAACCATGACATAATGATGAATGTCCTTGCATTGATGGAATTCAACTATTGTAATTAAATAAAGTGGACTAACTAACCATCCCTCCCCCTCCCACCACCAACACTCCAGCACACTATCCCCCTCACACCTCCCACTACCAACACCCCAGCACACTATCCCCCCCCACATCCCACCACCAACACCTCAGCACACCCACTTTGGGCAAAAGGTGTGTCACTGTCACTTCCGTGGACCCTTCCCCCTCAGGGCTTCCTCTAGTGATTTCAGCCCCAAATGACACTCAGAGCAGCACCTGGGTGTGTTAGGCTGTGACCCCTCAAAGGGGGAGGTTGAACTTCAGGGTATTGACCCTGGCCCATGGATGTGCTGCAGAGTGAGTTCTATGCTTTGTCGCATCGACTCTGCAAAGGACGAAATCCCCTCCGTCATCTCCCTAACTTGCTGCCCATACATGATCAGGACAGCAGTACTAGCAGCCGTATGTGCCCGGTTCCTCTCCATTGTTCTCATGATCTTGCAGGTAGTCCTTGCAAGCAATCGTGAATGACCTGGAGGTGCAGCAAATGTGTGTGGCCAATGCCCGTTGCCACCTTTCTATTTCATTCAGCCTCTGGAGCTTGGATTGGCTCAGTGGTGTCTGGTGATCGGGAAGGGGGCTCAGATGAGGGTCAGGGCTGAAGGCCGGTGAACCATTATGATGGGGTGGCTGGGCACACTGGCAGCTGGGGATGGCTATCAGGGTGACCCTTCATCACCCTGGGTGTCAAAGGAGGCCCTGCCAGCAGGTGTGGTCTCAGTGTCAGCCACTGCAGCTGCCGGAGTGGGTGCAGTGGGTGTGGAGGTTGTCCTGGTGTCACATGGGGTTGGCGCAGGGCCTGTCTTGCCACCTGCAGGCTTGGACTGACTGGTAATAGTTCATGTCAATAAGGGTCAAAGGCTTTGCTGTGTGGTAACTCAGCAAGCATCGGCCAGCAGTAGGGCTCTGTATGACATGGATTGGTGCCTGTGCTATGTGTCCCTTATGATGCAGTTTGCCTATGAATTGTCATATAGATGGGCGTGGGTGAGTAGAGCCCCATTGGAATATGTTTGCCTCTGAGGGGTTCAGTGGGTAGAGGTCCCAGTTAAGCAGATAAAGGTTCTCGTTCATTACATTGACAGTGGCACCTGTGTCAACAACAAACTGATGGTGCAGGCCCCCAATCAGGATTGTTACTTTTGGGGCAGTGCCGTCGTCTACATCTGCACTGATTTGGTGCACATACTCCTAGTTGTGCCGGTCGGCCTGGAGGTAGTCCTCCTGGGTGTACAAGGTTTCTTCTTGGACCACAGGTGGATTCTCATATGGGTCTCTTGCATAGCCTGATTCATATGTTTCATGATGGTGCACGTATGGTTCCACAGTGTTGCTCAGGAACTCCTGCTCTATTTGGTATTTCGATGGCATCTGGAGGGTGAGATCTTCCATAGCTCTAACAAGCCTTGTCTGGGTCTGCGGGTTTGGCATGGGTCTCCCTGGAGGTGGTCTCTGGGTATTTGTTAAGGATGTGCTCTGTTGTTGAATCATCGGGTCTGTTCAGGTCGTCCTATCAACCCTCTTGGCGTGTGATTTCTGTAGTTTAGAAGGGTTTGTACCTTTTCCCTGCGCATCTCCTGGAAATTATCATTCTGACCACATTGCCTGCACATTTGTCCCAGTGCAGGGCATTGCCCGATGTGGGGAAATTTGAATCCACATCTATAACATAGCCTGTCCCCTTGGTACCTCGTGTATGTTCCTCCTTGGGCTGCTCTACTGGGTCCACTTTGTCCTCTAAGCCCTTTGGTTGGTGTGTATTGCATTGCCGCCACTGTATCTGCATTCTTGGGATTTTCTAAGGTGGCAGCTTGGACGTCCACTCTTTCATAGACCCTCGCTAGGTCCATGATCTCTGGCAGCACCAGCGTTTTTTTTAGCAAATGTTTCCTGAATAGTGATGAGGTGCATCCCTCAATGACTCTGAGTCAGATGGCCTCATCTTCTGAAAAGTTCGCAAAGTCACAGTGTGCAAGTTATTTTTGAAGCCGAAGAACAAACTCTCCTATTGTCTCATGGGGAAGCCGAACACATATTTGCCAACATTCTGTGACTAAAAAGATGTAGGATTTTTCAAGTTTCAAAATAATAATTTGCATAACAATTACATCACAGGAAAATACAAAACATAAATTGTTGGCACCATTGGAGCATTCTAAAATACACAACCCATCAAACAGCACAACATGGAAAGATGCTCAAATGTTTAAAATGTATAATTCTGAATGGTAAGTTAACACCAAATTCAATTACCTAACTTCACAGAAGATAATCCCAAAGAGCTGGTAGGCAACGTTTGCCACTGCTGTGTAGCAGCAGCATGGGCAATACACATTTATTCCTGCCGTGCAAGGTGAATAACTGAACAACATGAAGACTGATACCTTCCTCAGTCTGATATGTAGATGCTGTGTGATGGTGGTACACTCTGCCACTTGCCTTCACTGGTGGTACACCTAGGGCCTGTTCTGGCCAGAGTCACATAGCTGTCAGGTCACTGGATTGGTGTGAGCCCATCACCCAAAGTAATCACTTACCCGCCCACCGCACAGACAAACTAACTAATGTGTTGCATGCTTTTTACTGGGCCATTCTCAAGCAGCCTGCCATAGTCACATAAATTACCTATCCCTGTAAAAAACTGTAGGATCCATCACCCAAATCTGTAGGTGGTAGGACTGCTTAAAAAGCAGTAACCTATTGCCTAAATCAGTAGGGTTGGCAAGCATGCGAACACACTGATAGAAGCAATACCTTTCGTACTCTATATTAGGTTGCACTACTAGTTTCTGGTTCACTTCTACTTTCCCTTCGAGGTTGGTGACGATGTCTGCTAGGTTAAGGGATCCTTGGTCATCCACTGCTTTTATGAAATCGTAAAATTCCTCCATCCACTCTTCCCATCTTTGCCCTTGCTCATGCTGAGGTTGTATGGAAAATGGGCCGTGTTTCCTTAAAAATGTAGCTCCCGGGCCCATATCAGCTGGGTTGGCAGCCAATCGCCCTGTCCCACCTCCGCCCCTGGGTCTGCAGCAGCTTATGCATTGTCCACCATCTTATTGCGTGGTGGTGTCCTTGTTCCTTTGTCAGGCGGGTTATTCTTTTGAGGGCAAGCTCTCTCCCTTTCTGGAGCACTGGTCCCTTTTATATCTCACTTCTTTCCCAGTATCCTTTCCTTTGGTTGGGTGTTGTGCTATTCACTGGTGTGCAGTGCTGTGCCTGGCTGTCCCCTTGTCGTATGGGCACTCTTGGTGTGTAACACTGCCCTTTCCTCTTTGCCTCCCCGTACCTTCCTGAGGATGCTCCCTGTGACTTACTCTGACTGTGGGCCTGTGTGCAGTGCCAATCACCACAGCCTTTCCCAGAAGCGTGCTCTTCGTGCGGCACTCTCTACTTCTTCTCTGTTACGTGCGGATGGACCGGTATTCTCCCCTGCTGAGCAGCCGCTGCGTGCCCTTCCTAGGCAGTGGTATCATATGCGTTTTCTCTATTTCTCATCCTAGTAGCATTCTCTCGACTGTTGCGGCCTTCCCTACCGTGTGCCCCTGCGTAGCACTCTCCTTACCCGCCTCTGAGCCACTGTGCACCACAGGACCATTGCAGCTCCTTGCCTCTTCAATGGAGTGTTGGAGTTGGCAGACGAACACCTGCTCGATCTCCCCTACATATGGACAATGCCAAACTCTGTGACGCCATGCTCCACCTTCTTCTCAGCGGCCGGTGAACACCCACACTGATGCCGCATCACATAGCATTTGTCGGGTGACTGGGCAGGCCCTTCTCCGACTGTGGGCTGCCTCGTCGCCAGTGGTTTTGGGCCTTGCACACTGCCCAAAGTAATCACACAGAGCCAGGGGTTTCCTTCAACTACCTTTACTCAACTCTAAGCTTAACCAAACACCTTCTTTTCCGCAAACCCCTCTCCTTCCTTCCCTCTCCCTCATGCCCCCCTTCCCACGTGTCCTCTTCCTTAAAGGACCACTGTCAATTAGGTCCACAACAACTACTTCATTCATCAGTGAGGACTACCAATTCTCCCTCACTGAATTTGGGTTTTCTCAGCCGGTTCTATGGCACCTTCCCTCGGGTCCGCTCCTGAGACATTTTGACAGGGTTTTTCGAGTTCGGATGGCTGCAGGAAGTGGGTGATTCAGGTTAAAGATGGCTGCTGCTATGCTTCCCATTCCGGCAATGACACTTTTTCTGCCGGGGGGGTGGCAGTAGAACTATTAGTGCCGATATTTCGGTCAAGTGGCTTGTTTCGACACATTTTCCGCCAGGCGTTATTAGCATTACCGCTGCAGTGGACACACGTTCACGCCAGGTCGTGATTCATCACTAATACCACTGGTCGTCCCGGCGGTAACGCTAATTCTGCTCTGCAGAAATTGCACCGGAATAGCGACCAACTCGTGTTGAGGGCCAAAGTGTGCTATAGTTAACAAGTAACTTTCCGCACTACACTTTCAACATTAAAATACCATATACATGTGTATACAACGTACAATTCCATTTACATAGTAAAAGAAGAAAAAAGACAAAACATTAGCCAGACTCTCTGCCAATGTGTTAGTCAATCTCTTGCTTAAAAGTTGCTGTGGAGTAGATTATAGCTCCACTATTCTCATAGTGCACTTTGCCAATTCCTCATCTAACATTATTACAATTTTGTTCCAGAGTTTAATTATGACTATGATCCAAGATGATTGGTAACCCAGCAAACATCTACCCCAGAAGGAATCTGTCCTCATTTGCTCTAAGGAGAAAACATTTCTGCCCAGTATTACTTTTCTCTTGTGTTCGGCATATAGACAGTGCGTAAGGAGATGTCTCACAGTTCCTTGATCCTTTTCTTATTTACACAGTCTGCAGTACATCAGATGCAATGGGATATTTAATCGCGGTCCTGTCACTGCTAAGCATGGAAAGCGGTTAAACCTGAGTAACATGAAGTCCCTTCTAATACCGGGACTCAGATATTTCTTTAGGTAAGGTTGCATTTCACTCAGGGTATTCGTTCTCTCGATCAGATCCAAAGTCAATGCATATTTTTTCAGGGCTTCCAGATTATCGCAAAAGTCCCATACTTTGTCCTTCCAGCGCAGGAGCCTGCACAGAGTAGTGACATCGTCCTCCCAATTAGGGGACCACTCAATGACTGCAAAGAAAGCTTTGCACTTAATTCCAAAGTCTTTTAAGTAGCCAGCTTCCTTTTTATCAAATTTTCTACCTAATAATTCCAAAATGTCAATGTCACGTTGCTTCATTATTTTGATATGAAGGATCTCTTCCACATAGTATAAAGGGAAGTTACTCCCAGCTCAAATCCTATTGTACTTACAGGCACATTTTTAGATCTTTCAGCATTATTCTTAAGATGGTCCCATTGAGACGCTCCAATTTTGCATGGGTCGATGTTAGTGTGCGCCTGGAGGACGTATGTTTATTTAGGATTGCTTAAAACATTGTATGACAAAAATATCTCAATAAAACTTTCAATCGATCCTACTGGGCCAAGTGCCATTCAGATCGCGCAAGTGCAGGGGAAGGGGAAGAGGAAAAGTGTGGAGTGGGAGGGAGAACAGTGCAGTACATGGGGTAATGGAATAAATAAAACAATAAGAGAAGTAGGGCCAGCTGGTGGCAAGTGCAAGGTAAGTTCAAACATCAGGTGTCAAGTGCTGGTGGGGGACTGTAGGGATAGAGAAAACAGTCCCCAAGTGTGGGAGTTGCCAGGGAGGCAGTGCAGGTGTGTAACTGGTGGGGGAGGGGACCTAGGCCCAAGACCAGAGGGTGTCCAGGTAACCAGTACAGCCAGGAATTCAGCAGGGGAGAGGAGGAGAGAAAGCAGAAGCAAATAGGAAGGTATTGAGGTGCTCCTGGAACCGGAGATGGTCCTCCTCAAGTTTCAGGGAGGCAGGGAGGCTGTTCCAGAGGGAGACCCCAGCCAAAGAAAGAGATAGGTTACCACAGCCCCCACTACCCTGCTCCTTCGTGACACTAGCAAATTAAATCAGACAGGAGGATACTAGCCGTTACTGAGGGTTGATTCGATTGCAGGTCTCACCGCACAATGTCAGATTTCACACAGGATTTGTGTCGAGAGAGGTGGGAGGTGTAAATGAAGAGGTGGTCCGTGCATCAGATTGAACACCATACCCCTACTCTGAGAATGTACTCAAACAAAATGTAGCACTCTTTTACTTAGAGGGCTGAATTACAGTCTGGACCTGACTGCATGTTAATGAAGGGTTCCGGGCTACAATTCCTCCACGCAATGAGAGGATTTCATGCACAAGGACCGCTCACCGATCAGTTAACACACACACCAGCGCACTGCGTCACTGTTGATGGGGCTGGAAGGCCCCAAAGGAATACACGGACACCAGTGGGGATGTGTCGTACTTTCTTTATTGAAATACGTGCAATAACTGCCGAACTCCGGCACTTCCTTCCCTTTCCCCACACCACTTCCTTCAGTGACGCTTCCTTTCGCAGAGGCTGCCATAAAGGGGCAGCCTCCCACAACAACACCCCCGGACAAATGTCCTTACAACATCTTCAACTTAACTGTCTGACGTGCTGTCAACATTCTTCTACTAATCTGGGAGGTCTCTTGATGCTTCTCTGGGGTCGTCCTCGTGGCTCCGGGTGTGAGTTGCCGTCAGTGTCTTCCCTAGGGTTTGGCTGACGTTGAACCTGTGGTCCGAGGGGAACCCACGCTTCATCATGAATGTCAACATAGTCCGGGTCTGGATCCACAGGTGGTGGCTTCTCTTCTGCTCCTCTCATGACGTGTTTGAATCAAGAAGTGTTTCGGGTCACTTCCTTTTCTCCATTTGCGGCTGTTATCATGGTCCCTTTGACGGCAACAACCTGTAAGGGTTCCTGCAAGAACAGGGAGTCTGTTTTTTTTTTTGTCATCACTTGTTGTAACCACACTTCATCTCCTACTTGGAACTCCATTGTTTGCGCTCCCCTCCTTTTGTCGTTCTGTTCCCTTACTTTCTCTTTTGCTTCCTCGTCTCTTCTAATGACTTCTTGGTCTGCCTCGGGGCGCAATGTTGGGTTATTGACCAGTCTGGTTCTGACCTGGTATTTCACCATAAATTCTGCTGGGGTTTTGTTGGTGGCCTCATGAGGCATATTTCGATAGTCACTCAGCATTCTGCATAGTGCTTGATGTGAGTCAGTCCCTTCTATGCGTGCCCTTTGTATGGTCTTTTTGATGGATGACACATAAACTTTTCTGCCATACCATTGTCTTGAGGCCATCTTGGTGTTACTCTTTGGTGGCGAAATCCCATATGCTTTTCAAACACCCTAAACTCATGTCTGCTGAAGGGCGCTCCATTATCTGATTTTATTGTGTCCGGTATTCCCCACTCCCTGAAGACTTCGTCGAATATGGCAGCAACATGGGCAAACGCTGTGGACTTGACTCGTTTTACGATGGGGAACCTGGAATGTTCATCAATGAATAGTAGTAGGAAGTCTCCAACCTCAAGTGGGCCGTAGAAGTCAAACATGACTCTTTCCCATGGGTGTTCTGGAATTGTGGTCACTCTGAGCGGAACTGGGGGTTCTGGTTTCGCAGTGCACTGGCATGCTGTGCAGTTCTTGACCCACCGGTCGACCATATCGTCCATGAAGGGGAACGAGACATTGCACCTTAATTGTCTTTTTGTGTTTTCTGCCCTCTGTGGCCTTCGTGGGCAGTTTTGATGACGTCCGATCGCAGTGTAGTGGGAATGACTATCTTGCATCCCCTTAATAGAACGGCCTTGTCCTGGACTAGTTCGGTATGTACTCTAGCCAATCTGTCAATCTCATCCCTGCACGCGGCTGTGTGCCTTTGGACTGCTCTGCGGAAGTCTTTCCATTTATTGTTTTCCGTCAAGCTAATTGCTAGAGCCATAGAGGGGTCTGCTGCTGATGCTGCGGCAATGACTTCAATGGAGATGGCCGGGGGCAGCGCGTTGGCAGTGACGTAGCTGATATATTCCGAGTCACCTGGCCTTGGAGTTGGACTGCCAGACGGGTGCCTTGAGAGGTAATCTGCGGGATTGTTCTTGCCGCCTGGTCTGTGGATGATGTCAAAGTCATATTCTTGCAAGCAGATTCCCCACCGTTCAATCCTGGGGGCATCTTTGTACGTGGCTTGCCAAAGAGAGATAGTAAGGCTTGATGATCTGTGATCAAGGTGAATTTTTTTCCAATAATGAAATTATGAAAATGGTTGCACGCCCAGACGGCCGCCAGGCTTTCTTTCTATGATTCTGGGGGAGCTAAGACTCTGCAGGCATAGTCAACCACGTGCCTGGGATGAGTGTCTTCTCCACTGCTCTGGGCAAGGATGGCACCCAGACCTACCGGGCTGGCGTCCACAACTATTTCAGTGTGCCATTCGGGGTCAAAGTATGCCAGTTTCCTAGCTTCAGCGAGGGATTGTTTGATGGTGTCGAAGGCAGATTGACACTCTCTGGTCCAGTTGAATGTGAAGTCTTTTGCAGAAAGTGTCTCAGCGGTTCCATTATGGTAGCAAAATGAGGTATGTATCGGGGCGCAGCATCCGGCCATTCCTAGGAATGATCTGACATCCGTGATTTGATTGGGTTTTCCTAGATGAAAGATCGTCGAGACTTTGTCGGGGTCAGGGGTCATCCCGTCAACCGAAAAGATGTGGCCAAAGAACTTGAGCTTGGCTTTACTGAAACAACACTTCTCAATGTTGAGGGTTAGTCCAGCTTCCTGCACAGCCTTGCACGCAGCTCGAAGGGCCTCATCATGTTCACAGCGTGACTTTCCAAAGGCAAGAATGTGGTCACTGTAATTGAGGGTCCCTTTGATAGGTCGTATTATCTGCCGATTAGTTTCATGAAAGATTTCTGTAGCCGAGGAGATACCGAAATGTAACCGCTTATAGCGGAACAGTCCATCATGTGATGCGAAAGTCGTGATGGGTTGTGACTCAGGGAGAAGCACGAGCTGGTGGTACCCTTGATTTAGATCTAACTTCGAAAAGCGTACAGCTTTGTTCAGTTGGACGATCATGTCCTCAATTTTTGGTCCTGGTTGACGCTCTCGTTGTATGGCGGTATTTGAAACTCTCATGTCTACGCATAGCCGTAGACGGCCATCTTCTTTTGAGACAATTACGAGAGGGGAGACCCAAGGCGTTGGACCAGTGGCTGGTTCAATGATGTCATGACGTAAGAGTTGCTTCAGTTCTTTTGAGACCGCTTCTTGTAAGTGAAACCCGACTCTGCACGGGATTTGAGGGTCTGGGTGGATGGCTGGGTCAATGTGCAGTTTGATTGGTGGGCCTTTCATTCTGCCTAGGCCTTGACACAGTCGAGGAAATTCTTTCAAAATCTCCTCCTTCGTGACGGTAGTGATAACTGGAGATTCCAGATCCATGTTGCAGACTTGTCCCTGTTTCCTGGTTTGGAGCGCTGACGAACTGATGACATCACTGTCCTGGACTGGTATATTGATTAACCCTAGACATGAAGCAGTTCTGTAGCTCAGCAGGCATCGCCCTTTTGTGGGGCTCCTGATTACATGAATGACGGTGTTGGCGGACTTGTCACCAAATGTGAGCCGTCTTTTGAATGAACCCACACTGTGCAAAGGGGCATCTGCATCCCACTGATATATCTTGGAGGTTGTTGGCATTAGTGTGGGTTTGCTTTGAAGTAACTGGAATTCTTTCTCACCCATTATGTTCACTGTTGCTCCAGAGTCAATTAGAAAACAAATTGTTTGTTGCAGATGTCTATCTGTATTCTGGGCGCCTCCTGTGCCTCTTCCTCGTCCATGATGAGGTTTACGAAGTCATCTTGGGCATACAAGTCGTATGGTCTCCTTCATAGTCAGGGATTCCCTGTGCTCCGAGGTGAGATCCTTGTTGCAGCGGTGGTGGGCCATCATACTCATCACACAGTCACGTATTTGGTTCCTGTGTCTCATATTCTTGGCCGTCATCCTCAGGATATATTTCTTCTACCCCTCGCACGTATCTTCTCGGTCCTGGCTGGTAGGGGCGTGACTGGTGAGATTGATTCGGAAATATCCTTTGGAATGTCCTGTATGGCGGAGCACATGCGTGGTGTGGGAAACGGTTTCCCTTCTCTGCATACAGACTGAAAATGTCCTTGCCTGCCACAATTACTGCACTTTTGGGAGAGAGCAGGGCATGACCCGGCATGTGGGAACGACATCCCACACCTATAACATTGTCTTTGCATGCGTCGGGTCACTGTGCTGGTGTTTATTCTTTTGTTGCCCTTGATGTTGTTTGCATGGATTGCTGCTATAATGTCACTTCTATCCTGTTTGTTGACAGCAGTGCTTGTCATGTGTGTTGCTTGTTTCTCCACTCTCTCTAGTATTCGTGCCATCTCACTTACTTCCTCAATTGTGACAGGTTTTTTTACAAGTTGTTTCTGTAATGCTGGTGAAATACACCCTTCGATTACTCCTAAGCGAATTGCTTCATCTAGCAAAAATGCGTCAAATTGACAATGCGCGCCTTTGACTCGAAGCCTTGTGATAAACTCATCCACTGTTCCATCGCTGCGCTGCGTGCACTGGTTGAACATGTATCTTTCATAATCCCTGTTGGGGGCGATGACAAGACGTTTGTTTAAGGCTGTTATCAGGCTTGCAAAGTCAGTGAGTTCTGCCGGTGGGATAGTTTTTATTAGTGTCTTTATTTCAGCACCCGCCGTGTTAATGAACATGCTGCGCAGGCGTGGAGAGGTTTCTTCACCTGCGGCATCTATGAAGTTGTTGAAATCCTTGAGCCATTCCACCCACCTCACTCCTTTGTCAGCTTGTGGGGTCATGGAGAAAGGAGGAGGCATGCGCCATGCTGTCGCTGAGGATCTTGTGACTGTTGGAGCTGGTGTGAGCTGGAGCTCGCTTGGTCAGCAGACGTGCTCATTTTTCATGGGTTGTTGCCTGGCGTGGCACTGTGATGTAATGCCCTTGGGCGGGCGTTTTTTTCCCAAACACGCTGTGATGTATTGGGCTCAGTCCCCCTTGATTTGTAGTAGAGCCGGTGGTACCTGGATGGTCACTCCTTGGCCTTGGAGTGATTCGCCTTGCTGTGCACTACTGGCCTGGGCCTGGGCCTGTGGAGCCGCTCTCTGCTGTATACTAGTGGTGGGATCACCCCAGTTATTGTCTCGCGTGGCTGAAGAGTTTTGTGTGGAGCCAATCACAGAGCAGACAGGAGGAAGAAGAAAGAGAAAAAACATTTTTTTTTCTCTGCAGGTGGGCCCGGCGGGATCGCACGTGTGGGCTCCTGGAAGTCGGCGCACTGGGATGCAGCAGCAGCCGTGACATGGCACGATCGCACGTGTCTGACGGAAGGGAGGAGTTTGGCTCCGGCGCCTCGGAACATTGGCGCTCTTTCGTGCTCTCAGCTGGAGGGAGGACCGCGGGCCAGTGGGATCACTGCTGGAGCACGTGGATCAACACACAGTGGGATCACTGGCATGTTTAAGGAGGACCGCTGGTGGGGGACGTACCTCGTCGCCAAGTGTTGATGGGGCTGGAAGGCCCCAAAGGAATACACGGACACCAGCGGGGATGTGTCGTACTTTCTTTATTGAAATACATGCAATAACTGCCGAACTCCGGCACTTCCTTCCCTTTCCCCACGTCACCTCCTTCAGTGATGCTTCCTTTTGCAGAGGCTGCCTTAAAGGGGCAGCCTCCCACAACAGTCACATCACCTAGATGTGTCCAGATTTACACAAAAGTGAATGTGCTTGTCATTCCAGCTTGGATGATATGATAAAATCGCCTTACTTGTGGTCGACCTTGCCACCTCCCACCGAAGCGCCTTACTTGTGGTCGACCTTGCCACCTTCCATCGAACATGTAACACTCTGCTCACTCTGCCTTGGCTCCGCTGAGGCCGTGAGTTTAAGTGCTCCACCTCCTGATGGAAAGCTTGCCAGTTAAGACAGATGCCAGTATGTGCAGGCAAGAAAAGAATTTCCAGGTTAAATCAGCCAGCAATGTCCATAATGTTCGCAATAGAAATGAGTGGCACAAACACTCTGCTTTATGTGCTCCTCCTCCTGATGGAAACTTTGCCAGTGAAGACAATGTAGTATACGTTGTATTATAACTTGTCTCGGGAGGATAGCTCAGGGGCAACGTGCTTGCCTTGGAAGCAATACGACACAACACAGGTTCATCCCCGGTCCACGCTTAGAAACCTCTCGGTATTAAGTGTGTTATTAATAATCTATCATATTATATCATACATGAATGAAAATAAATCTTACCACAATACTCCACTGTGAGTTCGTTGCCCAAATCCCTAGCCCACCTAGCTTTGTCTGTAGAGTGGCCGTTGTGATCACAATGTATTGGGATCTTGCATATAGCTGAGATCTGTCCTCTTGAAAAAACAGAATTTTGAATTAAAGATTCAAGAGAGGTTGGTTCCCTCGACCATCCCACCCTATTCACTGGATGTTGAGGACAGTGTCTTACTTGGAGATATCCTATCCTACCATGTTCTGTATGATGACATTCCTCCATGCAAACCTGAAATGATTTTACCTCACTATCTTAATCAAGATCTCCAGACTTTGATGTTCCCCCTAATGTCTATCTTGTAAATCTCTCATAGTCCAAACCTGATGTTAATTCAGAATTCCCAAAGAGATGGGCAAAGGGTGATGGATATGGTGACACACCCTTCCCCCTATTATCAGTATGCTGTATCGTCAATGCGTGGCTAAAGACAGAGGCCGACTTCAGGAGCAGGAGGCCTAGCACCTACAATTAACCATGGCTTTTTCCATAGAAATTCACCAGCCCTGTCCACTGCCACCCAATGTTTTCCACTATCCTTCATAGACCATTCACGCAGTCCCTTATCTGCACTGCTTAAAAATACTTTTGTATGTTTGGATAGCAAACTCCCATTCCTCTGTGGCTGGAATAAGCGTTGCTTAGCAGTTTTCAATTTTTCCCCATCCCATACGAATTTCAACATTCATTTTGGATCTGTGTGAGAATTTTTTGGCACCAGAAAAGTGAGGGCTTGGAACAGATATGTTAATCATGGTAAGACATTTATTTTCCAAATTGCTGCCCGGCCCAACCACAAAACATATAACCCCATCCACTGTGCCTGATCTTTATGTGTTGGTTCAAATAATTTGGGATCATTTGAATTGTAAAGCTGCTTAACCTTGGGGTTAAATGTATCCATAGGTATTGAATGACTTTGCTGCTCATTTTAGGGGGCCTGCCATTTTATTTCTCAATGATTGATACTTAGGCACCATTACATTTAGCATTTCGGATTTGGGACCATTGATTTTGAAGCCAGATATCCTTAAGCAATCTTCTGTTTCCAGCACAACGATTCTGACTCATGTTTGCTGATCAATGACCATAAGGAGGGCATCATCCGTAAAGAGACATATTTGTGCAGGTCCTTAGCTCATGTAACTTCTTTAATGAGTTAGGCGTGCCTTATCTCTGCAGACAGCAGAGGTGACAGGGAAAAGTATTAGTAAACTTGCTATTTACTCTCACATTTTCTTTGGATTATACATAATGTGCCTGGATCATGTTTCTTATGTGTAGACCAAGCCCCACTTTCTGAAACATTTTGGAGTTGACGGACCAGTTGACCTGGTCAAATGCCTTTCCGGCATTAAGTGTGAGGTGTAAGTTTGGCTTTGTTGACCTGGATATCATATTTATTAGATTTATAATTATTTTAGTATTGTTGAAGGCATTTAAGTGTAGTATGCAGCCTGATTGATCAATGTGAATGAAGCTTGACAGCACCTCCTTTATTCTTGACGCCAAGACTCTGGTGTACATTTTTTAGTCCATGTTGATAAAAGCAATAGGGTGGTTTGTGGAGCAAAGTTGCAGATCTTTGCATGACTTAGGTAGTAATGTAATGCTCAACAGTTCCATTAATCTTGATGTCCTGCCATTTGCTGTAAAGGTGTTAAATAAGCTGGCCGTGTATGGAGCCAGTAATGATAGGATTTTTATAGAATATTGTTTTTGTTTTATAGAATATGTTTTTTTATAATATTGATATGTACCCATCTGGTCCCAGAGTTTTGTTTGGTTTTAAATCCAACAATGCTCGCCTAACCTGCTCCACAGTAAAAACTGTTCCAACAATTCTTCTTGGTCTGTTGAGGAGGACAGGGCCTCCCGAGCTAAATAATTAGCTATCTAGAGCCTCCTCAGAGTAGTGTTGTGCTGCATGTAAATCCACATAAAAAGATGTATAAACTTTCTTTTATACCTTTAACTACAGAAAATGCAATTTCAGGTTTTTGTAGTTTTTATATAAATAGCTTCTGTTTTTTTGCCTTCAGTTGTCTGGGAGGAGTTTACCTGATCTATTGCTATGGTCATTAAAAACACGCTTTGACCTCAACATCTTACTTTCTGCCTTTTAGTAAGAATAACCAACAACTGGCCGCTGCACTAGCCTTCTCGTTTACGTATATCAATTGTTTTATAGTAATCATAACCGTATATAGAGGGATTTTAATGGCTTTAACCACATCACAATCAGCCGTCATCATCTTATCAGATTCTGTGTCTGGCATGTCAAATGTAGACCAGTCAAATAAACAAAAATCAAAGGACTACCCATATTTCCCTTATATACGAACTGTCCACATTTATCATATGTATGTCCTGAGCAGAGGGTATAAAACAGTGTTTACTTAAAAATTCCAACATTACTGAAGAATCTTTTAGGCATATACTGCTATTCATGCCAGCAATTTCCCACAACACCAAGCACCAAAGGTTAGCTATCATTTTTCTAAGTTATGTTTGTTTTATAGTTGATATGATATGATTTGGTATTTATCACGCTCCTTTACACAAGGGTTTCTAGGTGCCACAAGACATTGAGGGGACAGAGGCATGACAAGACAAACGATCTTACTATGGCCCTCATTACAAGTTGCCCGGTAAAAGCGGGTTCATTACTGGCATGCCGGAACGTGCGAGTCCGTGCTCGTATGAACACGCTAACAGCGGGTGATTACGAGTGCGCGAGCACGCGCGTTTCCCCATGCCGGTAGTGGCAATACTGCCATGCCGATAAAGGGCCACCAACCCCCCTATACCGGCATTGCGGGGCCCGCCCATTGCGTAACCGCCTCATAACAACCCCTAAATACCGGCACGGTAATACCGGCACGTTATTACCGTGTTCGCCAAAAACGGACCCGGAAATTACATCATCGCGCAGGAATGGGAAATGGGCCGGCGGCCATCTTTAAAAACACAATCCATTGCCATCCTCCACAACCACCACTTCCTTCGTGTAGTTGTGTGCCACAACAGAAGCAGGATGTCTAAGGCTACCAAGAAGTCGACCCCAAGGAAAAGAAAGCAGCATTTTTCAGATGCAGAACTAAGCATGCTTGCTAACACCCTTGCACAGCGTGCAGATACGATAAGGAGCACTGACCTGAAGCATGCCGCCCAAACAAAAAAAAAGAAGTCTGGCAGGAGGTCGCACAGAGGGTGTCGGCAGTGGGGAGCAACCCAAGGACTGTCCGTGACTGCCGGAAGCGGTGGGACGACCTCCGCCTCCGGGTGAGGAAGATCCTGGTGGACAACAGGAGGGCCGCAATGGCGACAAGCGGGGGCCCACACTCCCCTGTGAAGTTGACGGCATGGGAGGAGACCGCAAGTTCCTTCATAGACCTTGAATCAATCGAGGGAATTGGAGACCAGGAGGTTGGCGCTGCATCATCCACAGAGGAAGGTGAGTGAACCATCACATCCATGTAGACTAAACCATGATGTGGCACAAGTGATGTGGAAGTGAGACTAGGCAAGGCAATGCATGTCCCAAGGCTACATCAACATATCCATTCAAGAATGTGTGCCACACCCTGCACCACACGCATGCTGAGTGCCAATCCCAATCCCAACAGAGGTGCAACATGACCCAACCATGCCCATGGAACTCACCACACAGACACCAAACCAATGCCATGCCACCAGCCATGCATTGATTGCCCACATGCCCGCTCAGAACACCAAATGCCACACCCCAGAAATTAAATGATGCCTGAATGAATGAACATATCACACCGCAATACATCATAGCTGCCATTTGACACCATCACTGATGACCTGCATCTCTTCTATCCCCCAGGCACCGATGAGGAAGATGGAATGCAGGACAAGGGTGCAAGTACATCCACTGCACGCCAAGGGACCAGGGCCACTGCCACCCCCCAGCCCAAGAAACTGCCTAGAGCAACAGGCAGTGTGCCACACAAGGCAGTAACCCTGCAGGGGACACCTGCAGCCACAGAACAGCAGCAGCCATCCACAACAGTGGGAGGCGTTTCCATTGATGCTCCGCCAGCCACCGCGGACGTTGTGTCTACAGAGGTGGATAATGAGGGTGAAATCATGTCCGGCACACCCACCCCAAGCCCCATTACCAGCCCCCCCCACTACAGAGTCTGAGTGCATGGACAATCCGTGCCTCCATGACTCGGACCTTGGAGACTCTGACATTGGCATCTTTGAGGAGGACAGTGCCCTGGACGTGGGCCCCACGCAGGTGCCATCCACCACACTGCCAGCCACCACCCTGCTAGCCACCACCCTGCCAGCCACCACCCTGTCTACCGCCACCCCACCCACCAGTAGTCCTGCAGCCAACGACTCTTTCGAGGCTCGCCTTGCAAGTGTTGAGGCCCGACAGGAGTCCATGCTGGAACTTATGCGGCAACAAGTAACCACTGGGAATGACGCCATGAGGGACATTGCCACGGCCACCGCAGCCAATACTGCTGCTGTGGAAGCATCGACATGTGCCTTTATGGAGTGTATGGGGTCACTTACACAGGCCCTGCTTGCGAGTCTGCCGCAAATGCAGCGCCCACACATTGGGGCAGCCATGGGACTGACCATCAACACCTCCACTGCAACAACCCCTTCCACCTCGGCCCAATCGAGCCCTGTGCGTTTGACGTGGAGGAGTGCACAGCGCTTGACCATGGCACCCCCGGAGCCAAAAATTGCCAAGAAATAACAGGACAGGCAATGACATATTGAAATTGTACGTTGGTGAAGGGACCACTGTTTGTTGGACATATGGGGACATTTGGGGTTTGTGGGGTGGGTGAGGGAGTTTACTGGGGTATTTCTGGGGTTTGTGGGGTGGGTGAGGGAGTTTACTGGGATATTTTTGGAGTTTGTGGGGTGGGTGAGGGAGTTTACTGGGGTTGTGAGGGGATTATGTTCACAATATCACGTCTTTTGAAAATACACCGTTGTGTGCAAGCAAATCATTGGCTGGACATACTTCTTTTTGTACATGTACATTTATTGTGTGATGGTGTACAGTGGGGCAGTTCTAACAAAACAAGTGTGCATGTCCACATTCAGCTAGTGTGTCGCAGACACATTAGTTTCATTGTCCCTGCGTTTCAAAGGTATTTGTCAATTAGTGCTTGGCGTACAGCATGGCAATCCCGTGCATCACGTAATGGCAGGGGGGCTCCTTCGCCTCCGTCTCCATCCCCTTCATCCTCACCGGCCCATGCATGTCAATGTCAGGTGGCAGTGGTACTTTCCTTCGGACGCACATGTTGTGCAGCATGACACAGGCCATGGTGATCTTTGCCACCTTCTCGGGCCTATATAGGAGTGCCCCACCAGACCTGCTTAGGCAACGGAACCGCGCCTTCAACAGGCCAAAGGTCTGCTCAATCACAACACGGGTACGAGTGGGCACACAATTGTACTCCTCTTCATGGCTGTTCTGCGGGTTCCACACAGGGGTAAGTAGCCACGGCCTCAAGGGATATCCTCCATCACCTGCAAGAAGATACAAATAGGTGTGTGTCACTCTGAACTGCCACCTTCAGGGAGCACGGTCATGGCAACAGCTATTTGGTGTGGGCATGCACATGTCCCTGTACGTGTACAAAATAGTCACCTATATGCAATGTATACTGTACAGAGGTATGGTATACAGGAAGGGGTTAACTAGATGATGCAGGGTGTAATCCTGCATGCTGAGGCAGATGTGCTGTGGTAGTGCGACAATGTTTAGTATCAAATTCATGCTGTATATTGATTGCTATGCATGGTCATACTAGCCGCATTGCCACAGTTGCCATCCGATTCAGTCATGCATTGCTTGCCATCACCATGGTGCCCTGCTTGTGCCTCTTACTTGTTGTCATCCATATGCATTATTTGTGATATGTGGCCCAGTGATGTGTCCTGTTCCGTTTTGCTGGTTCAGGTGAGGAGTGTTTAGCTCTGCATGCATTCTCCACTCACTGGCTATTGCCACCCAGGTGAACTTTTACCCCCCCTTTCCCACCCTGGTGCAGTAGCCCCTCCCTTCTGCATCCGCACACATCAGTACCCCACAGCCTGGCCATGGCCCTGTTGTGCAACTCACCAAGCAGCCAGGCACATGGTCCAGCATGTCGCTCCATGTGACGGGGTAGCGTGCAGTTGCGCAGTAGCATGGCATCATGTGTGGATCCGGGATATCGGGTGCAGCAATGGGTGATGATCTTGCTGGAGTCACATACCATTTGCACATTGATGGAGTGGTATTGCTTGCGATTACGGTACACCGCCTCTATGGCATGGGGGACTACCAATTCCACATGGGCTCAGTCGATGGCACCGACACAATTGGGCATTCCTGCCAGTGCATGGAAGCCTACTTTGGTTTCGGCTATCTCCTGGTCAGTCCGTGGTAGGGATATATGGGTGCTTGCGTGCTTCAGGAGGGCATCCAGCACTTGGTTCAGCATGCGTGAGAATAGTGGTTGTGAAATGCCATGCAGCTGGCCCACTGTGTGTTGGTACGTGCCTGTGGCCAGGAAGTGTAGCACAGACACCACCTTTAGTAGTGGGGGGATGGCAGTGCATATTTGTATGTGCCTGGCAATGTCGTTCTGTATCATGTCCACTATGGTGGCGATGGTGTCACGGTCCAACCGGTACAGGGTGTGGATCTACTCAGGAGTTAGGTTGAATTGGCTGGGTCTCGTGCGAGGGATTGCTGGCTGCCTACGAGACTCTGGTGGCTGCGCTGGTGGTAATGGCTGGGCCTGTCTCACCCTCCTTCTCCTCCTGTGTCCCCTCTGTGCTGCCTGTTCTTGCTGCTGTAGTTGTTGTTGTTGCAGTTGTTGCTGTAGTTGTATCAGTATATCCATGTCCTCCTGTGCCATGATTGCAAATGCTAGTGGTAGCATTTTGGTGTAGGAAGGGGTGTGGTGTTTAGTTATGCTCCTTTTGTACATTGCCTACACCTGTGGGGGGGGTTGTGGTGTGTGGGTATGCTCAGTTTATACTGGCACAGCCTCCTTTGACTCCACCTGTGGGGATTGTGTGCACCTGTGTCAGCTGCCTTGTATCTTGCTTGCTGTTTGCGGGTGGTCCGTGATGCCTATTTTGCCAGCATCGTGCAGCCCGTGATTACCGGCTTTGCGATGCCGGTATTTGCATGTATGCGTGGGTTGGAATTACCCCCTATTACCGGCATGCCGGTATTTGCTCCCTGAAGGGGCGCGTGTACGCGTCTATGCCGCTATTAGCGGCACCGTTGTTTAGTGTGCCGCTAATACCAGGTTTGCAGGTCGGAATGCAACGGGACGGTAAACGATGCCGGTGTTACTATACCGGCATCGTTTTTGCCTTACCGGCATTCCTCGTAATGAGGCCCTATGGCTTTTGACATTCAGATAGTGCAAGTGCAACAAGAAGTGCAGGGGAGACGGTGAGGGGCGAAGGGCAGGGAGGAGTACGAGGGGAAGTGCAGTCAGAGCAACAGGGCTCTTAGTAAGTGCAATGGTGGCAGAGGACTACACGGGAGAAGTCCCAGACCGGAAATGCAGGATGGGCCACAAGGCAGTGCATGGTGACTGGTCAAGGGGGGGTGGTAACCTGTGTGACTCTGAGGGCAACCACACCACCAGTCAGGACAAACAGACAGGTAGATTAGCAAGTGGGAGGGAGAGAGAAGGAGGGAGAAAAGAAGAAGGTCTTGCGCAGCTTCCAGAACCTCAGGTGATCCGGCTCAAGTCTTAGAGGGGCAGGGAGGCCATTCCAGAGGGAGGCACCTACTGAACTGAGCAGAGGGCTCCAGAAGGAAGGTATTTAGGAAGAGAGTTTTGTATATAGAGAGGACCACCGCCTCAGAAAGCCTTGTGGATGATGCAGAGGGTTTTGAATTGATCCTCAGGGCCACAGGAAGCCAGTGGAGAGATTTCAGAGCTGGAGGGATACGGCCCCTGGGCTTGAGGCCAAGGGTAAGTCTCACAGTCCTGTTCTGGATTAGTTGAAGAGGGCGAAGGAAAGAGTTAGGAAGATTGAGAAAGAGGTTGTTGCAGTAATCCAGCCTGGAGAGAACCAGAGCTCTAGAGACAGAGAGATTCTGGGGGAAGGTGAGAAAAGGTAGGATACCTCTGAGGAGGTGCAGCTGGAAGTGGGCCTTCTTGGCAAGGTCTGTGATATGTGGAGAGAAGGAGAGAGTTCAGTCGAAGATGATGCAAGGTTTTTGTGTCTCAGGAGGGTGAAGGGAGGGGGCGCAAGGAGGGAGGCCAGAGGGAGAGAGTAAAAACAGGAGCAGGGGTCCCAATGAGAAGAATCTCTGTTTTACTGGCATTAAGGCAGAGGTTGTTAGAGGCACGCCATCCCTGAATAGCAGATAGACAGTCAAGAATGAGCGAGGAGGGAGAGGAGGCTGAGGGTAGTCTGAAAGAGAGCTGAGTGTCATCTGCATAACAGTGAAAGTTAGAGGCAAAAGTAGAGATCATGTGGGCCAGGGGGGGTCAGATAGACATTGAAGAGCCAGGGTGCGAGAATAGATCCCTGGGGAACACCACATGTGCAAAGAGAGGTGGTGGAGAGAAAGGATCCAAGTTGGACCTGGGAGGGTCAGTCCAAGGGTAAGGAGGTTAGCCACGCAAGAGCCTGACCAGTGATGCCAATGTTCCTACAGAGATGGTTGATCAGGGTGGCATGATTGACCATATCGAAGGAAGAGGAAAGGTCAAGCAGGATGAAGACAGAGTTCAAGATGGAGTCATGGTTTGAGAGCAGATCTTCACAGGAGAGCAGTTTCTATGTGTCTTGCCGAACTGAAGTCACACTGCTCGTCATGGAGATATCCAGCAGATTCAGTGTGGAGGTTAGCTCAGAGATGGCCAGTTTCTCTAGGAGTTTTCCCAGGAAAGGAGTGATAGAGATCGGGCAAATAGTTGGACGGGCAGGAAGAATCAGCAGAAGAAGTTTTCAGGAGGGGATGCACAAGGGAGTGCTTTAGAAGAGAGGGGAAAGATCCAGTGGCAAAGGAATGATTGCAGAAATCACCAAGGCTGGAGCGAGGGTAACAATGTTGTCCTTAATGATTCTAGAGGAGCAGGGGAGCACCTGTTTGTATGAAACTTTCATTGACCGAACTAGTCTAGAAACCTCATCAGGTGTCATAGGGCCAAGAGAGGAGAGGACGAGGTGGCCAGAAGGGGCCTGAGAGAGGTAGAGGGGGAGAGATGAGGAGAGGAGGATAGCGTGGACAGGAAGTCCTGAGTTTTAGTGGTGAAATGAGAGTCCAGGGTCGTGAAGAAGGCCTCGGAAGGAACAGGAGAGGTAGAGACTGCAGTTGGATTGACCAGCTCCTTGCAGATTTTAAAAAGATTGGCCGTGCTGTTAGAGGCCGCAGCGATGCAGGCTTGAATGTGGACCCTCTTGTTGGAGAAGACAGAGAGTCTGTATTGCCCTTGGAGCAGCTGGCAGGCCATTTTGTCAGAGGATGAGCCCGAAGCCCTACACTTCGGCTTTGCCGCGCTGCATTTGTGTGTCAGAGTGGCCAAATCAGAGTCATACCAAGAAATGCACTTGGAGGCAGGCTTCAGGTGGATCCTCATGACAGGGGCAAAGCTACCGAGAGCATTGGAGATAGAGAGATGAAGGTTGGAGATGGCTATGTCAGAGTGGGAGTCAGCCATAAAGGTAGGAGGAGAGAAAGTAGAGGCAAAAGCAGCAATAGACACCCGCGCCAAAGGTCGAATGACCGCAAAGGAAGGTGGCAGTGCTGGGGTAGGTTTTTCCAGGGGGACCGACAGTTTCAGGTGTGAGGAAAGCAGAAAGTTGCCAGTCCAGGAGATTGGAGTAGTGAGAGGGTTAGAGAGGGGAATGTCAGAGGAGACGAGAACAGGTTGCAGAAAAGCCCAGACTAAACATCCTCCTCTTTGGTCTTTTTAGTACATTTAAGTTTGAAATGTGTTTTAGCTTGGATTTATAATTCTTGAAATTGCTCATTTTGAATGTGTAGAAATCTTTCAAAACTTGGACCATTTTTATATGTTCTGAGGTTTTAGTTTGTCCAATTTCATTGTATATTTTAAAAGGTCATTTTTTCATACCAGACCTTGCTCTTGTTATTAAAATGCCATCTCTCATCATCATCAGATGTCCAAACAGTACACACACCAAGATGCACGGGACAGGTTCTGCACATTTTCCCAAAATGTATTCTGGTGATCCAACAATGGCTGGACAACTGTGGCATTCAACCAAACAACAGCGATAGACAATAATTATATGTTAGGAGATATATGAGGAAATCAATTCTGCAAATGCAGGCAACATTTTAGCACAGAGATGCATGAGTCAATGCAATTTACAAAGAAGGGCCAACCCAGACTGAGTAGGAGATTACTTGCAACAGCTGTACCTAGGATCTTTCCACATGCGGGCCAGTGAGTTTAATATATTTTGAAGCTGTGAATTCACAAGTGTTGATCCCTTTCATGTTTACTTTGCATGTCTTAGTTTCCCCTTTACCTCTTGGCCCATTTAATGTCTTTACCACTGCATGAGACTTCGGCAGCCATTGCTGTTTCATTACGATCCAACATATTGCACTCAATGCATGGATGCAGTCACAGCTTTTTGTGCAGTGGAATAAATTGTTTTAGTGTGTTACAATTGAGAGAGGGCGACAAGTGGCAGCTATTGCTCAATTCAAATTGCTTGTGTCATAACTGTGTCTTTTTCTCTTGGTCATTTCAATTTTATGCCACAAGATTGGAACAGAATGGCCGGATTGTTCACTGCACCACCTGACACATCGCCTTGAGTGCAGGTGTGCCACACATGGTCTCTTTCTGCACCCTTGTCACTAGTATCTTGTTCAATTCACTCTGTTTATTTTCACTCTCAAACAGTGGGCCTCATTACAAGATTCGTGGTTATGGAAAAACGGTGCCGGAAGGGGAATACCGGCACCGCATACCGCTCCTATTACGAGTGGACAACCCGGTTTCAGTGCCACCGCTGAGACCGTGCTCCCCCGTACCGGCATGCACGTGGGCATGCGGCCCTTCCGGCCAACAATACCGGGATGCCGCTAACAGGAGGACATCACAAGTCACGCGGACATGCAACTGCCGGCATCACGAAGGCGGTAATAAGGGATATTGCGATGCCGGCATCACCGGCATCGTGTATCACTTGCTAACAGCAATGTGTACTGTTCCCAACTGCCACAGGTGCACACAATCAGCACAGGTGGAGGCAATGGAGCCTGGCCCAGCACAAAAGGAGCACACCCACACACCACACCCCTTCCCACACCAAAATGATCTCACTTGCAGTTAGGATATTGGGGCTGGAGGACATGCTTGCATTGCTACACCATGATCAACAACTACAACAGGCACCACAGAGAAGACGCAGGAGGAGAATGAGGGTGAGACAAGGGCAGCAAGTCCCACCAGTGCAGCCAGTGGTACCACGCAGGCAGGCTCCAATCCCTTGCATCAGAGCCAGTCCTTTCAACCTAACCCCTGAGCAGATCCACACCCTGTACCGCCTGGACCGGGAAACCATCATCACCATTGTGGACATGATACACAACGACATTGTCAGCCTGATTGAAATATGCACCGCCATCCCCCCTCTACTGAAGGTAGTGTCTGTGCTCCACTTCCTGGCCACGGGCACCTACCAGCACACAGTGGGGAAGATGCATGGCATATCACAACCTTTTTTTTCATGGACGCTGAACCAAGTGCTGGATGCCTTCCTGAAGCACTCAAGCGACTACATATCCCTACCACGGACTGCCCAGGAGATCTCCCGACACAAAAATTGGCTTTCGTGCACTGGCAGGCATGCCAAATTGTATCGGTGCCCTCGACTGCACCCATGTGGAATTGGTGGTCCCACATGGCATGGAGGTGGCGCACTGCAATCGTAAGCTATACCACTCCATCAATGTGTACATGGTATGTGACTCAAGCAAGTTTGTCACACATTGTTGTGCCCGATATCCCGGATCAACTCATAATTCAATGGTCCTGCGGAACTCACTACATGGAGCAACATGCTGGACGACGTGCCTGGCTGCTTGGTAAGTTGAAATGCAATGGGAGGGGGGAGATTCACACACCACCGGGATGTGATTGGGGTGGTGACTGGACAATGCCCATACTGCAAAACGCTGTGCTCCAAAGCATCCCAAACTGAACATGACACCTAAATGTTATAGAAATGATGGAAGCTGCACACCAATGACAATATGCCTGACTTGCAACCAGCCCACATCCCACAACACGTCCACTGCACATCATCAGACCTTACCTCTGTAACACAATGCAGCAACATGCTGTGAGTATGCACAATGTATATGACTGCAGCAAAACACAACACAGGACATGTATCCATGAGTGCGCACAAATCAATTCCACCAACGGAATACACTGCTTGTCACTGGCTCACCACAACAGTAGCGCTGCATATCACCATGGGAATTATAAGCACTGAATGACTAATCATGATGAGACTTGTGCCAATGCTGCTAGTAAAAAAACATACAAATCCACATCAGATAGATGATAGCAAATACAGCGGTAGGCATCCACAGTGCATGAACACCAGCAAGGAAGTGGACACCCTGCATCATCTGGACGAGGCAACCCACACCTGTAGGCCATGGGACAGCACACATTGTGGCAAGTTAAAATGTGTCCATACATCCAGGGACATGTGCATGTGAATAATAAATATCTGCAGGCATGAGAGTGATAAGTACAGGTGTCATGTTAGAATTTGACTCACACATACCTTATTTTGCACCCATGCAGGTGATGCTGGCTATCCCTTGAAGCTGTGGCTCCTCACCTCTGTCCAGAACCCGCAGAACAGGCACGAAGAGGACTACAGTCGGGCCCATATCTGTACCCATGTGGTGATCGAGCAGACCTTTGGCCTGTTGAAGGCACGGTTTTGCTGCCTCAGCAGGTCGGGTGGGGCACTCCTGAACGGGCATGAGAAGGTGGCCAAGATTATCATGGCATGTGCCATGCTGCATAACATGTCCATCCGACGGAATGTGCCTCTGCCCCCTGACATTGAACAGCAACCACCAGGTGAGGATGAAGATGATGAAGAAGAAGGGGTTGCACATCAGCCAGGTGGCAATGCACAGGAGGGACATGCTGTTCGTCAGTCTGTGATAGGCCAATATTTCTAAGACACGTGGATGCAGAGGGTGCCATGGATGTGGGACTCTGGCCACCGGGTGTGGGGGTACATGGACATTGTGCACTGTGCACTGTAAACCAATAAAGCACACATACACAATAACCAATGTGCAGTCATGTGATTTTTTTGGTACACAACGGGTGTATTGAACTGGTAATATGAACAAAGTGCTTTAACCCTCCACCTCACACACACCCCCTCCCCTTCCTCCCACAACACCCCCACACACCCCTCCACCCTCCCCTACCCCCACAACTCCCCCACACACACCCTCCCCACTCCCCCCACAACTCCCCCACACATGGTGTGCAATGGTATGCAACATGAGTCCAAATTAGTCTGGACATGCAGGCTGCCCCTGCTACTTGTGTCCTCTGTCGGCCTCCGGTGGGGTGGCATGTCAGTGTGCCGCATGGTGCGCAAAGACCTGCGCAGGGGGCTTGTCTGTGTGGAGCTGGCTGATGACCCCATGCCAGCATGTTCCACTGTTGGGGCAGGACGCTGAGCCTCCAAGGCATCGGCAATCCTGGCCAGGACCTGCCTCACTGCTGACAGCTCCTCTCATATGCGCATGGTGCTTGACTCAATGGCCCCTTTCATGGCCGCAGTGCTCTCATGGGCCTCCTTCCTTGTCAGGGCACCATCTGAAACATACTGTTTCACAAGCCCTGTCAGCTCCTGCTGCCGCCCCTCCATTTGTGCCATGTGCAAGTCTCAGTCCCCAACCCCTGCTGAGGTGGATGGGACATTTGCCAAGGGGCCCAATGCAGGTGGGACCTCTGTGGGGCTCCAGGCCTCTAGTATTGCCTCTGCTCCAGACTGGTCGAACCTGGTGCTGATGGGGGTGCTCATTGGGGTGTGCTGGGGTGTTTGCCCGGGGCTGGGTGTGCCTACCACTTCCGTTGACAGGTTGTCGTCCTCAGGGACACATACCTCAGCCTGCCACTGTCCTTCATCGCCACTCTGGGGCGCTGTGGCAGCTGTCTCCCCTACAAAGCTGTTTGCAGCACACAGGGCCCCATCTGCCACTTGCTCAGGTTCAGTGGATTCCACCGGTATAGCCATTGTTGGTATTGCAGCTGTCCTTTGCCGTCCCTGTGCTTTGCCATCCTGTGTCGGCTTTGCCTTCGGTGGCTTTTGTTGCTTGCCTAGGCCCTTAGATGTGGAAGGCCTGTTGCCATCTTCCCTGCCCCAGGCCTTCTCTGATGGAGTCGTGGCCTGTGCAGCTGTGTCCTCAGCATCGCTGTCGGAATCTGAGCCTGTGGGGGATCGAGAGAGGGACGGCATTAGTGATGGTTGTTCATGCATCATGCAGACATTGGTATTATAGCAGTTGTACACATTTGATGATTTGCTGTCTTGGAGTTGTGACATACAGGTTTCTAGCTATATGGGGGTTATTCAGGCATACATCTGGTTCACACATGTGTAAGGTGGTGTATGCTGTGTGACATGCCTTTGTGTTGTGGACTACATGCAGTGTGACACATGTCATTTCGCTGTTTGTGGGGTGTGTCTCAGGTATGGCATTGGCATGCTGCATGCATGTAGATGTGACGGTGGTGGGGATAGCATCTAGGCAGGGATGTGTCCATGTGTGTGTGTGATGGCCCATGCATTAGCTCATGTCACTGTCACATTTGTGGCCCTTCATCATACTTTGCATTCCAGTAGTTTGTGTGGACAATCACCTCCATCTGCCGATGACAGCACTCCATGCTCCATGTCTCCATGCCCTCTATCGCCTCCATGCCAATGGTGCTTGCACAGGTTTCTTCCCATCGGGTGAACTTTATAGGGGAGTTGGACCCGCCGCCTGTAGCCAGACCCTGGCTCTGATTTGCAGATAGGATATTGCGCACCAGAGGCACAGGTCATCCCACCTCTTTTTGACATCCTTTACGGTGCGGGGGGTGGTGCCAACTGCACTGACCTTCTGGGCCACTTCCTCCCATACTTCTTTTTTCTTTAGCTGGGCAGCTCACCTCAGGTCTGATGCAAACACCACGTCTCCATTCTGGGCCAGAGTGTCTGCCAGCATGTTTAACTCGTCCTCGGAGAAGCGCTCCTTTTGCTGGCGGGATGCTCCTTTTTTAATGGGCTTTGGCATTGTGCTGGAAGTGTAGCTGGAGATGTAGCGGGTGTTGTGTGGGTCCAGGTCCTGTGTCTTGAGGATTGCAATGGATTGTGTTTTTCAAGATGGCCGCAGTAGCATTTGCCGTTCCGGCGCAATGACGTTACTTCCGGTTCTGGTATTGCCGGGCCCGGTATTGCCGGACCTGTTATTGCCAGTGCCCGTTATTTAGGGGTGGACGAAGGTGGAGGAGGTGTCAGAGCTTTGCATGATGCTGCTAACACGGGTTTTAGTGTAATTTACAGCATGCCGATACAGACGATATCGGCATGCCGCTACGTGCATGCACGCATTCTCGTATTCGGCCGATGTTAGCAGCGTCAGTGCTACCCGGACGCGGTTTTGCCTCCATGCCGGTAAGGTTTGCTTTTTATCACGAATCTTGTAATGAGGCCCAGTGTCTCTTACTCTGTTAACTATACGTGTTATTGCTCAATGAGCAAATGTACTTTTAGAATTGAATCAAATAGTAATAGTTCTTATACAATTCCTTTTCTTAGCATGATAACAATTCCTGGTTTTAATAGTCTTCTGCTCCTTTAATAGAAACTCATCTCAAATAGTACAAGCCTCAAATCATATCCTCAATATAATCCTGCATGAGAGCAGTTCCTTGTTAAAATGGTCTTTTGTTCCTTTAATAGTAACTCAGCTCAAATAGTACCATCCTCAAATCATATCCTCAATATACTCCTGAATGATAGCAGTTCCTTGTTAAAATTGTCTTTTGTTCCTTTAATAATAACTCATCTCAAATAGTACCATCCTCTACTTGTCTTCTGTTCCTTTAACAGGAATTTATCTCAAATAGTACCATCCTTGACACGTGTTTCACCAATACAAAGTGCCAGATCAGGAGGAGAGGTTCTACAAAATATAAATTAGATATTGGTCACGGAATACCATAATGATAACATTAAATGTATGGTCATCATTTGCAATGAGTGTAATGGATTAATTTGTTATTTTTTTTAAACATGTTTTTTATTGATTTTCACATATCAACTCATAACAAAAAACATATATTTCCCCCCCCCCAACTACCTCCTCCCTCCTCTTTGGGCAAGCATGATCTTCTTTCAGGGTTACATTATGCATTGAAGATGTCCGTTACTTTAATGTTGTGTGGGCACCATTGTTCCATAAAGTCTGATTGGAGATACTCTAAAACACCTCCCCACTCCTCTGCAAATCTGTCCCTCGTTCCTTGGATTATGTGGGTAACTTTTTCCATCGCCAAATGTGCCCATACTTTTTGTAGCTACGTAAATGTCAGTGGGGTGTCCTTCTTTTTCCAGCTTTGGGCTATTGTAGACCATGCCGCTATAAGTAGTCCCATGAAGCTTCTCCATTGGGCTTTTTTTACTTCCTCGCCCTTTCGTCCCTTATACCACACATCCATACACCATCTCCCAGTTGACCCACATCCCGAAACATTTTCCCCATCTCTCCCTTCACTTCCTCCCAGAACGGCACAATCTCTTTACAGTTCCACCAGATGTGCTTCCCCGTTCCCACCTCTCCACATTCTCTCCAGCATTTGTTTGACGTTCTGGGGAACATTGAATGTAGTCTCTCCGGGGTGTAGTGCCATTGTGTAACAACTTTGATCCACATTTCTCTAGTCTGGGCTGATCTGGTCATCTTGGGGATCAGTGATCATAATTCCACCCATTGATCTCTTGTTGGTTCCTCCCTCAATGTTCTACTCCATTTAATCATATAGGTCCACTTAACCTCTTCCTCTTGAGTGTTTCTGAAGGAGTATAAAGTCGACACCCATCTCTTTGCTCCTGTGTTGGTTGTAACATATTTCTCGAACGGAATAAGGGTTCTTGTTGCTGCCCTTGTTATTTCAGGGGTTTTAGCCAATGCTTAAGTTGCTCATATCTGTATTTGTCCCGTTTGGAGAGTGCTGCCCGGGGGAAGCACAAATCGAGTGGTCTGATTTCATCATCAATGAACATTTCTCCGATTTTTGTTATTCCTGCCACCTCCCATTTTTCGCATGCCCCCTGCTCCATACCCGGTGGGAACTGCGGATTCCGCCATAAGGGGGTGAACAGGCCTAGTGTGGTGGTCATTATACCTCTCCCTGTTTGACTGTCCGACGTTTCCATTGTGGTTCTCAGTATTTCGCTAATCCCTATGTTGGGGTGCCTATATTGTTTCTGCTTCCGGAGAAGCTCCACCAGTGGGGTTCTTGCTACCGCCTTGTCTTGCTTTGCCCAAATCTGTTGCGTGTTATCCCCCAGCCATTCCCGGAGTACTTTTAACTGCGCTGCTTGGTAGTACCTCTGGAAGTGGGGTAGTGCAAGACCACCCTCCTTAGTTGGTGCGGTTCAGGTCGCTCTGGCTAGTCTCGGGGTTTTCCTTTCCACACGTAGAAAGAGATCACTATCGCCAATGACTTGAAAAAGGTTCTGGGGACCCCCACCGGAATAGCCTGAAAGAGGTAGAGAAGCTTTGGGAGGCTGGTCATCTTGACCGTTTGAATTCTGCCCCACCAAGAAATCATCAAGGGATTCCATCTTTCTAGATCTCTACGAATGGTTGCGAACATGTGCGGATAGTTCTTCCCAAATAGTTGCCCAACCTTACTTGTTAGAGTAATTTTAATAGATATTTGATGCCTTCCTCTGCAATTTTAATGTCCATTGTTTTGGCTTTCCTCTCTATTTTGTCCCGGTCCCCCGCCAGTATTAACATTTCTGATTTGCTCCTATTAATTTTTAGGCCAGAGATGGCCCCAAAGTCCTCCAGCGCGCCCACTACCGCTGCCAGAGTTCTGTCCGGGTCTTCTAATGCAATTAACATATCATCTGCGTACGCAATCGCCTTGTGTTGCGACCCTGCCATGTCAATCCCTTTAATGTGCGTGGATTCTCTAATCTTCATTAGTAGGGGTTCTAAGAAGATTGCATACAGAAGTGGGGAAAGCGGACAGCCTTGTTTTGATCCTCTTGTAATCAGTATCTTTTCTGTTACTTCCCCGTTAATGGCCACTCTACTGCTAGGGGAATTGTAATTCGCTTTAATTCTCGCAATAAATTGCTCCCCAAACCCCATGTATTCCAAGGTCCTAAATAGCATGGACCATTCAACCCGGTCGAAAGCTTTCTCAGCGTCTAGTGCAAGCAGGATCGCCGGGGAGTGCGTTATGCCTATTTTCTCCACTAAGTGGATGATCCTTCTAATGTTGTCATGGGTTTGCCTTCCCGGGATAAAGCCTGATTGATCTAAGTTTATTCATTTTGGAAGTAGCGGGGAGAGTCTTGCTGCCAGGATCTTGGTGTATATTTTGGCATCTATATTTATTAGGGAGATTGGTCTATAAAATGTGGGGAGAGCCGGGTCCTTCCCTGGTTTGTGAAAAACTAGGACGTTCGCTTCATTCATTGTAGGTGTGACGTTTCCGCTGTCTTTAAATGTATTTAGGAGCTTAGTTAGAGCTGGAATCAGTATGTCTACATATTGGGCCTGGAGCTTTATTTGTCAGGAGATCTTTTATTGCCTTTCTAACTTCCTCCTCTCTTATTGGTTCTTCCAGGGCCTGTTTGTCTTCTTCTGAGATTTGTGGGAAGTGGTGGGTTCTAAGATATCTGTCCTGTGCCTCTTCATCCGGGTGGTCTGTGGAGTACAGTTTTTGGTAATATTTCCTAAAGGCCTCCCCTATATCTTGTGTGTTAGTCAGCTGCACCCCTGTCATATCTCTGATGTTCTGAATTGTTTCTTTCTGTTTCGCCTGAAGTTGCCTTGCCAGTAGCATGTACGCTTTATTTGCTTTTAGGTAGTATCTTTGTCTTAGATATAATACGTTTCTTTCTGCTCCTTTTGTGCGAAGCATCTCTAATTGGCCTTGTGTGTGTTTTAGCTGTTTCTTTAGTACTTTAGTACTTTAGTGGGGTGGGACGTTATTTTCTCCTGTAGGTCTGTTATTGACTTTTCTAGTTCTTTTTCCCACATATACCTCTGTTTATCCTTCGTTATCTTCAGCGCCATAATCTTCCCCCCGATAACAGCCTTAACAGCCTCCCAAACTGTACTCATGGAGACTTCCCCTGTGTCATTTTGTGTGAAATATTTTAAAATCATTTCCCTTATGGATTCCCCCATGACCGGGTCCTGTATTATGTCTCCTGGTAACCTCCACTTCCAGAACCCATTTTGTTCCCCCGGGAAGTTCAGCTCGAGCCACAGGGGGGCGTGATCGGACAAGGCGATAGTTCCCAATTCCAGCCCTTGTATCCTGCCCAGTAACCCCAACGATGCCCAGAAGTAGTCTATCCTTGACAGGGAGTTGTGGACATGTGAAAAGTATGTATACCCCTTCTTTTCCCCCATCCGTTCCCTCCACATATCATTCAGGGCCAGTTGGTCCATCTGTTGTTTCAGGCGTTTTGAGGGTGCCCCTTGGCCATGAATACTCCCTGTGCTTCTATCTAATTGCGGGTTCCATGCCATATTAAGGTCTCCCCCCAGGAGCACCTCCCCTTTGCAAAGGCTTCCAGTTTTTCCAGGGTATCTCTGAGAAAGCCATCTTGACCCATATTTGGCGCGTATACTGTCGCCAGTGTTATACGTTGACCTTCTATCACCACATTTGCAAACGCAAACCTTCCTTCTTTATCTGTGATTACTTCCTCTAATGTGGTGTCCCTTCCTTCTCTTATCGCTATCAATACCCCGCTCTTTTTTCTGTTGCATTTGCTTGGGCCCAAATTTTGTATGACCTTATGCGTGTTTTGTGTCTGTCCCTTAATCTGATATGGGTTTCCTGGAGTAGAAGGAGATCCGCTCTTTCCCTTTTGAGAAATTTCTCCAATTGTATCCTCTTTGTGGGGTGGTTCATGCCCCTGATGTTAAAGGTTACAATGCATATTTTTCCCATCTTATAGAGAACATGGTACTAGACCTTGCTTTTCCTCTCTTTGCCGCTGCAGATGTTTGCCTGCCCCCCAGACCCTTTCCTTTAAACTCCCCCCCAACCAACAACCATGAACCAAACAACTTGCTCCCGAGTAGGGCGAGGGTTCCTACTGATGCTAGAGCGTTTCGCCCAGAGCTCCCTGCCCTTCTTGTTTACAGGGAATATTTTCGTAGGGGATCCTAAACCCCACATTACCGTCCGATCTTACCGGATTCCACGCCAGCTTGGCCTGCCCGGGCCGTCTGGTGTGCCGTATTAGTAGCAATTCATTCTCCTTCAGCTGCCCCCTTGGGGGCCTTTTCCGCATCGCTTCCATTGTGTACGACCATCCTCTTCTCTTTATGTGTCATGGCTGCTTCCTGTGGCCTTCCATTCCTGTGGTTGGCCTTTTTTCTTAATCGTTTCCCAGCCCCTAGGTTTCCTCGACTGTTCTCCTCTACATTTTGCTTGGTCAAAATCCTCTTCATCCTCTTGGATTCCCATAATAGTGAGGCCTTCCTCCCATGTGGTCGCTCTTCTCTGTTTCCCCTCCCACGTGAAGGTCGGTCCAAAAGGGAAGGTCCATTTGTATCGGATTTGTTTTGCCACCAGAGCCTTGACCAGTGGGGCCATCGCTCTTCTTTTTTGCAATGTCCACTAGGGCTAAGTCTTGATATAGCTGCATTTCTTGTCCATTCATTTTAATATGTTCAATTTCTCTGGCTCTTCTCAGGATCTGCTCTTTTTGTGGATACGAGGAAGGAGCCACCAGTACATCCCATGGTCTCTCGCCCGGTGCTCCTGATCTTTTCGGACCGACCCTGTGGACCCGGTCCACCCCGATCATGTCAGTCTCTGATGCTTCTAGTATGTCCCTGAACACTTCCTTCACTGCGATTTTAAGGTCTTTGTCCAGGACTGTCTCCGCCATGTTTTTTATACGTATATTGGACCTTCTGGAGCGGTTCTCCAAATCTTCACATTGTATTTCCAGATTATGGGTGAGACTTACCAAGCGTTCCTGCATTTCACTGACCTTCTGCGTTTCTCCTTCGATGCCCTGTACCGCTCTCTCCAAGATATCTGCTCTCTCTATTTTTGCCACATCTATTTTAAGATCTTGCACCGCCTGTTTCATGTCGTTTTTCATTGTCGTAAACTGCTCCTGTACTGTAGACTTGAATTTCTCCTGTAGGTCCTGGAACCATGCATGCATATCCTCCCTAGAGGGTGCTTGCTGCTGGAGAGTCGGTGCCATTCCCTCTCCCTGCTGGTCTTCCTGAGGTTTCCCTTTTGCTTGCGTGCTGGGGTCGGTTGACCACATCTTAAGTATGTTTGCATCTTGCTTTAGTGTCTGTGGGGTCTGCTGGGTGGCGTTACTTTTCCCTTTGGCCCTTGACACGATCTCTATGATTGCTTGGGCTAACCGTGGGCCCCCACTCCTTTGTCAGTGCTGTGAGTGGGTTTCCTTCTTCTGTGGGTTCCTTCTCAGGTAGTATTGTACTGTGTGTTCAGGAGGTCTCCCTCCTCCTGAGTCCCTGCTTGGGCCGTTTCTCTCTGGCTCCTCCTAGGTCCTCCTTCCTCCTTAACTGGCACGCTTCCCCAGGGTTTATTTGTGCTGTCAGGGTCTCCCTCTCTCCCCACACAGGCTCTTTCAATGGCCAGGGGATGCCGAACTGGGAGTCCACACACCCGCCGGGATCTCTCTCCTCAATGCTCCTCACCTGTCCCAGCTCAATCCCCTCGCTGCCCCCTGCTTGTAGTCACCGTTCCACGGTCGCCGTGCTGTGTAAGAGGGGGGGCAGCGGGGAACCACGGGCGAGCGGTTCCCGTTCCCGGCTCTGCCCCGCTCACCTCTTGGTAGTGGCCTGTATTGGGCACCCGACTTTCCGCTGCAGTTCGATTCCGGCCCCTGGCGCACCGGTTCGTCGATGGAGCCTTCCCGGTTGAAAGCACCGGTCCCCCACCGCCAGCGATCCTCCTATGCGTGTTGCTGTGCCGCTTCAGTCTCCTCGTGGGGGGGGAAGTCCCCCAATGCCTGCGCCTCACCTCCCCTCCCCTCCGCGGCCTGGGTTTTCATCCGCCGCCGCTCGTGCCGGTGTCTGGGAAGGAGGGGCGATTCTCCCAGTCCTCCGGAACCGCCTCTTCTCGCTGCCCCCCGCCGTGGCACAAACGCCGCCAATGGAGGGAGGGGGCAGTCCGCCGAGTCGCCTCCAATCCTGCTCCTGGAGTTCCTTCGGCCCCGCAGGGGTGCCGCTATCCCCACCGGCTCTGCTACGCGGCAGGCAGGATTTCAAACTTCTTCCATCCAGTGGGGTGGGGGAAGGGCCGTCCCACGTCCTGTGTCCACTCGAGGTGGGCTGTGTATCGTGGGCCCGATTGTTCCTCCGGGGGCCCAGGAGGTGTCCGGGACGCGATCCTATCACTTTCTATGCTGGATTGCTGCTTTTATGAGGTTTTTCTCCAGCGGCCCGGGCGGAGCACGATTAGACGCAACCCACTTGGCCGGCGGCCATCTTGGAATCCTCTGCTCTTGCCGTAATGGATTAATTTGACTGACCTTATGGTATGAATTATTGACACTAACTTTCCGTAGAATATTTGTTCCTGCTGTTTATTTGAAGAACGTTAAATAACATAGTTTTATTGAAGGCAGAGAGCTCTGTTACGCGGCTGGATTGTAGTATAAAATGTTGTTAACTCCCAATAAAGAGCATGAAACATTTTAATTCTGTTTTCTTTTAAAAATTCAACTTTATTGGCATTTCTAGTATTGCAAACCTCACAATGGCAAGATAAAATGATCACAAACCAAGCAAGAATCCACTTTGACATTGGCCCCCCAGCCACAATCCCCTCTACAGCCGACCGCCCCCCATACACATTCAGGCTTGAGACCCCTCAACAGCTCCTGACCTCCTTGTTTCCCTTTTCCCCCAAAAGCCCCTCACTCCCAACTCAGGCCTCAAAAAGTATATACCTGGACCTAAATCCCGCCCACTCCGCCTCTAGGTTGTCTCCCCTGCCATGTAATGCTGCAGTGATCCTCTCCATCACGTATATGTTCTTCCCATACTTATCCACTCCCTCTTCCCTGGGAGCAAAGATCTCTTCCAATGCACTGCTAGGTAAACCCTCCCTGCTAACAACAAAGAATGCGACAGGTGCATCAGACTCCTATATTCCCCCTCCACATCTTCCAGTCTGAACAGAACCAGCATCCACGTCTTTGCTCTAGGGATTCCCTCCATCTCCTTAATCCACCCAAGCACCTCATCCCAGTAAGTCTGAAAATTCACACAACTTCACCACATATGCCAGTAATCAGCCCTCTCCCCACAATCATGCCAGTAAAGGGGGCTCACCCCGGAAACATTTTGGAGGGAAGCACAGCGTCATATTGCCATCTGTGAAGCAGTTTAATTGCATTAAGCGTATATTGACAAACGATCGATACCATGTACGCCCTATTGCACATTTTGTGCCGTAATGCCTCATCCACTTCTAGACCCAACTCCCCCTGCCACTTGCTCTGTAGCTTTTCGGCACTCCCTCTACCAATGTCCACCAGAGCTCTGTATACAGCCCATTCATCTCCCCACATGAATCTAGAACCTTCTCAATGGCAGTCAGTTATCTCTGTATCTGGTCCTTTCATAATTCAGCAGTAAAACCCCCCTTCAATTGCAAGTACGAAAGCACTGATAATTGTCCAATTCCCAGATTCCCCTCTAATTCCACCAGTGAGATGAACTGACTATCCTGCCACAACTGGCCGACCCTCATAATGCCTGCCTCAAACCATGCCTGAAACCTGTCCAGGTTTGGGATCCAATCCCTAATTCCCGGGACCCATAAGTGATTTAGGGGGAGAGCCAAGTTGTGACACCCCTCATTTCAGTACCACTACGCCAAATGTTCCAGGTAACCCCTAATATGGGGTGGTCCCTAATCCTTCTAGGAAGTTGGTCCCTTGGGACCCACAGCCACTCACCCACCGTTGCCGGCTGAAAGTGAAGATTATCCATTTCCACCCATTGACAGTCCCCCTTCTCCCTCAGATGTGGGAACAGGACCCTGAGCTGTGCTGCCTTGTAATCCAGGTAAATATCCGGAATACCCACCCCACCTCTTTCGTTTGGGAGCACCAACACCTCGTATGCTACCCTTGCTTTCTTCCCCTGCCACAGAAACCGCAGGAGGTGGGCCTTAACCTCTCCGAACATAGCTTCAGGGACCTGCACCAGCATAGTGTTTATCCTACCCAGCCATGAGATCGTCATTTTACCCCACTTCTACAAGTCCTCAAACAGTTGTGTGAGAAGTGATGGGAAGTTTGCCTAATATAACTCCCTAATTTCCCTTGTGACATTCACGCCCAGGTAACGCAGCTGCCCCTCTTCAACCCTCACCCCCAACTCCGTTGAACCCTGTCCCTCATTCGCCCTCATCTGGGTTAATGGAAACAGAATAAATTACCCCTTAATGATCTTGAAGCCAGCTAGCACCCCATATTGTTCCACCAACTCTACCACCGCCGGTACCAAAGACATCGGGTTCCTAAAATGCAACAGGATGCCATTGGCGTACAAACCCAGCTTGTACTCCACTTCACTTATACAGATTCCACACAAGGGTCCTGCCGTATGCGCCACTCCAAAGATTCCAACGATAAAGTGAAGAGTAACGGTGAGAGGGAGTAAGGGGTGGGGTGTTGGGGAGATGTTTTGGTTGGGAGAGCGGGTTGTTGGTAAATGTAAACGAGCGTCCCCCTAGGGTGAACGCAAACAAATATCTACTGTCAACATGTACAGGAATACTAAAGAAAGCATTCTTTAGATCCACAACACTAAAATGAGTAGCTGAAGCCGGAATCATTGTCACTATAGTAGTCACATCAGGCACAATCAGAAATTGTGGAGCAACAATCTTATTGATAGCGTGCAAATCAATAATAAAACAGAAAGGAATTGTATTATCCCCTTTCTTATACACCGGTAGAATCGGACTATTACACACATTTCCTGCAATTTCCTCAGTCACTCCTCGATGTACAAAATCAGAAACTATACTCTTTAAAGCTTGTTCACCGTCAAGTGAAATTTTATACTGTGGAATACATGGTAGTTTAACACCTGGTTTCAACACAATTTTAACAAGCTCAATTTGCGAAATACCAACGCCATTTTCATCAACCACCCATAAACATGCCGGAACCTTATCCAATTCAGTCGATAAAGTCCTAATCAAGAATTGTGAAACAGCAGTTTGTTGAGGTGAAATCGTCAAATGCACTCCATCCGGAGAACAGAAAATTACAGCATTCAATTCTTTCAACAGATTCAACCCCAACAAATTTTCACCACAATTCGTCGACAAAAGAAATGGACATGAATCAGTAAACGGTCCCAGTGAAATCGGTACCGGCTGATTGACCATACGAACCACTGGCTTACCAGAGAACCCTACAGAAATGTTGTTCTGCCCTGATAGTGGAATATCCGGAACCCGCGAAGGATCAATGGAACACTTCGGTGCTCCTGTATCTATCAAAAATAGATGCTGCCTATTCCCCACCTTCATCTTAATGTAGGGTCTTTTCTGATTGACGGGAATAGGTACTGGTACCAGACTCTGCTTCAGGCTGTCATAACGGAACAGTACATCATCAAATGCAAGGTCCTCTAAAAAATAGACAGTCGAAGGATTATCAAAAATGTTCCCATTATTAACACTATGCTGCTGACTATCCTGTGAAAAAGTTGATTCTGAGCGAACTGACTTCTACCAGATCCCCTATCCCAGGACGGCCTCTGGATCGTCTACCCATGGTACAATACGTGTTATCCGATCGCTGCTGAAGGATCGGGCATTGTGCTCGACACTGACCTTCTTTTCTGCAATAAGCACACTGGTTCATGTGTACAGGACCCATTTGCGCATTACTCTGTGGTGCAAACTGACCTCTAAACTGTGTATTCCCACCTCTGGTTCCTCTTAATATTTGCTGCAACAATACTTTTGTTTTCAAGTCTTCCTTCTTCTTTTCTATGCTTTCTTTTTCAATATTGACCCTATTCTCATAATACTGAGCATATGCAATACTTCAGACTGTGATTTAGCTTGCCAGGAGCTTTCATAAGTCATAATTTGTGATTGGATATCAGGCAACAATCCACACACAAATTTGTCTACACACAGCCTTTTTCCTGACTCAGTACTTAAGTGCTGACCGCTGAAAACTGAAAACACTTGTTCGAACCGATTCAAAAATCGGTAGCGCCCTCAGATTTCCGCTGAATGCAAGCTGTAAGCTTGTCCCAAACTATTCTTCTCTCTGGAACCAAAGTTTTCAATTTAGTTACTATTCTGTCTGTAAGTGTCAATATCACCTGTGGCGGTTTCTCATCAGCATTCCTTTCTCCATCTATCCAAACCAAGTTAGCCCATGTGTCACCCAGTCCTGCCTGATCATCTGCAGTTCTAATCTGTTTCCATGAATCAGCAGGTAGGATCACAGGGAACATCAAATCTATATCACCCAGCGTGAAAACTGACGAATGCAAGACAGATTCAATTTCTTTATAAAATCCTGTTGGATTTTTCCTGATATCTGGAATCGTCTGTCTAATGGTATTCACTTCCTGTCTGGGAAAATGGGACATGAACAAACTGTGAGACATAATGTGCTTCAATAGTAGTGGCTGCTGCACCTGTTGAGGCATTATCTGGAGTTTCTACTTTAGGAACAAATGTCAGAGGAACCTGCCTCATTGGCAATTGAGAAGTAGGCAATTCTGAATGTTCATTAAGTAATAAAGCTAAATCAAGTGACAAAGTAGTCGAAGCAGTATCGGGCGAAAATGCTCTCTTATAAATGACCATCAAATCTGCAGGACAACAAACCTTTTCCTTCATAAACTCATCCTGTAGGTACTCTACCATTTCCTTTCCTTTGCATTGCCAGAGCATACTGACTAAACGTGTTATACAGTTCAATGGGAGAAATTGAAACATCCGAAATCCATCTAAGCGCGTCTCTTGTGCAAATACGCGTCTCTTCACTCATTGGTTTACATGAAGGAAGAAATTGTTTCTGCATGTACGAGGCTTCTAATCTATTACCATCTATTTCATCATTCTGTAACCGATCTAACTCCCTCTTAAACTGCTCATGTACTTTCTCTGCAGTGTCCCCTGAGCGAGCTAGGGCATTCAAATCCCTCACGCCCTGCGGGACATTCATGTCCGTCAAATCACTCCAAATATCAGCCAAATGCTTTTCCATCCCCTCTATCAAAATATTCTGTTCGGGAATACTTTCTTGGTCAGAAATTGCAGTTAAGACAACTGATTTTTCACCTTGTTCTATATATTTCTTAGCCCATGCATACAATTCTCTTTTTCTAGCTTTAGATACTGTACTACGAGTCAATATTCTTGAATCAGCACACAACCCTTCAATTGCTACAATTGGGGCAGAACCACTTGGAAAAGAAAGTTCAGACTAATTTTTTTCAGTAGGCAGTAAAGATACTATCGCTGGTGGTAAAGACGGAATTAAGGGAACGGCACCTGTTGGTAAGGGTGAGGATGCAGAAGGGGAAATTAGAACAGGAAGAGGAGCAACAACTGAAGGAGGAGCGACAACGGGAGGAAAAGGAACAACAACGGGAGGAGGTGCAACAGCGGGAAGAGGTAAAACAATAGCGAGAGTCGCATAAGGAGGTGGTGCAGTGGCAACAGTCCTACGCTCATTCAATAGCTTATCAATTATCTCGTCTGAGGTATGAAAATCCTGAGACTGATATATTTTCTGTATTCCAAGTTGAAAAGCCCTATCCATACTTCTAATGGATTCTGACTGTTTCTGTTGATCATACAATAATGATTTTTCAGTATTAGATATATGTCGACGTGTGTGTTTCTCTTTACTCTTAAGTTGCTGCTTACTTTCTCCAATCCTTAATTACATCAAATGCTGCAGGCCTAGCCTTTTTCTTCAACAATATAAACTCTAAAAACTATATACGGGCAATTTCAAAACCACCATGGACTGGCCACTGAAATTCAGAAGCGTGTCTAGTTTGTCTGTGCCAAATATCATTAAATACAAAACTATTTAGGCTGTACTTACAGTACATTAAACAAGCCAGTGAGCCAACAAATGGTGCTGGTTGGCCACGTACCAAAGATTGTCTGTCTCTGCGGAATAAACCATTGAAACAGGCAGACAATTTCCCAGGCATGTCAGATTACTGGTGTTACCTGGCGTCGTTTGTACTCGTGAGTGCAAAGCTGCAGCCAATATCAGGATTCTTAGGAATCGGGGCACGACTCACCTGATTTCAAAGTCTAAGGAGGTCTGATCGGATTACAAAGGATCCTTGTGGTTGGTGATTTTGGCAAAGAGCCCGCCTCGATATGGGGACCCTCGTCAAGATGCCCTCTCGAACCGCTTGCTCACTGTCCAGGGATCGGATCGTGCAGCACTGTTGAGGTGTCGTGTCTCATACAAAGGGACCCCCTTTTTTCACTCTCCGATCCCGGTCCGATAGTCGCGTCTTCTTTTCAGCGTGGTGACATCAATCTTGAGGGTCCCTATTCGGGTGCCATCTGAAAGACCAAAGAAATATAGAGGCTTAGTACCACAAAATGAAATATGCCAATCACTGGTCGAAACATATAAGTATCTTTATTTCTGTACAGATTTCAAAGCAAAACAGATAGCTATCTGGTTCCCAACACCTCGCAGTGTGTACCAGCAGACACAGTGAGGGGTGAGAGAGCTGGACATCTTAATGCAGTTTCTTTTATACATTATTCCAATCATTGTCCAGCCCCTCTCCAAACTAATAATTTACATGCTAGGGTTCGTGCCCAGTTCACATGACAAATATGACAATATTGTATAACATATTTAACAAGTTTGATTGTCCATGAAGATACAATGGCAGTGTTGGGTCTCTGGCTCATAGTAAGCCTGGTTTCAAGAAAGAACACAATATATTACAACCAAAGCACACGGTTTGAGTTTGTTCTACATTGTCTCCTTGTTTATATGAGGATGAGGCTTGTGAGCGCAGACAACACTTAGATTGCAGTTCATACGAGTCGCAAGGTTACTTTGTACAGAACAAACATTCTGCTCTCAGCAGTCTAAATGTTGACACAACTCAAAGGTCGTTCAGCTCGGCTGTAGTTGAAAACACAGTCCACCATTTTAGGACACAAAGCAAGAGTTAAAAATCAAAATGGCGGATAGTTCTTAAAATGGCAGTGAAGTTGATTAGAAATCGGAGCATTTCAAACGCGGTTTTCTGTGCAACGCGAATGGGCTTAGGCCAATATTCATATAAAGGCGCTATTATACGAATACAGTTCAACAGGCCACCCAATGTGAACTATAAAAGCTCACAATGATCCCCCTCCCAACACGACCCTTCATTTTGATTGTCTCTCCATCAGGGCTGCAAACCCAGCCCCTAGCACTGATTAAGAAACCAGGAAAAACCTTCAACTATTAACCTCCACTGGTTCCCGCAACCAAGTCAGGAAGCCCCAGTGGGGGGTTCGGGGGTGTTCAACTTCCTTAACCTTCTTGAGCCCAGATACTTGCGCCTACTCGGTCCTTTCATACACCACTATCTATCTTCGGGCCCTTTAAACTACTTTCCGGCATAGTCATCCTCAGTGACCAGCTTGTAGTTGTATCCGTCCACCTCAAGCGAGATGGAGAAGGGCAAGCCCCACTGGTAGCGCACTCCCTTTCCATTAAGCCATTTAGTCAGGGAAGCACTTAGGTGTCTCTTCGCCAGCCTGAGTGAGGATAAATCTTGTTAAACCGCGACTTTCACAGTACCCAGCAGCACCGTACCCACCCCTCTGGTCTTCTCCAGGATCTTTTGCTTCTCAGGGTAGTTGTGGAAGTGGGGTAGGACTGATCTCGGACCTCTGCCCACCCCGCTGGCTCTGTGCACCCTATCAATCTTTGGTTCATCGATAGTGTCGTCCTCAATTAGGAGTTTTGCCACCTCATGCACTACCCTCCGCAGGTACCTTTTCATTTCCCCTTCTTTTTCTGGTACTCTGAAAAGTCTTAGATTGTTCCTCCTTTCACAATTTGCAAAGTCGTCCATCTTGAGGGCTATCTCCCCCTCCCGGCTTTCCAGTTCTGCCATTCTCATGTCCATCTGGATCTCCAGAGTTTTGAGGGATGTCTGGTTGTTTTCCACCGCCTGCAGCCTCTCATCCATTTTGTGTATTGTCACATTGATCTCATCCACTTTCCCTCCAATGTCCACCCTCATGCTCCGTATCTCTTCTAGCAGCGAGGCAATGTCCCTCTTTGTAGACACAGGGTCAGCATCCCCCTCCACCATTTCCCAAGCCCAAGCTGGGGTGGGAGCCCCCACTCCCTTGTTCACAGGATATTAAAACCGCTCCAATTTTGATTGCCAGTCCATGGGCCGGGTGTGGGATCCCAGGACACCTCCCTCTGCCCGAGAGGTGCTCACCTGGCCAGTCACCAGCGCCCCCTTCTGTGTCCACGGTCCAATGTCCGCAGGCGTGCGCTCAATGCGGATGTTTAGGCACTCAGTCCATTCTCCCACAGGTGATCCCCCAGGTCATTTACCCCCTCCTTCCAACACTTATGCATGACCAGCGCCTCCCCTGAGTCAGAGCCCCCAAGTCTTCTTAAAGTGCACCACTCAGGACCTGGTCTTTGACCCCCCCTCTCCGGTCTCTGCTCCAGGCCCACAGTCCTTCCCTGGTCCCCATTGTGAGGAGGAGGCACACGCCCCTGCTGCAGCCCGGTGGCCCACACTCCTCCACTCAGCTTAAGGTCTTAGACCCCCCCTACCTGCCAAGATCCAACAGGGTACACTGTGCTCCAGATCAGCACTGCTTCTCGTCCCGTGTCCGGGCCCCTCACCCCAGTCCACTCTTCCGCTTTCCTGTGCCTTCACCTGTGGATTCAGCATGGAAGGACACCACGAATCTCGGCAGATCAGGATCCTACCCTTTGCGATGGGCAGAGAGCCTCCTTACGCCTGGCCGCTCCACCCAGCCTTCCAAACTGGTGTAACACGTGGGGCGGGCACATGTCCCGGGCAAAAGCCAGGGGGCTCACACCCAAGTGCCAGGGCACTAACTCTTGTCCTCCCCCTACCTTCATGCCCGAGGGCGCACACAGAAACTGCCTTCCACGTGGACCTCCAAAAGCTGCTGGCCTCTCTCAGCTGCAGGGATAGTGGAACTGCTCAGTGCCCCGGCAGCCAGCATACGGGCGGTCCCCCAGTTGGCTCCGGCGCCCCGCGCCGGCCCAGTCCACCAGATGGCTTCGGGAGCAGGCTCACCCTCCTTCTGTTCCTGCCAGCGGGGGACCAGATAATACAGGGCTCCAGGCCAGTCCTCCTCCTCACCACCTTTCTGGTCCAACCTCCTCACGCAGACGATCCCTGCACCACAGCACCCACTGTGCTCCTTTCCTATACCGCAACTGGGCAGTTCGGTATCAAGCCAATTTCTCAATAGTCCATGGGACGATCCGCTCAAGACTTTCGCAGGCGGTGCTCAGGGTGTTCCGACACCATAATCTTGAATGCTCAGCCACCCGGGGCGGGGGGTTCAAAGTGGGGGCTCTGTTCACTTTAAGACTCGGCAAGTCGGTAGCTGAGTGCTTACGCAGGCACCATCAGCCCGCCCCCTGTTGGCCTGCTTAGTTTTCTTTTAAAACAGGATTCAAACTTTAAAAAATGTATAATGTGGTCTTTGTGTCTCTCAGAGGTGAATAGCGGGTGAGATTTGCAGCAGCAAGAAAGATGCTACATTGGAAAAAGGACAGTTATTCACATCGCTCATGTCCTTGGCCTACCAAATAAGAGCTACATATGAAAGTAGAGAGGGAGTATAGAACATTTCAATAATACACAAGAAATGCAATAACTAGTGGGATACACAATGAGCATTTTTAAATAAAGGAGCATGAGGCCGCAGGAATTTCCAACAGGGAAGAGCCCCGCACAGGCCACCTTATTTGAAGGTCCTAAATGCCCCTCCACAAGGCCAAGGACACCGCGATTTTCAAACACGCAACCGGTCATACCGGTGGTGAATGAGGTGTTGCCTATCTTCAATTTGTCATCTCAGACACTCTCTGAACCCGAATCTGCCATTTTGAAGCGTGGTCTCTCGTTTGTCCCTACACACACTCCTGGTGCTATGTACCTCACTAATGAGGTCCTACAATTTCTTAGAAAGATCAGGTTAAGAGCTTTTTTCTCTGATAAGGAGAATACCTCAGAACTTAATAAATCAGGGCTGGTCAGACCTTCTTCTTTCACCCCTAATTCATCAGAAATTCCATCTGAAGTTCTTGTTTTTGAAAGAATTGTGCTTAAAGAACTAGCCAAATGTTTCGAGTATCCTAGAAACACGATGAGACCAAATCTCAAACTAGCTGAGTTCCACGCGATTGAATCTCTTTCACAGGACGCTTGCATTGTCATTAAGACTGCCAATAAAGGCGGGGGCCTAGTAGTTTGGGATTCCGGGTTGTACGATCAGGAGGTCATTCGACTTCTCAGTATCCATGGTCACTACCGGGAAATCACTGGCGATCCTACATATCTGATTAAAAAGAAAATTCATAATATTTCTGAAAAAGCACTAGAAGAGGGAGTTCTGTCTAAAAAGGAATTTGAGTTTATCAATTTCTCAGAAGAAAGAACTCCCCTCTTTTATATTATCCCTAAGATGCATAAAGATAAATCTAATCCGCCTGGCCGCCCAATCGTCTCGGGGTGTAGCTCTATTTTAGAGCCGCTGTCTAAATATATAGACGTATTTATCAAACCTTTGGCAATGGCCACTCCTACATTTTTGTTATACTCCAGGGATGTTATTATTCTTGTTGAAGGCCTCCCTTTTGACACCTCTAAGCAAATTTTGGTGCCCCTTAACATCGAGGTCCTTTATGCTATCATTCCACAAGATAAGGCTATTCAGTGTTTGCGGGTCATCTTAGATCGCTGTCCCTTGCCACACATGGTCTCAACTGACTTTTTGACCACATGGTTCTCTCCAACAGTTTCTTTAAGTTTAAAGATGTTTTCTTTCTACAAACTAAAGAAACGGCGATGGGCTGTTCATTTGCCCCTAATTTGACTATTATTTTTATGGCCTTATTTGAAGAAAACTTTGGGCCTCATTACGAGTCCGGCGGCAAACATCTGGTTTTGCCGGCTCGGTTACCGCGGGACTCGTATTACCATTCCGCCTCCGTGACTCCCGGAATTACCAGGGCATTACGACCCTGGTGTCCCGGGAATTCCGGAGGCGGAATTCGGTAAATCCCCATTCCCATTGAGTCCTATAGGACTCATTGGGAATGGAGAAGTGGAAACACTGGCACCATCTTGTGATGGTGCTGGTGTTTCCACGTCCGCCTGCAGGCAGGCGGTGTTAAAACCGCCAGGTCAGACCTGGCGGGAACGCCACCTCCCGCCTGCAGGACTGGAGATCGGGCGGTCCGGAATTAACAGTGGCGGCGGGTTTACCGCCACTGTTATTTCCGGTCCGCCCGACCCGTAATGAGGCCCTTTGTCTTGATTGATGTGAATCCTTATGTTCAAAACATCAAGTTATACCGATGGTACATTGATGATATTCTGGTACTATGGGAGGGCGATGTTGCCACATTGGAACAATTTGTAGGGTGGCTCAACCAGGTAGATATTAATATCAAATTTACATTTGAACACTACTGTACGGATTGCGTTCCTCGATTTATCTATCTATAATGAGGAAGGGTTTCTGCAGACTGAGCTCTACAGAAAACCGACAGAGAAGAATATGACCTTGCAGTTCGAAAGCCAACACCCTAAAAGCCTTCTACGTAACCTCCCTTACGGGATGTTTTTGCGGTTACGCCGCAATTGTTCTAGCATCACGCAATTTAACACTCATGCGGATGTGCTACAAGCAGGCTTTTACATCGAGGGTACCCCTGGAAACTTATCAAACTTTCAAGAAAAAGAGTGCGTTACACCAATCGGGACGGCCTTCTTAAATCTAAACGTACAATTGTTGAGAAAGAACAGCTAGTCTGTGTGTCCACCTTTTGCCAACATAGTGAGACGATTAAAGCCATACTTTTAAAAAATTGAAAAATTTGGGCAGAAACTCACTCGTGCCACTAGACTCCCCTTACGTTCCAATCAGGTTAGAAATACCAATTTCAATCAAGTTAAAGGGCATTACCTGTGCATTTCATGTGTGGCATGTACATCTTCTAAAAAAATGACAGATTTTTCCTACAATGGCAGGTCTTGGGAATTACGTACATTCACTACCTGCAGAAGTAAGTATGTAGTGTACGCGATTCAATGCCCATGCCAGTTGCTTTATGTAGGTAAAACCTCTAGGAAGTCCATTTGCGCATCAATGAGCACCGCTCAAAAATCAGAACGCGTACTCTTTCTGCACCATTAGTTATTCATTGTGTGGAAATGGGACATGATCCAGATTCTCTCATATGGTTTTGTATAGAAAGAATTGCTGCCACGGGTTCAGTGCAATTGGCGAATAAATTGGCCTACAAGGAACAAATATGGATTTTTAACTTGAAAACACTCCACAAAATCTTATCACATTGGAATCTTGGGATTTCAATGCTTATTAGTAGGTCCAACCAGCCTGGTCTTCATGACTCTTAATAATTGCTTCATTTTCTTTCTTAGATCTAGGCTTGGCCGGCTGTATAGATATATAGCACTTACACATTTTGTTCACTACCTCTCCACACTTGTGCATTCTTGCAATTATTGCAGTTGCATTTTCCCATAGCCTTTTCCAGTTTTAGGAACAGACACTGGTTCTTTTTATGTCTGCCCCATTTATAGGCATCTTTTTCACTATTTATTTTTCTTCCTCTGGGTGGCGATCTGCCACTCGTGCCTCCGCTGCATTTCGACCTAGAAAACTTCGGACTTTCATTGGGTAGTTATGTGCCCGTCTGCAATGCTCCGTTGCAGCAGTTACTAATTGGTTGCGTGCCCCCCCCCCTTTTCATGCAATCGCGTGCTTTCGGGAATCACTCGCTAGTGCCTTGTTTGACACGCTCAGGCGCTCTGGCCCTTTTAGCCATTTGCATGCACCCCAAACGCATGTGCGGCTTCAGTCATACTTTCTTTTTAAACCCGCCCAATATGTCTTGAGGCGGTTGTCCTGCTTCTTTTGCAGGCTCTCTAAGCGCATACGCAGTATTTCAACGACCCTTCGCCGTAGCACGGAGAGCGAGTGATCTCGCCCCTCTCTGATACCGCATATACTGAGATACAGTAAGATTTCTGTGTCGGGATGTTCTGATCTATTCTAGCTGGCACTGACCACCTAGCTACACATTCGGTGCATTATTATTTTTCTCATGTTCCCTTATCGGGGCTCCGTGCCTTGCGTAATTAAGTTTACGTTCAGACTGCACCTGCTGTTGGTATTTCAGCGGTCCAGTCTGGAATTGGCGCATGCATAATCCAGTGCTTTTTTCACACTTATTTTGTTCTTCTAGTTGCTAGAGCTCACCTTGATTTCTTAACGTAGGGGTGGCCCGAGTCACTTGCATAGTTTCAGAGCTGCGACTGCTTACTCGTAGCAGGCCGCTTTCAATAGCTCTTTCTTTTTCCATCAATGAGTACCGTATTAACTGTAACATTTGGTCCGCTTCTCTATTTCTTTACATTTGCAGTCCACTGCTTTGGTCACCTCGACAGATTTCATTCTGTCCATCTACATCTAGTATGTGAAGCTTTCAAAATCCCTGAGCTATTATAGATTCCACCAGGTAAGATACCGTATATTCTATCTTCATTTCTATTTTTATTTAACTATGGCGGTCCAATTTTCAAACAGGTCTCGTGTTGAACAGCTGGGCTCATTTTGATTCTTTCCTGGTTTAGGACACAGCCCTTAAGGCTTATCAGAGAGTTGCTCCACTTCTACCATTTGTTGTTTCCAGCAGCTGGTCGCTCACCAGGTCAGTGGGCCTACAGTTATCACTGATGTGGATATTGGCTTTTGCACACTTTTACAGGTTCACCTTGGTTATATAGGTCCATCACCACTCAGCAAAGTTCTTGTTTGGGAGTCGCTAACCCTTTGTTCTGTGGTACACACCTGTTGTCTAGGGTCCCCAGTATATTAATTCACATGATAGTATATTTGGCCCAAATTGTTGTGGTAAAAATTTCGGTGCTTTCTGATGCCCTTTCATTTTTTAACTGGCAGACAGCCAGCATTTTTAAAGGTTTGTTATGTATTAGTTTGAAGCCATGTCTTGTGTGTTTTTTACAGTATTGTTACATCTGCCTTCTGATGAAGACGTTGTGTAAACCAACACTCCACGTCGAAAACGGTCGAGAAAAAACCTAAAGGGATGTGATCCTTGTATCTCCTTTTCCTGATCCACCCTTACAATAGATGTTGTTCTAATAAATTCTATTGTGTGTTTTGCAATTACAATAATAATTAATGTCTTTGTGGGGTGTAGTCATGATTTGTCCCTCCTCATATGTTTTTAGTATGGTCCTTTTGTCTTTTAGCATTTTGGATGTATGGCACTGCGTGTTGAGACGTGTTTGAATGCTGCACCATGAATGGCAAGTGTGTGTGATGTTTTAGCCTATTTTAGGTATATTTTGCTGCTGTGTTGCTATGTCAAATTTACTAGTGTTTAATAACTTGTAATTAATTTACTATTTTCCAATTTTTGTATCACTCCAAATAAATTTTGATACATCATTATAAATATTTTTCTCTGGACAATTTCTTCCGTTTTCGATGTTACAATAATACTCTGGTTCAGAGGTTAGAGTTTTCCTGCTTCCTTCAGTTTTTGTGCATGAGAAAGCGAAACATATTGATTCCAATTCACTGCAGAAAGTCTTGAGAGCTGGCAGGTACCAGAGAGAAACTGCAGAACAAGCACGCCATGACTGTTGTGCAAATGCAGAAAACTTTGCATAACATGTCAATTTATAGTCTGGTGGTAGAGCCTTCCAAAATTAAGGATAGGTAGTTAAATCTGTAATATAAAACAGTTAATTCTTCATGGCATGCACCCTGTGCCAGTCCTGCTCTTTCCTTTTGCTTGCTGAGATTCGTAGTTTGTTTTTTTACATTGTAAGTATTGGTGTAAAAGTCTGAGCATGTAATATGAAAATCAGGACTGTTTCTAGGATGACACAGGACTACTTATACAGCTAGCAAAGACTGACAAGGGAAGTGTGTGATTTACTAAGGAAGATCAAGAAGAAGTTACATGGGTTCAATGCTGTTCTACTATTGTATTCAACAGATACTGCCTGCAGACTTGCGTTTGGCATGATCTTACTCTATTGCCTGAAGGGCACTTCAGGAACTATTGGTTGACAACCTTCCTAAAGGCCAAATGCGTATAATGATGGACCTGAGGATGGCCATTTGCTTTAACCTAGTTACAATTATTTTCAGTGACGCAAAAGTAAATCCGCTATGAAATGCAGATGTGGAAAGTACCTTTGTAAGAAGAAAACAATTCGATAAAATATCACACCCTGCCATCAGAGTTGTTGTTGCAAAAAATGAAAATTTGCTATCGTCCCCACCATACCTAACATGTGGAATATTAAAGAACTTTACAATCTTCTGAGATATTGACGTATGCACACCAAAGACATTTTGTTAATTTGACTTTTGTGTTCAAAGCCACATTGTTGCAGAATAGAAGAATAAGTTACTAACCAACTGGTAACGTTCTTTCGACTGTATGTTCCTCCAACATATTCCTCATCTTTGACATATGTTGTCCAGCTTCAGCTGCTTCGTAAAACTTTTTTGGCAGAGGGCCCCCTGCGCCATTGGCTTCGGGTCCATGCCCCTCAAAGGCCTCTGTCGACGGTGACATCATCCGATGTTATATTTAGCACCCACTGCGCCCGTTGGCCTCAGTTATGGGTTTTTTCGCACTTTTGCTCGTGAAGCCCAGGTGCCCATAACGACTGCATGACAGTACTCAGCCTTGTTGGAATGATATCTGTAATAGCATGGGAAATTCTACAGAGGGGTAGGTTGGGAGGGCGATGAGGAATACGTTGGAGGAACATCCAGTCGAAAGAATTTTACCAGTTGGTAAGTAACTTGTTTTTCAAATGGATTGTGTCCTCCGACATATTCCTCATCTTTGACAGACTCTCAAAGCAGAATCCGTGAGTGGTGGAGGGAGTAGAATTTTCATATTCACCGATTAGTATTTTTAGAGGGCGGAATACAGGACCGCCTTGCCCAAAGCGACATCCTGAGTATGAGAAGCATCCAGCAAATAATGCTTGGTAAATGTTTACCATTACTTACCAGGAGTGGATTAGGCAAAGATGGCCATTCCTGTTCACAAAGCGACACCTACAGTCTATTGAGTTCCAAGACCTGCATCCTGACCTCGGATTGGCTGCCCAGTGCCTCATCTGCACCAATCCTTCACTGGCAGGTGTAAACCGGCCCACCCCTCAAAGACTCACCATCTAAGGCTCTTGCCTGTCCCGAGCCTGTCCTGTTGCCGTCCGGACTGTCGGCCAAAGACTCTGCATCTGCGACCCTTCAACATCCTTGTGAGTACCAAGCCACAGCCTTACTAATTTGCCTGCTTGCATATGCTCTTTGCTAACCCCCTGGCTTTGCCACTGGCTATTCAGGCGTGCCCCTCTAACCATTATCCCACGCTGCCTGACTAGAAACTTTTAAACACTCGATCAATGTCCACTGAGTTTCTCGTAAACTCCTAGCCTTTTACGCTGTTTGCACCTAAGGCCTGAACTCGACCCCGAATCGAACATTTTCTCCCATCTCGGATCCACACGAAACAAGTCCTTATGCCCGCTTGACTATGGCCCAGCACAGGACCAATCACTTGTGAACATTTGCTCAAGGGGCGCGCCCACAGACCCGCCTGCATAGCACTACAACGCTAGTATTGTTCCATTTAGCTGCTCCCCCTCACAACTGCTAGCGTTAGCCGCTTTATTTTGTGCGCCCTCTATCTATTCGACCTGATCTATATTACGGTATCACTCACACCATATACAGTAAGCAGCTTCTGATCCACAATGCTGCTCTGTACTCGTTCAATGCCTGTTGTTTTTGCTATACTGCATCATTACTGTTTTGCTCTGTAACACCCATGTTAACGCCTTGCTAATATTTGGTAGTACCTGTTCACTGACTATTCCCCCTGAGTGATGTATTTGCAGTGCCTGCTGATTTAATGATTTGATGTGCCCTCACGTATTTCCCATGCATCCCCCAGGTGTCTGTTAATATGCTTAGAACAAATTATCACAGTGATATTGTTCTGCTCACACCTTCTTTGCTAAAACCTATTTCCATGATATTCACACCTAACCAACATGTTACAGTCCTTGATTATCGTGTGTGCCCTGCCCATGCACTAACATTTGCATCTTGCATAGTGTCCCGCTGACTTACTTCAGCCTCTGGCGATACATACGGTTTTAGGCACTATGCATCTCCTATACACACGTATTGCTGCTAAACAGTCTGCTCTTTTGTCTCTTCCTTGTACTAACTGCTTTGACGGTGGCACTCGTTCATTATAACAACGCTGTACCTCATACCTGGCCCCGCCCACACTCCCTTCTATTCACCACACAACCTAGTACCATTATGCATCCTAGGCCATCTGGACAAAGCCCCAGGAGCGCATGGTACAACACCACACAGCAACATCATACCTCTACCTTGGACCCCTCTACTCATTCTTTTAACCCTTACCTCAATTCGCCTGCACTCCGGATTGAGCACTTTGCCTCGAAACTCACACCCAACCAACCTTGCACTACACCCCTTAGGAACTATAGACTGGGCTCTAGACTCCCGCATACATCCTACCACCTCGCCAACACCACGAGGCAGTCTTACATGTCTCCACCTACTACAACAGCCCATGCCACCTTACCTCACTCACTCACTACGAATACCAACTCGCCCACAAACACTCCACTTGCTCCTATGACCCTGATCAAGGGGGCTCTTATCAATGCCAGGTCCCTCACTGCACATGCACTTGATATGGCTGACCTTATGCTTACACACGATCTTGACTTTATTGCCATCACAGAAACTTGGCTCCACCCGGCCTCAGGACCACTCCTATCTCGAGCCATCCCTACAGGCAACACTATCATTAGAAACAATCGCAATACCAACCAAACTAAAGGAGGTGGCATTGCATTATTCATAAAAATTCCATCAACCTACGCATCTCTGACGCATGGCCAATCACGTCAGCGGAAAAACTCACAGTCGAATTAACACTAACACCTAGCCAGACTATTACACTTCATTTAATCTACAGGCCTCCTGGTTCTATCTCCACATTTGCTGAAGACTTATCTCACATTCTCGCTTCCAACACTAAAAATAAATCTCAAATTATCATACTTGGTGATCTCAACCTGGGTCTACACGACCCCAATGATTCCTCAGCATATGACATCAATAACTTGCTTACTAATATAGGCTTTCCACAACTTATCAATGAGCCAACACACTCTAAGGGCAGAATCCTCGACTGGGTATCTAGCCCCAACTGTGAAATAAACATTGACTCCATTCAACCATGCGTCTGGACAGACCACCATCTAATCACTTTCAGCATCTCTGCCAAAATTACTGGCACCAAACCCAACATCGCACCTGCTATCTCCACTAGAAATAAGAGAGACATAATATGTGCCAAACTGCTCCCACTTATCCTCCCTGCTCTCAATGATCATGCCTCTACCAGTACTGATGCCATGGTCCTGGTAGACCTGTTTAACCAGACTATACTAAAAGCACTAGACCAAATTGCACCTATCAAACTTAGAAAACCGAAACCACAGGCCCATATCAACTCGTGGTTTACACCTCAGTTGAGAGTCCTACGCAAAGACAAACGTAATCTAGAAGCACGCTGGAAAAGTAACCCTACCGAAATGTACAAGGCAAGCTTAGCTTTAGCCATCCTGAACTACAAAAAGGCTATACTTCAGGCGAAAAAAGAAACATAACAAACGCATTGAACAAGCTAAATCTAATACCAAAGAGCTTTTCATAATACTTAAAGAATTAGAATCGCCGGTCCCTCCCCATGACACTTGTATCAAAGACAGATCCTGGTGTGCCAATATACAAAAGGCACTCCTTGGTAAAATAGCCACTCTCCAAACCAAAATCAACAATAAAAAAACTAGCCTGCAGTTCGACCCACTAGACAAATCTCACCATACCAGTACAAACTTTAACTTCCACTCCCAGGAACCATTTAACTTCTCACCCCTCACTATTCCTGAAGTTGAAAATATTATCAACAACCTCAAACCATCAAACTGCCAAGGAAACGCATGTCCGACCACCATTATCAAGGAGGCCTCCCACAATCTAGCACCTTTCATCACTGCATTTATAAAATCCTCCTTCAACTCGGGGAGTGTCCCCGACAACCTCAAGGACACCTGGGTTATCCCGCTTCCCATCACTACTGTTCCTTTCCTTCTAGAAATCCTGGATTGTGTGGCCTATCTGCAGTTCCAGGATTACTTGGAAACTAACAAACTCCTGGGACTCAGACAATCGGGGTTCCGGCCGCGTCATGGCACCGAAACCGCACTGATTGACCTCCAAACACAGATTGAGGATCTCAAAGATAAGAATATACTTGCCCTCTTACTCCTACTTGACATATCTGCTGCGTTTGACCTAGTCAATCATCAAATCCTCTGCCGACACCTTAAAGTAACAGCCCATTTCTCGGATAAAGCCACGGCCTGGATTAGGTCCTTTCTGGATAACAGGTCCATGAGGGCCTTTTCCCCGACCGCATCTGCTGAACCCTCACCTGTCACATGTGGAGTACCTCAAGGATCGTGCATTTCACCTACACTCACAAAACCACTTTTTGATATCTTGGATTATCTGGGTGTCATCTATACCAACCAAGCGGATGACACCCATATACTCATACCCATTACTGGAGACCATATAGCTGATTCCCTCACCGTTAACTCTATCTACCAAATTATCCAAGCCTGGATGGCGCAACACGAACTTTGTCTGAATGATGAAAAGACGGAGCTTCTCATACTAGGCACTCATCAAAGACTCAACAAACTCGACCCTGCTTTTAATTCATTTACCATCGACAGGAACACCATTAAAGTCACAAAGGACACCAAAACCCTAGGCATCTATATCGACTCCACTCTCTCTCTGTCCAGGCAAACCAACGCAGTATCTTCCACAGCAGCCTACACATACAAGCTTATCACAGCCTGCCGCCCCTTCCTATCTCCAGCCAACTGCACCACATTAGCCAGGACTTTGGTAATGTCTAAAATTGACTATTGCAATGCCCTCTATCTTGGCACTAACCAAGGTAACCTCAAAAAGTTAAAGATTATCCCGAGCAATGCCATTAGAGCTGCATTAAACATTCCTCGGAATCACCACATCTCCGACACTAGACAAAGTCTCCGCTGGTTATCAGTAACTCATAGTATCCCTAAAAACCCTTGCCTTAACGCATAAATCTATCACCAACCAAGCTCCAACTTACCTCGCCAATAGATTTACGATCCACACTGCTAACAGACCCCTCAGAAGTGCCCAGTCCAATTTCCTAACCATACCCCACTTCAACCTCCAGAGATTGGGGGATCTAGCTTCCCAGTCCTGGCGGCGAAACTCTGGAACTCGTTACCTAACCCCCTCAGAGCGCAACCTTCATTCCCAGCGTTCAAGAGGCAAGCTGAAGCCTGGCTGTCGGCCGGGAACCTCCATTGAGCCAGGTTGCTCACCAGCCACTTACCCAGACAAACTCTCTGCTGCCTGTCTGTACAAAGGGAATTGTTGTTGCCTATTTACTGTATAATTATTGCTTAACTATCGTTTATTTCTCATTTATATTTTATGTAAATCTTCATGTATGTGATTTGTAATGCCTATTTTTGTCTGTATCCCAAGTTATGCGCCCGGATGCCCTTGGGCCAGGTGCGCTCTATAAATAAATAAAATACAAACACAAATACAACGTGTGTATAGATGACCATGCAGTAGCATCGCAAATGTTCTTTATAGGGACACCCCTTTGAAGGGCTGTCAATGTAGCCATGCCCCTGGTAGAATGAGCATGTAAACCCTCAGGAGGGTCCTTGCCTGCCAGTCTGTAGCATTCAGAGATGGCTAGAATAATCCAATGAGACAATCTGTTTAGTAACAGCCAGCCCCAATTTGTGCCCTCTATACCCTACAAAGAGCTGGTCGTCTACTCTGAATTTAGCCATTCTGGCTATGTAAAAGCTTAGCGCTCTCCCAGGGTCTTCCTTAGTAGGTTGAGGACGAGGGTGGGAGCACAATCCTTTGATGTAAATGCAAGTCAGAGACGACCTTAGGCAAAAAGCAGGGTTTCATCCTTAACACAACCCTGTCCTTGTGGAATATTGTAAAAGGTGGCTTGGAAGAAGGCGCCTGCAATTTGATCACTCTACGTGCAGATGTAATAGCAAAATAGTTAAAGGACATGTGTGGAACTGTTCAAATGCGGCACAAATTAGTAAAACCGGAACCTAAATAGGAGGTGGAGGGAACACATTAGTGAGCCCTTTCAGAAATTGAGTCGCCAGCGAAATCCTGAAATAGGAGCATTCCTCTGAGGAATGCTTAAAGATGGATAGCACTGCAAAGTAGGCCTAATGGTGCCACCCTGAAGACCTTTATGTGCTAATGAAAGCAAAAAGAACAAAACATCCAGAGTAGCACACTGAAAAGGATCAACATTCTTTTCTCTGCTGCAGTCGCAAAACTTATACCAACTGCAACGGTTCAAAGATTTTCTTGCTGGCCTTCTGGCCGAAAGCAACATCTCCATAACGTCGTCTGGGAGGTCCCAATCCTTATACCTCAGCCTTTCAGAAACCAGACGTGAAGGTTGAGATTCATGACTTCTGGATGGAGAACCCAACCCTCCTCTTGCGAGAGAATGTTCTCTCTTTTTGGAAGATGCATCGAAGGACAGATGGATAAATCCAGAAGGTCTGGGTACCAAGTCCTCCTGGCCCAATCTGGGGCAATTAGGATAATGTGTTTCCCAAACCTTCACAACCTCCTGATTACATGAGGAATGATGGGGACTGGAGGAAACTCATACAGCAGTAGAAATTCCCAATCCACGACAAACGCATCTCCTAGAGCTCCTCTCAGAGGAAATTCCCTTGAGCAGTACTGTTCGCACTTCCGTTTGACACCGGTCACGAATCGATCCACTTGAGAGTTTCCCCTAAGGTTGAAGATCTCTTGAAGGACTTTCTGAGCTAGTTCCCACTCTTGGGAGACTGTGCTCTGCCTGCTCAGAACATCCACCGCTGTGTTCTCCTCTCCGGCCAGGTGAACTGCCGAGAGGTAGATTCCTTCTGGAATAGCCAAGTCCTAGGGCTGCATTGCCTCTCTGCACAGAGGTAGTGACCCTATGCCTCCTCTCTTGTTTAAGTAGTGCATGGCCACTGTGTTGTCCATCATTATCAGGACATTCTTTCCTCTGACAGATGGCAGAAAAGCCTTCAGCGGTAGTCTGATTGCTCTCAGCTCCAAAAGATTGATGTGTAGTTTGGACTCCGATGGAGACCAACGACCGCTGATGGTCAGATTTTTGGCATGAGCTCCCCACCCCGTGAGTGAGGCGTTCGTCACTACCATTATCTCCAGCCATGGTTGCCGAAAAGGCTCTCCCTTCAGAATATTTTCCTCGCAGGCCCACCACAGAAGATCCTGCGAGACTCTGGTTAAAATCTGAAGACGGTTTGACATCTTTCTTGAGAATTGGGACCATTGAGTTCTTAGAGTCCATTGAAGGGATCTCATCCTCAGGATGGCCTCTGGCACCAGAAAAATGCAGGATGCCACGAGGCCGACCAACCTTAAGAAGTCAAAGGCCGGAAGACTCCAGGCATTCTGAAATTTTGTCAACATCTGAAGAATGTCTCGAGCCCTCATCTCGGGTGGCGAGCATTTCCCCAAGGATGTGGCCAGTACAGCTCCGATTTATTGGAGCTTCTGGGAAGGTGTTATATGAAACTTCTTGTAATTGAGGGAGAAGCGGCAGGTAACATTGAGATGATCCTGGACTTGTTCGGGAGAACGCGCCCTGATTAGTCAATCATCCAGATATGGGTAGACGTGAATCCTCCCCTCCTGAGACTCGCTGGCACAACCGCTATCAGTTTGGTGAAAACCCTTGGGGTGGAGGTCAACCCGAATGGTAGGACTCAAAACTGAAAGTGCGAGTCGCCAACCGCGAACCTCAGGTATTTCCTGTGCTTGAGATGAAAATATCATCCTGAAGGTCCAATGACAACAACCAATCCTGGAGTTGGAGGGCCTGAAGGGTATGAGAAAGAGTGACCATTTTGAACTTGTCTTTCCTGAGGAACTTGCTCAAGTATCTCAAGTCCAATATGGGTCTCAGTCCTCCGTCCTTTTTGGGAATCAAAAAATATGTGGAATACCAACCTGCTCCTTGTGCAGGAAATTTTAACCCCAGAGAGAGGCCACTCTGCTACAGGTACTGGTTTTATAGCACCTTTCTCTAGCAGGGTTAAAATTTCCTGCACAAGGAGCGGATCTGGAACTTTCAAAGAGTGTTTCCCCAGTGGATTGTCCTGGGGCTCCTTTAGAAAGGGAAGGCAGTAACCATGGGCTATTGTTTCCACAGTCCAAGCCTCGGAAGTAATGTCTCGCCATTCTTCCAAATGCTGATACAGCCTGCCCCCCACTGGCGACGAGTGATTCAAGCCCTCAGAGTGGTTTCGAAGCAGCATTTGCAGCGGCCGATGGCACAGAGGCTGCCATGTGAGCTGGCTTGGCACCTCTATCTCATCCACCACAGGGACCTTTCCTTTGGCGTCTTTGACTGGCCATTCCTCTGGCCCTTCCAAATGCAGAGTAGAAGCAAAAAGATCTACGCCTCCAAGGTTGTCCGCTAGCATGAAAAGGCTGAGGTTGCCTAACAGTGGCGCCCACAGATTTGGCAGCCGCCTTTGAGGTCTGTAACTTCTCAAGGCTCTCGTCATCCTTGTTGTCAAAAAGATGAAACCCGTCAAAAGGCATGTTGAGAAGCAGAGCCTGCACATCAGATGCAAAACCGACTTCCGCAACCATGCAAACCTGCACATCACGGTGCTTGTAGCCATGGACCTGCTGATGCTGTCCACAGAGTCCAACCCAGACTGAAAGGACTCATACATGGCTTCCTTGCCGTCCTTAACAATAGCCAGGAAGCCGCCCCTTTCTTCCCCTTCGGGAATATGCTCTGCCGCCATAGCAATGTACCCCCAGAGAGTGCACGAAAATGTTGCAAGCGCACATGTGGAGTTGGCTGATTTCAAAGCCATACTCCCTGCAGAGAATACTTTTCTCGCCCATCCATCCACCAGCTTATCGTCCCTATCAGGAGGAATGGTAGGGTACACAGCCTTGTTTGAGGTAGCCGTAGTTGCCTGGACCACCAGACTCTCAGAAGTGGGGTGTTTGGATAGGCATATTTCTTTGCAAGACTTTTGTCCACAGCTGGATTTGATTCCGGGGGAATCCCAATTCCTTGCCACTTGGAAGGGTAACACTGAATTAATGGCTGGGCCCTTGTCCCGAATGTCTGTAGGATCATCCTGATCATAAGGTACCTGAGGTCTGGACCAACCTAAGTGTTCCACAACTTTAGACATCAATTGTCTGTATGAGGAGTCTGCATGCTCCCCAGGTTCAGGCCTGCCGAATACCAAATCAGGAGAGGTGTCAATTCCACTGGCATTGTACAGACTCACATAGGTCCTGAATCTGACTCTCCTCTGAAAAAAGGCACTCAGGAACATTCAGGGTACCATACTGTAGCCCAAACGGGGCATTCTCCTCATCCATATGCTCATCCTCCTCAAAAATGGAAGTCATGGCCTTGAAGAAATCCTTTTTCGGAAGAAAGGTACATCATTTATCTGGCCTGGAACCCAGAGGCTTCAATGGTATCGATGGCGTCAACTTGGTCTTAGCCAGTGCTTTTTTTGGAGTAACACTGGTCTCCAGAGGCTGTGGTGGCAAAAGAGGCACAGCCGGCGTCGACAATGTTGGCGTCGATGTCGACCCTGACGTCGAAGGCATCGATGGTCGAAGGGGAGTCAAAGATCTGATGGGCTTCATAGGCACCAACGGCGTTGATTCCTTCGAGGGTTTTGAAGGCATTGACGACCTCAACCTCTCAGCCTGTCTCAAATGATACTTATATTTTTTCACTGATCAAGACCTCAAGGACTCTCGAAGAGGATCATGCCGTTCACCCGGGCTCGACGGTGTGCACGTTTTTTTCAGTCGAGACTTCTCCTTCTTGGCTTCCACAGAAGGCAAGGTAGGAGGACGACTCTGCTTCTCAAAAATTTTGAGCATTTTTTCTCTGAAAGCTTCCCACTCAGCAGGGGTCAACTGCTTTTACGGGCATGTCACCCTTGTGGGTGAGACACCTGACGAAGACATCTGGGAAGGCGACCGGCGGTGTCTACGCCGTGACCTCCTCGAAGACGAAGAGGAATGGCGGGAACCGCTTCTAGACCGAGACCGCTTAGCCTTCTTCCTCCGAGGCGAGTCATCTCACAACTCATCGGTCCATAGACCAGCAGGTCGTGACTTCGGGAGTTTGGAAACTCTGCCTACCTTAAGTTTCCCCTTTCATTCCCTCAAGGCTTTCCCTGTCATGGCCTGACTTTTGGAACACAAAGTCGTATCGTGGCCCTCTCTGAGGCACCACAGGCAGAACCGATGCAGGTCGGTGATAGACATTTTCGAACCACAGTCGTTACATTTTTTAAAAACCAGACTGAGGAGTCAATGGAGTAGAAAACGACAACATCTCAGAACGTGTTTTCGAAAAATCAGAAATATACTCAATAAGTACGAGGTGCGTCGAGTTTCACACGGAGCAAACACGTTTGCGGAAAAACGGAACTGAGGCCAACTGGCGCCGTGTGTGCTATATATAACATCAGATGGCATCACCCTCGACAGAGGCCTTCGAGGGACATGGACCCGACGCCATCGACGCAGGGAGCCCTCTGCCAAAAAAGTTTTCCGAAGCAGTCTAAGCTGGACAACATATGTCAAAGATGAGAAATACATTGGAGGACACAATCCATTCGAAAGGATGATATACACATGATGCAATTGTTTTATTGCGCATAGTGATCATTGTCCAGACGGCTTTTACAAAAGGGTGTATTTCTACAATTACATGTTAATACAAATCCTTGAATGATATTACAGTTGCAACTTCTTTAATTATTTTAGCAGTTATTTTATGGAAAAAAAATGTGTTCTCAGTAGAGCATCTTCTGCATTTGCATGGTGAAACATGATTATGAGTATATTTGTCTCAGGCAGTTGCAGATGCTACTAGCAGGGGGATTTGCTATGGTTTGTGCAGCCAGGGCAGACAATGTTAGCATGCTAGCATGTAAATGTCTCTTACCACAAGAGGTTTTCAGTAATATGTGCAGTCAAATATAAGCGATGCTCAATAGAAAACACATGTATACTATATTGCTATCAGGTGCGGATCAGGTGTACTGATTATTCATGGAGGAGAAGTACGGGGGTTGACAATACCTTTAATGGCTAATATTTAAACATTAATTCACTACTGAAGTCCATCCACCTCCATTCTCCTGCCGAGTGCCTTATCTCTGCCAAAAGAGCCCATGTTCAGTTCCGAACCACACGTCGTGCTGTGAGGAGTCTTCAGCTACTTCACCTGGCCTAAGCCTCGCCCACCTGGTGCCTTCCAGGTTGCTGCTCTTTTCCCCCACTTAGCAAACCCCGCCCACCCTTTGCCTTCCTGGTTGCCGCTCTTTTTCCCTACTTAAGGAGCCCTCCGGCCTCTTTTCCTTTGCAGATGGGGAGCAGGTGCAAGTGCACCTAGGTTACCTGGCCTAAGCACCACCCACTTTCTTAGCCCTGCCTCTTCCTTCCTGCTCTTAACTCTTAGATCAAGGGCGTCTCTCGCCCGGGCATCCAAAGCAAAGGGCTGACAAAGAAAAGAGCAATTCCTTTTTAGACCAGTTCGTAGCAGGAGGATCCAGGGCCCAACCCCCTGCTCAGACAGCAGCTAAGCATGCACCAACATGTGTGTAACCCCTTTGTCCCCACAGGCCATCCCCACCCCCTCTGGTCCCCTGTGATGTTTCCTTGTGCCCGCCCACCCTTCTCGCATACAGGTGTTTCCTCTTTTTCTTGATTCTTCTACCCTGCGCCCCACCCCTCCAGCCTACTTCTGCAGGAGTCTGTCCTGATGCATTCTGGTTTCACCATCACCGTCTTGTGGCCAATGTTGGATTTGAATTTTATGGCCTTCATTGATTTGAGGTGCGTCACCCTTTCTCAACTCTCATGCTGGTCTTCCTTTGCATATCGTGCTCATGGTAGCCCTGAATCATGCTGTTTCCATCTTCATCTTGTATCCTGGCTTGCAACATTATGTGTTACTACTGATTTCTGCAATTGTATTCGCTCTCCTCTCTTGTTTCTCTTTTTGACTGCTTACTCTCTGTTCTCTCCTCCTCTCCCTTTCCCTATCTCCTCGCCTTACTTTCTTCTATGCACTTACTGTACCAGAATTGCCCCTGGACCTAGTATGATAGCAACCTCGTCTGTCTCCTCCCTCCTCCCATTAGTTGTTTTTTTCTCCTCCCCTCCGCCCCTCAGCACTACCTCAAATGTCGTCAGGCCCAGTACGATAGTCGCTTGTTTTGTTCCTCCCCAGCATTTCTGCACACCACTCCCTCACTTTTTGTTTTTCATCGGCTCTACCTAAATGTCGTCAGGCTTAGTACAGTAGTTGCCTTTCTGTTTCCATTTCCTTCCTTATCTATGTCTTAGCTCTTGCACTATCTGAAATGTCGTCATCCTTACTGTTCATGGCCTGTAAGAATGTCAATGTATTTTCTTCCCTTGTTCCCTCCCTTGCTTTGAAGCACTTTGGAACACATTGTGTATAGTCGCTATATAAATAAACGATCATATCATATATCATATCTAAGGATTTCTTAAAGTTACATCCATATTTAGTTCAACAGATATTACTACTTTTGCGAGTTTAATGACCTACACAGATATGTTTTGTTTATTGGGAGTGTTTGTCATCCTGGAAAAGGTGGGCGGAAGGCTAACCTGCCTAGACATCTCCACTCTCTCCTGTTCTCTTCTTACCCTTACTATGGCAGACAGGGAACCAAACAGAGGATCCCAAAAATATTTTTTCAGGGTTTGTTCCTTTTGTGGCTTCAAAATCTGTTTGAGGGAGACAGAAATGAAGACTACATCTACGGTTTACTCCCCCAAACATTGTGGAGGACTATGAGATATTATTGGGGTTCAATGAAAAATCCCTTAGAGAAAGGCACAGAAGATTAATCTCCTGGCTGAATGAGGATAAATACCCTGCCTTGTAGGCAATGTTCCCTCTAATTTCTTTGGTCTGTGTGCGCCAAAGTATATTTGCATGCAGGCTGTTTTACAGTCATATGCGCAACTGAGTGATGCGCCACCGGACCGGTGGTGGTCGGCGCCGGAGGCCCACTAGTAAGCAAGAGCTTAGTGATGCGATTCCACAGTGTGCAAGCGAGGAATGCAAATTAGCTGCACAACAAGCTCTACTTCAAGGGACCTTTGTGTGCTCTATTCTCCTCATAAGACTTTAGCTCATCTAAAATTGTGTCCTTTTACATCTCTAAAGATTAGCAAGATCTTTCGTTTTATGATGGATTGCTACAAGAACAGAGTCTGGTTCTTCTAGCGGAACACAGATACTGCCTCACAAATGAATATGCGCAGTAGCACAGCAGTAGCTCCTGCATTCTCATTTCAATACATGTATGGAATATAAAGGAAATGCTTTCTTTTGGGTTAACAAAATAAGCAATACATGAACATGATTAATGACAAAGACGACTTAAGAGAAGGGGTATGGATGGACACTTGACAGTTCGATAAATAGCACTAAATCATGTAATGTCAGATTGTCCTGGAAGTTAACCTGACAGTCTCAGAAAGTCTGCCAAGAATAGGGTGACTACAGCATCATAAGAGGACTCTCATTCTTGTGCAACCAAATCAGAGGTCCAGCAAGAGACAACACTCTAACAAGGAAGGGTTTAGTATATTATGTTTACCGTTTTATTCAACATGAACAATAAATATAAAGATGAGGGAACTTAGGGGGAGTATGGGACTAGTATGGTAGCAGCCATGTAGCACATTACAAAATACATTGTTTTACAGTCAATTAAGAAACTAAATGAAACTGTTATGCAAATAATACAGAAATCAAACATTTCTCATCAGATAGGAAAACAACAGGCCAGAAAGCACCACCAATTCTGCCATATATTGTTACTAAACTGATGAGATGTTAATACAAGAAAAAATACACATCTACACATTTTCATTTAAATGAAGGGAAATGTGAATACCATACATACCAAGTGCCGTTAGTTAAAGATGGAGTTTCAGTAACATTTCAACAGCATCAACAGGTTTCCATTGAAAGCTTATTACTAATAAGCTTTTGTTTTTAAAAGTCAAAGTTCTCTCTGATGAGCAAAGCATCAATAAGCTCAAAAAGTCACTAGGTGAGAGGTCAGGCTAAACAAAGTGACAGTGTTAGGCAAGAATGAATGTAGTAACCCTGTGGAAGACTACACCACCCTTGTTCTCTTGGTATTAGGTAACCCACCTATTGGTATAGGTCTGTACTACACATGTTGGTAGTGTGACTGAGCAGCCAGACTTATCTCACGAGGGGTATATGTGAGCTGCAGAGCTGTAGCAATGAAATCCACCAATACACGTATCCAAATAACACTTACAGTCCAGATTTCTAATCAAATGAATTATTTATTTATTTAACGGTTATTTTTAAATAAGCATTGTTTAAAAAGGGCAATGTACAACAATCGAAATACACTTTAAAATACTTTCTCAGAATCAACCGAAAGCAATTAGATACTCTTTAGAGATGCTTCATACACACCTCCTACACCCTGAGGTAACTTCACTAACTAGGACAGTAATGGCATTTATATATCACATGTACACTTTGTAAATTCTGAGGTTTGTAGAAATGAAAGGTTAAAGGAAGGAACAAGGTTAAACAGGTTCTCAAAGCATTTGAGCACTTTATATTTTCCAATGAAGTCTAGATAAAAACCTTTCCCAGAAATATTAGTTTAAAACCAATGTATCACCTATGAGGGACAGTAAGAATCAAAGTCAATGGAATAGAAGAGTCCGCAGGGAGCCGGGACAGCCAAAGTCAATTGGAGCAAAGTCTATGGAGCTGAGGCACTTCTTAGATAGCAAATGTCTTGCACAAAGTTAGAGAGTTTGTTGAATGAAAAATCACTGTAGGGTTACAAGCTGTTACACTTGTGAAAGTTAGTGCTGAAATCAACTCTAGCAAACTAGCTACTGCAAGTCTCAACTGAGAAGAGCAGAACTACAGACAAAGAGGTAAGTACCCCAAAGTCAGAACAGTACCTTTGATTAGAAGAAGAGGATCCAGTTGGCTTCTGTCTAGTTGCAGCGATGCAGATCCTGTGTTCCTGGCCTCAGTCATGGGGACAAGTGGGAGGTCGTCTGGAGGACTCCTGCACAGCAATTCAAAGGTCGGCGGCAGCTACAGGCTCTTTTCAGATCAGCAACACTTTGCGGTTTCAGCGCTAGGTAAATAGCACCACCGCGGATCTTGGTCACCGGTTGGGCTTCCTTCACTCCTTCAGTCCAGCACTTTGGTGAGGTGACTCGAGCTTGGGTCGTCCTGCTTTGGGAGGGTCCTCAGGAGGCTCCTGGAGTTTTTGGCCGGCTTACAGACATTGCACTCCACTACGTATTTCTCGACCCCTGGCACTCGGTTCCTGCAGCAGCAAAGAAGTACAGGCAGATGGGGAAGGCCTTCCAGAATAGTTTGTCTCAGGGTTAGTTAGTCCCACTAACCCAAGGGAAGACATCGTCCTTTCTGGAGCTTCTCTTGTTGATTAGAAAAAGGAGTTTCAGCACAGCAGCAGGGCTTCACCCGGCAGTTCAACAGTCCCGGAGTATGCAGCAAGCTTTGTTCACAGTTTCTTTGTTGGGATGTCCTTCCCAGTGGTCGACTCTGCCATCAATCCAAGAAGCATCGCCTTTTAAGCAGGTTTCTCCCATTCATGCACACCCTGGCTGTCACTCACACAGCAGGGTGGCTGTCCTTCAAGGAAAACCAGCCAGCCAGTTAGCACTAGGTGCATTCAGGTAACCATGGGGACAATGGAGGGGGAGTTTTGGGCACCTCCCTCGCTTCCTGCCCTTGCAGAAACCCTGTACTGAGGCCCACCAAAGACAAAATGACCAAAGGGGTCAAACTTAGTTTGGTGCAAAGAGAGAAACCCAAGAAAGACCTTACAAACAGAAAATGGCAAAAAAAGAAGACCGGGACCATTTTGACAAAATGGTCATCCATGGGTGCTATACTGCAGCTAAGGATTCAGTTTGCGGTAGTAAAACACAATGATAGGAAAATGAAACCACTGCCACCAGCCATTTAAAGTAGTGAGGGTAACATAAAAAATGTTACATGAGTAAGTAGGAATAGGGCTACGAAGTAACCCCGCAGCACTCCATATAAGATGGGGTGAGCTGGACCTACAAAGAGAAAAGGTAAGTAAAGTCAATTTCACTTTACTAGCCTTAGGAACTGTAGTTCACCCAAGAAAAAGGTATTTAAAACTTAAGAGAAATCTAAAGGATTTCTCTGTGACACTGCACTGAAGGTGCTGTGTGTCACCATACAAGAAGTAGATGCCTATGGAGTTTGTCATACTCCAAAAACAAAGCAAATATAACATCTAAATCAGATCAAAACACACGAGAGAGTGAGAAAAAGGGCTCACTCACTCCATGATGGTTGAAAATAAAAAGTCCTGAAGTCCAGCAAAACAGCTGGGTGTTTCTAAGGTTGAAGGGAATTAGCACAGACATGAGAATTCTCCTTAACAGTCAGCAATGGCATTGATGAGAAGTTGACAGTGGTTATGTTATGACACTTCAGTGGTGCAGCTACCACTCACCAATGGTGGTGTCCACCGTGGCACTACTGAAACTGGAGTATTTGAAATGTCAGACCCCCCCCAATTCACATGATTCTCTTGCGTGTCTTTGCTGCTCTTCCAGTGCTGATACACATCAAGATTTACTTAATTATGTAATAGATGTACCTTCGTTCGCATGATCATGTCAAGGGCACTTTCTTCCAGTCGATTCCTTGATTTGGTCTTAATGCTGTTCATGAGACTGAACTCTCGCTCACTCTGCGCTTGAGTCTTGAAATGTGGCGCATATGTCCATGAGATTGTACTCCATGGCATGTTGAAGTGTGAAATTCACCATATCTTGAAAACATTTTAAAGAACCACACTTGTTCCTCTCTGCTAACACATACTTTAAGGCATTATATTGCATAACGATGGAATCCACCGCAAGCAGGGTAGGTCTGATTCTAAACAGTCCACCTCCTTACAATCTAAATTGTATTTGTATTTTTCAGCAAGATGCTTGACTTTTTCTATTCCAAAGTGAAAGCTGCATTGTTGAGTGTCCAGTGAATCAAAATCAAAACTGGCCCAGTCCTTCAGTACGTTTTCTGGAAACCTTTTCTCCATATGATCACACACCAAGTCAATAAAACTCAGAATATATGTGGTACAGAAGTCCTTCTCGTTCTCAGAGTATGTTGAAATCAGGTCTCTAACTGTGCTGTTTCAGAACACTTCCTGACCAGGGTACTGTCCCCTAATCTAGTTGCATGCAAATTGCATGCCTTAAATTGGGACAAGACTGCTTTTTTGGAGTAACTCGGACAAGTCTGCTAGATCGTGAAGAATATAATTTGATACTGCCAAAGAAATGTGATAAGTGGGGTCAGTTTCTAGAAACAGTATTTCTCTATAGGATCATTTTCCTCTTTCATTTCCTGATCAACGTATTTTAGCAACACCTCATAATTGTGCATTAACGCATTCACTGCAAAATGTCTTCATAACCACCTCTCTTCATTGAGGGGTTAAAATGTCAAAGCATCGCATTCAACGACTGATGCTATTTCTTCACATTTTGATTTTCTCAAAAGAGATCTGCAAAAAGCAGAACAAATGGTTCTTAACAAGGTTTCTAATTTCCTAATCATTGGCACCTTCTTCCAAGCATCCCAGATGCCCAATTCTTCACAGTGAGCTACACAGTGTTGCTCAATAAATGTGGAATATATTGTTTAAGCCTTGTAGCAACTGTTGTTTTTGCAAAGCATAACGGATGCACCATCTCATGTGAACATCACCGTTTTCTGCAGATTCAGACCATTGGCAGAGTAAAATTCAGTAATAGCTGAAGTGATAGCTTCTGCATTGCAAGACATTAACTTGACAATGCCACCAAACACAGTTTTGTACATTGAATGTGATGTTGCTGCAGGAGATCTGATTTTAAAGAAAATAACTAACATTTTACTGACTAAAATGTCAGTGCTTTCATCAACAATAAGTGTGTGAAATGGAGCATTGCGAGCTTCTGCCATAGTTTCGGATCTGATTACGCTGCTGATGGAATCCAGGAATTCAAACGCATAATTGTTACTTCTCCAGTTGTCTGGTATTTTGGTGTAGTGTGCTATGTGATTGTGGATTTCTTGCACAGATAGCATGGACGTGTTCAATTTTACAGCTAGTAATACATTGTGAAGTAGACCATTCACCTCTTCAGTCTTGGACTGGTGTCGCTCAGAAATGGCCAATCTATCAACTCTCTCAGTTGAAGTTTGCGCCAGCATACTATGCAATCCAAACCCAAGTTTCTCTGCTGAATTCTTGTGCCTGAGAGCCTGTACAGCAGAGACATGAACTTTTCCAACTAAATTGCGTTTCATGTAGTCCAATTTCCACCCATCGGCCCATTTCTTTCCTGTAGAAAATTCTCCAGTAGCTTTAGCTTCTGCACAAATCAGGCCCACATCAGCATTGTACTCCAGAATCTCTCCAAGTTGTACCTTATCTTGTTATTTCTGGGACTTTGTTTTGACTATTTCCCTTAACCAGTCTTCGTTGAAAGCAGCAAAACATTTTGTCTAAGGTGGTGCTGTAGCAGCTACAGCAGCACTCTCAGGCCCTTCCTTTGATGAAGAAGACTTGAATCTTATGACCTTAAACAGTTTATCCATTATCCGGTTAAAAAAGAAATAGCATGGAAACAAAGTGCTGTGCTGCTGCTGTCTATGTGCAAGTGGAGAACTTGTATTCATCACACCAGGCCAATGGCAGATGCCTTTTATGCCTGGCCTGGCTATTAGCTTGCATCTTGAAATGTTTACCCAGCCCAGGCAGCCACACAAAGCAAGATTACAAGTAGCAAAACGTGATGACTAAATGAGCAGCTTACACCTCAGTTGAAGTCGACTGACTTCCCATAGCAAGCCAGTCTAGGGAAGCACTTTCATATGTGTTCCAAGGTTGGCTAGAATGGCAGTACCAGTGCCTGTTGCGCTTGAAAAAGTCTAATGTTGGTTGTCCTTAATCTATGTATTTCCACCACCCCATGTAATTTGTAAATAGTAGCCCCACTGCCCCATCCCTCAACAACCTGGTCAAAATGTCACTGAAACCCACTACATTGTAAGAAACTCACTGCTTCCCGTCAAATCTGATTTCTTATCTATTATGTGTACTTTTGTGATCAAAAGGGCATTGTGCCTCCCTGTATATGAAATAAAATAAGGACTGCAACAGCCGAGGATCCTGGCTGATCACCTCCCACAAGGCACAGAAAAGATGCAAGCACCCTTTACCAGCACATCAGGGGGTTAGAGTGAGTATTTGAGCTTGCTATAACTTTGCTAGTCATCATGAAAGAGAAACCACCTAGCTTGTAAAGATAAGTGGAACATATCTGAAGAACAGAGAGACAGAGAGAGACATACACACACACACACACACAGAAAAGAGTGTGTGCATGTGTTTGTACACACATGTGTATGTGAAAGCATATCTAGGACGTGCATTAAAGTGTCCGTAGAAAGACACCTTTGCTAATCTGACGGACCGGAAAAAACGTCTAGTTAATTAGGCAAGGCAAGCAGCCCCTGAGATGAGGGAATATGTGACGCTCCATCCTGATATGTTTCAGCCAGGTTGCACTGTCTTACATGTCCAAGATCACACATATTGCTGGATAGAGGGGGCCAAGGGACTCTGAGTTGGCTGGGCTTGGTGATAGAAATGGAGTGGAAACAATTGCATGTTACAAACAAAAGGATATGCGCAGCTCCAGAATCAAGGGGCGCGGCCGCAGAGCCGTGCACCTTACAGGAAACATTGCTTGTAGGCAGAGTTCTTGAAAAGCATGGTCATCTCCTCCAACAAGGAAAAATGATTAGTGGCCAATAAAAGGTTAATGTCTTAGGAGAGACTCTCAAATGGGGATAAAAGGGTGAAAGGTACATACCTGACTTAGGCTTCAGGCAAGGAACCCAAACCCTGGGCTCTAAAAGTCCCATCTTTGGAAAAATGGTTTGTCAAAGAAGGAAGTGCATGGCTCGACGACAACAACTTTGTCCACAAGCATAAGACATTAGGAAACATTTCACTGCTTCACGGCCCTCTCATCACCATGTTTACAGTTCCACTGATGATTTCCTACTCGTCGATGAAGATCTCTCTAGCAGCCCTATTGACTCCCGCCTCTTCATAAAAGACATTGGTGATGTCCTCATCGTCAATGAGGTTCACTCCAGCATCACCTTCAATGGCCCAGTCCTCGTTGATGGCTTTGGGCTAAACTACATCCTCATCAAAAGGAAAACAAGCAATGACTCAGTGACAGTATCCCTTTGGTACTTCACTGAAGGTGGTGTGTGCCAATCTCTCAGACTATAGAGTTTTGGGACAGACACTAAGTATTTCTCTATCCTTCCTTATGAACTGATGTTTCTTAAGGATATAGAAAAGGAAACTTAAAGGAGGACCCTAAGGCTCCCAACAACACTGCCCATAAGGAGCCGTGTGCTGCAGTAGAAAAACAAATATGCCTTTAAGAACTATGGAGCAGACAGACTCCATATTACAGGTAGATTACAAAGAATAGAGTTTCAAAAGACAGCGCTCACAACAATGAGTGGAAAAAGGCTCCACTTATTCAGGATAGAATGAAAAAGGTACAGAAGTCCAGCACAAAGTGCTGGGGGTCTCACTGGGAGAGGGGGCAAATCACAATAACGATGTATCCCCTAACAAACCAGAATTTAAGAACATTCCAGGGATAATACAGGCACAATTACAGATGTCACAGAGCAAATAATAGCAACATTTCACAATGTTTTCACTTTACAATAAAGAAAACGATAGAACCTGATTTGGAGGAAATACATAATGGCCTTTCCCAAATACAAATTGCAAGCAAAACCATGGGACAAAGAGAGGCTAGCAGGAGAAGGAGGAAATTAAAGGAATGGTTCGGTCAAAATTTTTTATTGCCCCTACCGGTCGGCCATGTGTTTTTAAGCCTAAGTCGCTTGATTTTAGAAAAATTTCCTATGGACCTTACCTGAGTTTTCGTCCATTAAACGCATGCGAAAACAGGCATCAGGGAGCTGCCATTTTGTGATAATCCTATCATTTCCCCCATCGCCCTGGCTGACCTGCTTTTGCGGCACTAAATCATATCCCCCGCCCCTGAGCCTGTCATCAGCAGACGCGTACCACCCATTTCACAACGCCAAAGCACGTCTCGTGTCAACATTCGCTGCGCTTCAGCTAATGACATGTCGCCATGGAAATGGCAGGACGCCTCTTTCCTCAATAAGTATAAACAGACCGTTTCACAACACACAGCAGCAGATTTTCGCTTCCATTCCTCTCTCTGTGTTACTTTGAGTATTCTGTGACTCGTTTCTGTGCTCTGGTCAGCTACCTTCATTGCTTGTAGCCCGTGTGAACAGATACCAGTACCACCGCTATCAATTATTTTAGTTTGTTTAACACACAATGGCTACAATAATGCCCTACATGTACGAGCCCGAGTATACCGAGGAGGAACTACTGGAAAGGGAAACACGCTAAAACGATGGTTCTTCGGACGGCAGTTGGGAGGACGATTCAACAGCTGAAGAGCCTGGACCTAGTCGCATGGACGGTGTTTCCACCTGGTGCACATGCAATCGGTGCAAGCTAATGCCAACCGAGGACGAGAACTGCTGCTGCTGTGAAAACTCGGGATGCGTGGCCTACATTTTGGAAGGCGAGCCACGACCGCAATGCATCACCGAGCTGCCAGACTTCAGGGCAGCCTGCCTCACACGGTCCGTGTTGAGGATAATGATGGTGCTTATGCACGAACTTCGCGCAACTGTTCGTCCTCGTAATCGGAGTAACGAGTAAGTATACTCTGCTTGTCATGCCACTCCTATTTCATGGTCTTCTACTATATCCAAAATTACATATACATATCATTGTAACGCACGAAAGTCTTTCAATAGTGTGCAGTGTCTAGATAGCATTTGTCCGAGCAGAATGCCATTAGTTACAAGAATTGTCATTGACAACAAACGTTTATTAAACTTATCTTGGTCATTTAAAAACAGTTTGTTTCATTCCTTTTCACAGGTGGTACAGGCTGGTGGCCTATCGTTCCTTTACATGGTGGCTTCACGGGAGGCTTGGACACCGCGTTCGAAGAGTGATACCCGCCTGTGCCGTTCGTGCCATAAGAGAAACGTTCCCGAGTGACAGCGGTCAGTACAGGGGATTTTCTCTCGCTGTGCTGCAACCTTAACTGTACAATGTGTAAAGTTTTGTATTTTTGTGTCATCAAAATAAGATACAAAATAAAACACCACATATATTTTAACAACGGTTGTTTCGATTTTTAAATCAATCAAGTGTGTCTCCATTCAAGGATGGACATCAGACATCTGTGCTCAGAATGGGTGAAGTTCAGGTTGCTGTGAAGCGGGGTGGTCACTATCTAAGCTAACATAATATATTATCAATAATGCATGCACTAAATAACACTTTTTCAAAGTCTTTCAGTCGGTTATGTCTCTATAAAAGTCACACATATATCTATACTATCAATTAACATTGGATTATACAGGCCTTAGGTCAAGGGTCTTGACCACTATAATACACTGTTTGAAGTGTGGGTCTGTGCTCACAAGAATCTCCGGTATGTGGCATTTTTTATTGATAGGCAACGATATACTGCAGTAGGGGTCTAATGTTAGTTGGGGATCTGCTAGGTGGGCATCATGGTGTGGTCAGTGGTCTGGCACATGAAGAGAATACCTTGCAGGGACACAGGGTCAGAATGGCAGTAAGTTTCCACTGGCGAGGGTGCGTGGGCAAGGACACGTTTGTGGAGATGAACGAGCCATGTGCTTGGTTCAGGCCGGTTCACATGCAGGACCGTGATCTCAGAGAGTGATGTGTTACATTTATTAGTTGTTGCAAATACCTCTGGAGTTTTCCAGTCAGAGTGGGAACGAGGGTGTGGGCCATGTGCTCTGCGCGCTGTACTATCGCAGTGAGGCCTGGTCACCAAGATGGAGTGGAAAGGGGGTACAAAAATGGATGCCCCATGTCCTGCTCAGTGCTCCCATCTACGCGAATGTCATCCAAAGTTAACATCACATAAGGGCAAGGGGCGAACCCACTACTGGAGGCACTTGGCACGAGTTTCTACTGAGAAGTAAAGGATGAGAGGGGCCTGATGGCCCCTCGCACCCACACACTTGCCTGCACGCCAAAAGGCGTTTCGCACCCGGGGATGAGCGCTGGCATGAGGGGCTGTCACGGGCGCAAACGGCCAAGGTGCCAAACAGCATGTACACTTCAAAAGGTATCCCACGGCCAGGGGCCATCGCTCACATGGCCTCCTCAGACCCCGTGTCTCCAGGCAGGCCTCCCCTGTGGCAGGCCGCCCCCCTGCAATCCATATAAGTGTGTCTCCATTCAGCAGTCTTCCTGTGCCTTATCTGCACGCCCCAGGCCCATCCATCCCACCCCCTCTATCAAAGGCGGTTTGCACCCGGAGATGAGCGCTGGCATGGGGGGCTGTCACGGGCGCAAACGGCCAAGGTGCCAAACAGCATGTACACTTCAAAAGGTATCCCACGGCCAGGGGCCATCGCTCACATGGCCTCCTCAGACCTCGTGTCTCCAGGCAGGCCTCCCCCGAGGCAGGCCGCTCCCCTGCAATAAACATAATACCACAGCATACACACATCATTCATTCACAAACACACCCCTGTTTCTAATACTTTATAAACCACTTGATATGTCTCATGAGAACATCTTTGTGCTTTGCAAGTCAACTCCTGAACCTTCTACATGAGAAGCACTGAGATCTATGCTAATCTGCTCGTCGCCGTGCTATCTGTGACCGCTTCGAGTAAACTCGTCAGTGTGCTACTTGTGGCAATCTACCTGTTCTCCTGCAACATACTGCTCGGCCTGCTGAATCCAACTGTTTGTTGGTCAAGGTAAGACCATGTATCCTAGTAATATTTCGGTCATTTTTACATTTCAACCTATTTGCTATTACAGTACCCAATAGAGCTGTGGTCATTGGTCTCATTGCTATTGACTTGAGTTTCAATTGTTATGCTATCGATAGATCTATTTATTTTCATCTGTGTCAATTGTCATCGAATGGCATCCTTCGGGGGTCCAGTCTATAATGTAAGCATGTTTCCTTTTCGTGCAAGACAGAACAGCCAAGGGACGAGTCACATGTTCAGAGTTTAGTCACATAATTTAAAACATTTCTGTAACTTATGCAAATACTAAGCCGCACATGATGAACTGATGAACTGGTATGGTTCCGGCGACCAAAACAAACCTTGCATTGAGCATGGTATGGTTCATTTACTTTTTTATGTCATTTTTATTCATCAAGTTTTTATAATAATCTTGATATTTAATTTTCAGAAATTTCAACAATGCCTGCCTGTTCGATTAGCGGTTGCCCTTCGAAGACCCATGCTAAATCTGAAGGCACTACAATGCATGTTTTCCCGAAAACTGTTGATCGAATAAGAGAATGGGTCAGACATTGCGGATATCCACTGGATGAGCTGGAAAGTAGAGTCCAACAAGTCTTTGGGCCTCATTACGACCCAGGCGGTAAGGGGTTTACGCCAGCGTAAACAGCGCCGACCCTTACCGCCTGAGTACGAGGTCCCTTAGCGCCATGGCGGATTTAACACCTGCTTTTAGCAGGTGTTAAAATCCATGGCGCTAAGGGACCATGGAGTTAATTACGCCACCGTAATTTACGGTGGCGTAATTAACGCCTTCCCCACTCCCATTATGCCCTATGGGGCAAAAATGGGAATGGAGAAGGGTAAATGGGGATTGGGGATTTACCGCCCCGCCAAGGTCGGAATGGGGCGGTAAGTCCGCCAATCACCATGGCGGAATTGCAACCTTAGCGCCATGGACCATGGTGCTAATAGCACCATGGTCCTCCGCCAAGGTCGTAATGAGGGCCCTTGAGGGCAAGAGGGGTGATCGATACCGCATCTGCAGCCGGCACTTTCCCTCGAACATGTACACCACATCTTGGGTAACAAAGGAGAATAAACGGCGATCGACATGAAAATTGCTCGCAAACGCTATTTCCACTCTATTCGTCCACAATCCGCCACTGGTGAGTCAAGTGTCCGTTTTTAGCTTTAGGCCTTGCGGTAGTGTGTAGTTAGCCGAATGGATTCATTGATATTTTAGGTGTTGTTTCCAATTTGTATTACTTTTGACATTGATATGAGTGTATAGCTTTTTGAATAATGACATTTATCAATATATTATTTTTAGATTGCATAACGCACAAATGAAATCTATATATGGGCACAGGCAACTGTGCTATATTGCGCATTACTCAAGTATTCTGTCTCCTTACATGGCAATTTTAAATATTGGCATTTCATTATCAAACAATAATTTACCTTTACAACTTCTTGACTATCCCTTGAATCTGAAGCAAGAACATTCTACTTCCGTCACGTGCTCGCAGTTATCAACCACTTCTAGCACGTATCAGGTAATCATACTTGGCTATTCCGCTACAGACTTGTTTTATGCATGTCAAATAATAGTTTTTATGTATCGTGTGATTATTTTACCAATTGTTTAGTTAGTGCTTTCCAATTGATATACACCTTAGTCGTCGTCCCCTGGTGTTTGTTTTCAGTTATAATTAGTGTTATCCATACTAATGCAAGTACTGTCTTTCAGGGAGATGCTGAAGCGTCCACCACATTGACAACAGCCCTAGATGTTCTTCAACAGCACGAGGTATGGATACTGACAGCTCCATCGACCGTGATCATCAGGACTGGAACACTTGCTGTTTGATTGTTCTACACCTTGTTTCATTCGTGGTTAGCCGTTGATATGTACCTATGCGGTCGACCCCAAACGTGTGTTGTGTTTTCAATATTGTAATTGTTACTAATGCAAATACTATGTTTCAGGCAGTTGTTGAATCGTCAACCCACGCAGTTGATGCAGAGCCTGACATTCAAGTAATTCCGGTGGAAGCGGGACCATGCAGATACGAATCGGCACAACAGCTTTCGGAAGTGCGCACCACATTGACAACAGCCCTAGATATTCTTCAGCAGCATGAGGTATGGATACTGACAGCTCCATCGAGCGTGATCATATAACGTGATTCCATTTGCTATACTTTCTTCCCTATTAACGCAAGTACTGTGTTTCAGGGAGACGATGGAGCTTCCACTACAATCACAAGATCCCAATTAGATGATGCAGATGTAAAGAAATCAGAGAAAGAAGTCGATTAAATCTGATCATATTTAAATATTCCTTGATTCTTTTAGACAATGCAACATTTGTGGTTATCCCTTTAGATGTACCTGTGCCATCGACCCCAAGTGTGTGTTATGTTTACAATATTGAAAACCATACTAACGCAAGTACTGTGTTTCAGGGAGTTGCTGATGCCTCCTCTTCAATACAATCATTCGTGGGAGTCCATGCAGAGCCAGGGGTATGGATACTGACAGTTCCATCGAATTAGGTCATCAGAGCTCGAATACTTGTCGTTTGATTGTTCCACACAATGATTAAATCGTGTTTGGCTATTGAGATGTACATGTGTGTTCGTCCTCACGTGTGTTTTATGCTAACAATATTTTGATAGACAGTAATTAAAATACTATGTTTCAGGGAGTCGATGGAGCCTCATTCCGTGCTGTCTATGCGGATGCAGAAAATATAGTCATTGCAGCGCAAGAGGAAGGAGAGACATGCAAATACGTATCGGAGCAACAGCGTGCAGATGTTGAAGGTCGAGTCAAAAAAGTTGCAAAGAAAAGAAACAAAAATAAGGTTAGTTACAAACAGTTCATAACTTTAGAATTTTTTTTGTGCTGGGGACTATTTTATGTTTTTTTCAAGTCAATTGTACTATACTTTATCTTGTGTTTAAACTGAACATCCCTTTTCCAATCTATCCTCTAGTTACCCGTGGGTGGCCAAACTATACATACACAGACATTGAAGCGAATGAGAGATGTTGCTTGCCAGACCATTTACACTATGGAGGAACTATTAATTCGGACGCCGCGTGTTGAGACTAGAGATGCTCATGTCCAATGGCCAGAACATGAAATGAATGTGTCGGGAGAATCCAGTAAAGTTGTAAAGGACCACTGCTACAGTACGACAGCACCACCGCAACAACATGATACTGGATGTATTGAAGATAGCTCTGAAGTAGTCGCAGATCAATTTACACAATTTACACCCGCCAAAAAATTGCCACCAAAAAAGCTGTTGACATTGTTGTGTTCTCCCATCAATGTTGAAGTAGCAGATGTTGAAATGACAGAGAATGAACCAGCAACAGCATTCACCGACGCATCAGAACTTGATAGCAGCGATATTTCTTTCAAATGTGGTGAAATGTCCTCAACGTCACAGGCCAAAACAATTTTGACACAGGATGACAGTCTAATGAAAGAGGGCAAATACATAGTATTCGACAGTTGTTTGATGGATATTATAAGTATGCTGAAATGTGGACAGTGCAACAGCCCTGGATTTTCTGCCAAGTACTGCACCTACCACTTTCAGGACATGGATAGTAAGAAAATTGTGAGTTTGGTGGTCGTGCAGGTAACACAATGTACATCCTCAGTGGCCATGGAGAAACTAGGATTTATAAAATCAGTGGAATATCTGCAATCGAGGGGAATGCACATCGACCTCATAGCCACGGACAGACACGTTTCAATTGCCAAGACAATGAGAGAGCAGTTCCCACATATTAAACATCAATTTGACGTATGGCATCTTGCTAAATCAATCAATAAGAAAATCTCGGCTGCAGGTTTGGAAAGTATTTCAGAGTGGTCCTAGTCTATCAGCAACCATCTTTGGTGGAGCTCCAAAACTTGTGAAGGGTCAGTGGAAATACTACTTGAAAAATGGCGGTCACTGATGCACCACTGTACCAACGTGCACCGCTGGTCAGAAAACCTACATTTCCACCAATGTGAACATGGCCCTTTGTCCCCAGTGGAGGCACGGAAGAAGTGGTTGAATCCATCTTCACCGACACACAAAGCCATTGAGAAGATTGTTTTTGATAAAACTCTATCAAGAGATTTGAGGGGACTGACAGAATTCTGTCACACAGGAGGTTTGGAGGTGTTCCACAATATGTGCCTAAAGTACAGGCCAAAGCGCTTGCATTTCAGCATACAGGGCATGAGACATAGGACTCTACTTGCCGTCTTGGCCCATAACGAGAATCTCGGCCGTGAACAATCTAGGACTACGGGTAATGTAAGGATGCCTCGCTACACTAAGGCCTTTTCAAAAAGAAGTAAGCAATGGGTGATCAAACCAGTCTATGAGGAAATGGAGTTTGACTTTGTCAAAAGCCTTATTGTTGCTGTATTAGAGAAGCACATATATGGAATTTTGAAGGTTTCTGTGCAGAGCACTGATCCATTGCCACCCAACATTGCCACTGTGCCATGTCCACCCAGAGGAGAGCTGGTTGTGAAGTACAAATCCCGGTTTAAATAATTGTAATACGATTGTCTTTTTGTAAATAAATGTTATTGTACAGTGTGCATGCAAAGAACGCTAACCCTAACCCCTACCTTCACCATCCTGGGTGCCGAACAACTTGGGTGTCATCTTTGAATTCTCTCTCTATTCACCTCATATTGCTGACCTTGTCTATATGTGTATGTATATATTTTTGTTGATGTAACTAATTTTTGCAATCTCTTCTAAATGCGTGGCACTGTTAACCGAGGGGAGGCTTGCGTATTGCAAATAATAAAACAAACAAACAATAAATCTCACTTTCAACTCAACTCCTCGGGTACTTTATACTTTCCCTGACCTTTCCCAAAAAATTAAAAGTCTCAATAGTTATGGTTCTTTGGGGCTTCAAAGCTAGCAGACAACGAGGACAAAATTGGGGGCCTTAGAACGCGCCAAGCGAGCCGTTGCAGATGGGAGAGAAGCCAGTTCGCATTTGCACATTGAGGCGCACTACATAGATGGATTCGAAAATTCAAGTTCTCACAGATGGCTTTACTACGGGATGTTGCAAAGAAAGAATGTATGCTGATTTCTAGTGAAGGTCAGCGGCTTTGATTTTCAGCTCGCGCCCTGAGGAGGCCCACAACTCGCACTGGCAGTATAAGGTTCTATTGTTTTTTGACCTTGAGAGACAGGGACAATGCCGAAAGAACTTCATGTGAAGAGGGGTAGGGGGTGCAATAACATAAGAGATGATAAGGCAGAACATTCTTAAACTAGACCGAGTTTCATGTTAGTTCAGTATACGAAAAATCGTTGTCAAGAGCACTGTGGGATTTACGGACTGCATTACGCAGAGACACAATGGAAATTGCAAATATAATGCAAGTAACTCTTTAGACGCTTTTATACCGGAGTGAAGAATTAATGAATAGATGCATGAATAAATGAATGAATGAAGAGCTTTGAAAACGTTTGTGGGATCATCCTTGTAGCGGGCACATGGGCATGCAGGTCCACATTCCACACGCATGTAGACAAAAAGTCGTTTCTTATTGTGTACTAACCTCGATTTATTTTGTTAGTTTTCACATTGATTTTAGAGCCGAATATACTCCATTGCTCTATCCTTGAAAGCAAATAGTTTCAGCTCGGCCGTAAAAAATAAAATGAATAATATTAATAAAGATCGGCTGGCGAGACTAATTATACATTTTATGTTTTCAAAACAGGTATATACTTCCCTTTTGCCACTGCCACCAGTTTCAGACCCCGGCAGATGGTTTCTTCAACCGCCAGCTGCAGCTTAATGTAAACAACTGCACCATTCTGATGATCTTATGGGACGATCGCCAAGGGCCCATATGCCCTTACACGGTACTAGCGGCTAGAAGCAACATATCAACCTTTACGCTGGGCTAGTGCCTACTTGATGGAACAGCCTTGTGGTTTAACGTGCGACAAAAGTGCTTCTTTGAACAAAAACCAACACCCTGTGTACCATAAAGGAACAGCGCATGACTCACGATAAACTTTTACGGATTTGCGGATAGAGATAAAAGAAAATAAATGACTTTCGGAGTTCATATGGCAATTGCTGAATAATCTGTAAACATCTAATGTCAAATAAATGTACTTTACCAAATTTACCGTGTTGCTGTTTGATTTTAAAGTACAGTTTCATATTCCGAATTGTGGCACGCTGTGTTGTGAGCTAATCTGTGTTGGTTTCCGGGTTCTGTGTGAAGTTGCGTAGAAGACGACTGGGCTTGTTTGCCTACGCAGCACAGAAACGTCACGGAGAGAGGCGGGGAATATGAATGTTTTGATAATGTCAGGCTCAGGGGCGGGGGATATGATTTAGTGCCGCAAAAGCAGGTCAGCCAGGGCGATGGGGGAAATGATAGGATTATCACAAAATGGCAGCTCCTTGGTGCCTGCTTCCGCGTGCGTTTAATGGACGAAAACTCGGGTAAGATCCATAGGAGATTTTTCTAAAATCAAGCGACTTAGGCTTAAAAACACATGGCCGACCCGTAGGGGCAATAACATTTTTTGACCGAATCATTCCTTTAAGAGCATAATGACTGGGGTCATGAATGGGAAAGCTCCTGTTAGAGACATGCTTTTTTCAGAATTTTAAAAACAGTTTAGTCTTTCTCTCACAGAACATGTGAGTAAAACTGCCAATGCAGTGCTAGCCCAGCAGACAGTTACATCAGCAACGGAAGAAGCCAAATTTAATTTGATATTAAAGCTGCATGCAATTCCTAAGAAGTGACAGTCATATTCTTCAATACCATGGCTATATTGTAAACAAAATATGTTCACAAAGACTTTAGCCACAAGAATTAATGTGAGAGTAGGAGACATAATTGATAATGATCAACTGGGATGTGCAGTCAATATGTATCCCCAGACCCTGACAAATATCATGTTCTCAGCTGCAACTTTAGCAAATAAGAATAAAGAGCTAAAACCAATTCTCACAATTGTTGCAGAAATGGCTTGTTTGCATGCTGGAACTATGTCTGAGCAATTCAAGCTCAAATGAACCATAGAGATTAGTTTCTATTGACACCTCAAGCTTCAAATACTTCGCCCACGGCTTCTGTCCATTTTAGTAGGCATACATTAATTCCATTTTCAATATCACATGGGACGAGGCAACAATGCTCATTTTTGCTCTTGCTATTTGACATATTCATATATGTAAGGGTGTCAAAGAAGGAAACTGACGAATGTGCGTCAAAATGAAACTCCACTGTCCTATGTCACAACCTACTTCTATCCCTTACATTACAACTAAAGAATACTCCAACTGAAAGTTGCTTCTCCAGGAGAATGACTCCCTTTTCCTGATATTCGGGTGATGCTAAAAAAATTGTTCTCTTGCAAAAAGGGTGCTAGGGGAAATGACTCTCTTTCACTGGCTTGCAGGTTCGACACAACCTTTGCACAACTTCATGTTCTGAACCAGGAGGATGACCCCCTTCTGCTGTTATTGGTCTGTTATTGGTCTGCACAGTTCACAATAAGGCCAGAAGGAATGACTCCCTTCCCCTTGCATCTCCTGGTGTTCGAAAAGTTCTTGCTTGTGTCTCTCAACTTGAAATATATTTTCCCACTCTCCCTCGGTATTAGCAAAGTCCCATATCCTTCCCTGGTGGTTAGTGGACATATCTTTGCCACTCTGATGAGGAAGCTCTCCTCGGATGGACACTTTTTCTTATGTTGGGGTCCCAGATGCTTCTCTGTTGGTCAGTGGGCTTATTGCTGCCACTGTGATGTGGAAGTTCAACTCGGAAGGTCAGTTCACTATTGTTGGGTTCTCAGACCCTTCTCTGGTGGTCAGTGGATTTATTGCTGCCACTCTGAGGATGAAGCTCTCTTCGAATGCACAATTTTCTTATTTTGCGGTCCCAGACGCTTCTCTTTTGGTCAGTGGGCTTATTGCTGCCATTGTGATGTGGAACTTCTCCTCGGAAGGTCAGTTCACTATTGTTGGGGTCTCAGACCCTTCTCTGGTGGTCAGTGGACTTATTGCTGCCACTGCAATGAGGAAGTTCCCCTCGGATGCTTGGTTTGCAATTATTAGGGTCAATGGCCTGTCTCTCTTGGTCAGTGGGCTTATTGTTGCCACTGCGATGATCAAGCTCTCCTCGGATGCCTGGTACACAATTGCTGGGGTCCCCGACCCATCTCTCTTCCACCCCAGTCCCCCCTCTCCTCTAGGTCTCTCGTACCTCCCATTACCTTCTTTGGCACTTCAGTACACCACCACGACTTCCTGGGACTGGGGTCTGTCTCTTCAATTCTTCAGACTTCTCTCTCCTGCTTCAGCAGCATTGCGCTGGCTCAGCGCTCTGCTGCACTGCTTGGCTCTTCTTTCCTGATTCATGTTCGGGTCCACATCAGCTGGACCCACCGAGAACTCCCTAAGCGCTCTCCGCCGTCGTCCTCCGCTCTCTTGTTTCTCTGTTCCTCCAACAGGGTTTGAAACTCCCACTGGTTTCCACACCTGTTGCCTCACCCTGCTGGGCTTGACAAGCTTTTGTCCATCATCTATCTTTATACAATGTTACCAGTCCCTCCCCGGCGGATTGTCAAAGCCCTTTATTGCCACCTCAGGGCCACCTCATACCAGTACATGCACAGTGAGTAATCTTCCTGTTTTTTGTGCTCTTCTTCATCTCAGTACTTTCTGCATTCCAAGGACTACAATAAAACATGTGTCTATTTTCAAGGAAGTGGCTTGGAATGGAGGGGGTGGGTAGGGAAAGTTGTGGTGTGACGCTCTTCAATGAGTTTTACACTAGGTGATCATCCTTGTCCACAGAGGGAGGGTCCCTCCCCATGAGGTCCTCCTGCATTAAACCACCACTAGGGAGACTATTAGGGAGTGGCCACACCTTAAAGGTCTCATGGGAAAGGGCTCTCCCTTGGGAAGAAGTGACCACACCTTGGGAATCATCATATATATCATCCGGTGCAGACATTTAGGCAGAATGCCAAAATGCTGAGGTATCATTATAAAAATATGTGCAGATCACAAAATTCATTAATCTTCTAATAATCCAGTATTATCGTCAGAGGCTGATGGCTTATGACAGAAATTGTGGGAATAACAGTTACACAACTAAACAGTACTATCATGGTCACACACAGCCTGTGTGTGAACAGTGCTGCAGCTCCCCATAAATAACTCCCACAAACACTCTTTATATTGAAAATATATTTAACTTAATAATAAATATTTTAACCAAAACTCATTTAAGAGAAAGTAAAGGTTTACATGTAGGGCAAATATATGAAATAATAATATCAAAGTTATTTCATTTTAGGTCTAATTGAAGAAAATATTATCATAATTGTTCATCAATAGAACAAAACGTGAGAAAATATATAATCAATCACATTCATGATAAACAAAGCAATTCTTATATTTCTCTCAAGTAAACTTGATGTATATCCCCTATTGATCATAACTCAACGAGTTTCGAATGTCCTAGGATCCTTCTTCAGGAGATCAGGTTTCTAGCCTGTGTAACCAACTACAAAAAATACTATGAGTGACCATGGTTCATCCAGACCTTGAAACTGGCTGAAAGATGCCCTAAAAACGAAATCTACAAAATAGCAGCCAAGGAACAAAAAGAACATAGATGAAAACCGCACCCTCAACTACAGCGATCTGGCACTTATAAAATTAATAACCATGGGCTCTTGGAACACACGCGGCCACAAACACCTAGCAAATCCCGAGGCACAAGACTTGGAAACTTTGGACATCATTTGCCTCCAAGAAACTTGGCTACAGGAAAAACTGGTGCTGGACGCCTACGAAATCCAGCTATTGCCAGCGATAAAAGGACTACTAGGGAGACCATCATCGGGCCTCTTGACGGCAGTACGATCTGGTTCAGGAATTACAATGGAAAAAAAAGTAGTTGAAGCCTATGGGATCCGGCAACCTCAGCCTCATGGATTAACATAATCACAAAAGCGCTGAGGCAAATCTTAACAAAGCTGGGAATAATAAACTTGTACTGGAACCCACAGAGGACCACAAATGCCACTTTTTGCATAGCAGTATCTGACACATTAGACAAACTCCAAATTGAACTAAAAATCACACACATTATCACTTGCCGGGACCTAAAAGCGAATTGCGACACATTCTCTGATGTCAGCACTCAGAAACAATCTAGCCTTTCGACGATCGAGCGAGAAAAGGCTTGGATGAACCTTATGAAGGAAAGAGACTTCCACAATGTAGCATCAACATGCGGAAAGTACCCAAGCCTTCCAACATGGGAGCAAGCAAACTCGGCGGCAACGTTAGATTACATCTTTGTGTCTTTGTGTCTCAAAACCTACTAGGAACAGCCTTGTGGTTTAACGTGCGACAAAAGTGCTTCTTTGAACAAAAACCAACACCCTGTGTACCATAAAGGAACAGCGCATGACTCACGATAAACTTTTACGGATTTGCGGATAGAGATAAAAGAAAATAAATGACTTTCGGAGTTCATATGGCAATTGCTGAATAATCTGTAAACATCTAATGTCAAATAAATGTACTTTACCAAATTTACCGTGTTGCTGTTTGATTTTAAAGTACAGTTTCATATTCCGAATTGTGGCACGCTGTGTTGTGAGCTAATCTGTGTTGGTTTCCGGGTTCTGTGTGAAGTTGCGTAGAAGACGACTGGGCTTGTTTGCCTACGCAGCACAGAAACGTCACGGAGAGAGGCGGGGAATATGAATGTTTTGATAATGTCAGGCTCAGGGGCGGGGGATATGATTTAGTGCCGCAAAAGCAGGTCAGCCAGGGCGATGGGGGAAATGATAGGATTATCACAAAATGGCAGCTCCTTGGTGCCTGCTTCCGCGTGCGTTTAATGGACGAAAACTCGGGTAAGATCCATAGGAGATTTTTCTAAAATCAAGCGACTTAGGCTTAAAAACACATGGCCGACCCGTAGGGGCAATAACATTTTTTGACCGAATCATTCCTTTAAGAGCATAATGACTGGGGTCATGAATGGGAAAGCTCCTGTTAGAGACATGCTTTTTTCAGAATTTTAAAAACAGTTTAGTCTTTCTCTCACAGAACATGTGAGTAAAACTGCCAATGCAGTGCTAGCCCAGCAGACAGTTACATCAGCAACGGAAGAAGCCAAATTTAATTTGATATTAAAGCTGCATGCAATTCCTAAGAAGTGACAGTCATATTCTTCAATACCATGGCTATATTGTAAACAAAATATGTTCACAAAGACTTTAGCCACAAGAATTAATGTGAGAGTAGGAGACATAATTGATAATGATCAACTGGGATGTGCAGTCAATATGTATCCCCAGACCCTGACAAATATCATGTTCTCAGCTGCAACTTTAGCAAATAAGAATAAAGAGCTAAAACCAATTCTCACAATTGTTGCAGAAATGGCTTGTTTGCATGCTGGAACTATGTCTGAGCAATTCAAGCTCAAATGAACCATAGAGATTAGTTTCTATTGACACCTCAAGCTTCAAATACTTCGCCCACGGCTTCTGTCCATTTTAGTAGGCATACATTAATTCCATTTTCAATATCACATGGGACGAGGCAACAATGCTCATTTTTGCTCTTGCTATTTGACATATTCATATATGTAAGGGTGTCAAAGAAGGAAACTGACGAATGTGCGTCAAAATGAAACTCCACTGTCCTATGTCACAACCTACTTCTATCCCTTACATTACAACTAAAGAATACTCCAACTGAAAGTTGCTTCTCCAGGAGAATGACTCCCTTTTCCTGATATTCGGGTGATGCTAAAAAAATTGTTCTCTTGCAAAAAGGGTGCTAGGGGAAATGACTCTCTTTCACTGGCTTGCAGGTTCGACACAACCTTTGCACAACTTCATGTTCTGAACCAGGAGGATGACCCCCTTCTGCTGTTATTGGTCTGTTATTGGTCTGCACAGTTCACAATAAGGCCAGAAGGAATGACTCCCTTCCCCTTGCATCTCCTGGTGTTCGAAAAGTTCTTGCTTGTGTCTCTCAACTTGAAATATATTTTCCCACTCTCCCTCGGTATTAGCAAAGTCCCATATCCTTCCCTGGTGGTTAGTGGACATATCTTTGCCACTCTGATGAGGAAGCTCTCCTCGGATGGACACTTTTTCTTATGTTGGGGTCCCAGATGCTTCTCTGTTGGTCAGTGGGCTTATTGCTGCCACTGTGATGTGGAAGTTCAACTCGGAAGGTCAGTTCACTATTGTTGGGTTCTCAGACCCTTCTCTGGTGGTCAGTGGATTTATTGCTGCCACTCTGAGGATGAAGCTCTATATATATATTCAAAAAAAAGGAGGAAAAGGCAAACCGCACTCCCGCAGGCACATGCACAAATGTCATGTTTCAAAGAAGGTTGGACAAAACACACCGGACGCAGTATAGAATTACTGGTGTCTTTAATGTTTACAAAAAGTTAAAAATGCATCATGCAAAAAAATAATGCACAATACATAAACAGCACATAGAAACAAAACAACAGCAGGACGCTGAGGTAAAGCAGCCTGCAGACAACGTGTTTCGCGCTACACTGAGTGCTTGATTAATGACTAAATATGCTTAATATTGCAGTCATATGAAAATCTGTCTACCTCTTCACTAACCTTATTTGTAAAGCACATTTTTTTCATGATAAGACTGCTCTCTTTCAACTTCCAGATATTACCTTTAACAACTAATAAGTCAACTCAATGGGCCTCATTACGACCCTGGCGGTAAGGGGTTAACGCCAGCGTTAGCTGCGCCGACCCCTTACCGCCAACTATGAGGTCCCTTAGCGCCATGGCGCTTTTAACACCTGCTTTTAGCAGGTGTTAAAATCCATGGCGCTAAGGGACCATGGAGTTAATTACGCCACCGTAATTTACGGTGGCGTAATTAACGCCTTCCCCACTCCCATTATGCCCTATGGGGCAAAAATGGGAATGGGGAAGGGTAAATGGGGATTGGGGACTTACCGCCCCGCCGACCTCGGAATGGGGCGGTAAGTCCGCCAACCACCATGGCGTAAACGTAGTTTACGCCATGGTGGTAAAGTCACGGCCCAGGCGGTAACTTACCGCCTGGGTCGTAATGAGGCCCAATGTCCCGTTTTTCTATAACTGATGTTCAATCAAAGTCTTGTTTATTTGATATGGCTTCCATTACATATTACACAAGGAAAATTATAATTAAAACTGCTCTTGATCTCTCTGAAGTAAAGTGAAGCTTAAGTTGATGTTTCCACTATCAAAAATCTTTCCACTAAAATTAAAATAAAATAAGTAATATCTTCCCTAAAACCAAGTCAAACAAATGATATAGAAGATTACTATCTAGCCACCTTTGATTGCCTAGTAGATGTTACAACTTTCTTCCTTCCGATCCATCTGCAAAACCATCAAAGCATTCCTAACCTGGCATCCTATATCTGTGGTTCTCATCCATTAACATGATGTTGATCATGTCCCATTGACCACATCAACTAATATGCAGAATCTCAACAACCTGCACTCTATTTTGGAGCCATCTTGAATGTCCTACTTTACCATCAGCCCTCGTAAAAGCGACTAATAAAATCCTACATGATTTAAAAATGGCAGGTAATTTGGAAACTGTCCCTCAGTATTAAACATACATCTAAGATAATATATTATTGTTCTACAAATAGAATCTTTAAAACTGTACTCCATCGAGTGAATGAAAATAAGGGATACAAACCAGTGAAAGTTTTACATAAATCTTAAAAAATATATTTTAAACTCAATTGAACAAACCCAAAAGCTATCTGATAGATTAATTAGACACTATCATCCCCATATTTGTATATATATATATGTCCTATTGTTCTGTTTAATGACAAATCAGTACATTATAGCATAATGATTGTCTATTCAATTCATAGGAAACCATTATCCTGGTTGCTATTAATTATGAAAGCATTGCGGTACATATGTTGATACATAAATATGTACTTCGAAGTTCTCAATGTTGCCATAACCTTTATGAAAAAGTTAATAATGTTGTTCTAGAAATGTACCAGTCAATACTTACAGCCTGATTCATGGAATTATTTGCGCCCAAAAACAGGGATTTGTGCGCCATTCTGCACGCAAATCCCTGTTTGACAAATGGGGATTTGCGGGCAGAATGGCGCACAAATCCCTGTTTTCGGAGCAAATAATTCCATGAATCAGGCTGTTTGTCTTTTTCCTAGTCCATAGCTTCACATGAATTATTTAAACACATTTTTAAGGCATATCTTTCAATGTCTTTAAACATTTTTAATGTACAACATTTGTCACAAGAACCATCCTAAATTCCTATCAACATTCATTAATTTTGGTGTAAGAGCGGACAATCTATCACTCAAGTACATTTTTCATTGTGCAAATGTTTGTGAAATGTTTCCACCTATATTTGGTGTCTTGGCTATCTCTTATATAGCAAATTGTATTTGGGCTACTGTGTACTTTAGGACAGTCACTGAAGATTTGACATTAGCCGTTCTAACATTTGATTTAGGTTCAGACCATTTCTGCTTTGCTTTTCTTGTAGTTGCCTCAACCTTATATATAATCCACAAGAACATTTTAAAGCATATATCACATTGGTCGAATTACAAGTTGCAAAATGCAGTGAAGGTATTGTTTTTCCTCTATATGTGTGTTGGATTTTGTCACCTCCCAAAATGACAATATTGACAATTCTGACATGGAAATATACCCCTCTATGAAATACCTTTTGCTCTCAAATCATAGGGTTTTTCTGCTCTGACTAACATTTTCCTTATTGATCCATGTTTGCTATAAGAGAAAGTTGCAGGATTTGTGTTTAATTGTTATTGTTATTGTATATACCTTTCGTAAGGCGCAACTTGCCCAAAGGCCTCAGTGCACAGCAAGTAAGAGTAAAACAAAGTGGAGAAGGTCAGACCAGAAAAGCATAGAAGAGAAAAATACGACTAACCATCAGAGTCAAAGAGAAACGTTTTAAGGGCTTTTTAAAGGAAGATAGTTCATCACAATGGCGAAGAGGAGCAGGGAGGAGATTCCACAGACACAGTGCCATAACATCAAAACGGATGCCACCAAAATGCTCAAGTTTAAATCTGGGTGAAGCCAGATTTGGAGAGGTGTTAGATCGAAGTGGACAAACAGGACGAGCATGTGTAATCCGATTTATAAGGTATATTGGTGCTTTCTTGTGAAGACGTTTTTGGGTGAGGACTAGGACCTTGTATGTTATACAGTGTTTGACAGGAAGCCTGTGCAAAGTGATACGGGCCTTGGTCACATTCTGTCTTCTGGAGAGGCCGCTAACAGCATGCACTGTAGTGTTCTGAGCAACCTGAAGCATTATCAGTTGGATTTAGAGGTGCCGGCCAAAAGACAGTTGCCTTAGTCAAGTTTAGAATTGACAAGGGCAACTGCAAGGGAGGCAGTGTTGGCATCAGAAAGGAAAGGTTTAATCTGCCTAATGAGATGAGTAGTAGTGTAGGCACATGAGACTTTCACCTGACTAGCATGTTTCTTCATATTTAGTGAAGAGTCATGATAGACTCCCAGGGTCTTAGCCCAGGGGCTGGTCCTAATGGAGGATCCTGCAATATCAAAGGCAGAGTATCTAGGATCCAGTTTTTGCTAATGCTGAGTAGAGCCAATGAGCATAATCTCAGTTTTATTACCATCAAGAGCCAAAGACTTGTTTATCATCCAGTTTTCAATCAGACCATAGATATGGTTAATACCGAGTGTCATCGGCGTAGTTAGTGTAGTCTACGCAGAGATTGTCAAGGAGTTGAAAAAAAGGACGAATATACAGATTAAAGAGAGTGGGAGAAAGACAAGTTCCCTGTGGGACACCACAAGTAAGAGGTTCTGGAGATGATTTGAAGCCCTCAGAAGCAACGCAGGCAGATCTAGGGTCCAGGAAAGAGGCCAACCATTGTAGAGTGCTGCTGGAGCAATTGGCAAGACTCCCCAGCCTCTCAAGCAGCAATGAGTGATTCACAAGGTCTAATGCTGCTTAGAGGTCGAGGAGCATAAGAAGTGCTACCTGGCCAGAGTCTGCAAAATTACATAGGTTAGACTTTAAGTCAATCAGGACAGTGTCCGTGCCATGTAGTGCTCGAAAGCCAGATTGGAGTGGACCCAGAAGGTTATTGCTTTCAATATGTAAGCAACCTTGTCAAGAATCTTCATAAGAAATGTGGTATTGGTTATGGGATGATAATTGGTGAATGAGGAAGGATTGAATAAAGCCTTTTTGATCACCGGAGAAATCCATACCTTCTTCAGGAATTTGGGAACTGTAGCGGTTGTCAAAGATGAGTTCACCAGAGGTGTACGAAAGGGGTCAGACAAGCTAATGAATATTTGATTTTGATAGAGGCAAATGTCATCAGGACATGAGGATGGTTTTAAGCGAGCAATAATATCTGAAATATCAGCTTCAGTATTTGCTTTAAAGTTGAAAATAGGGATGGAAGGAGAAGGGAGTGTAAAGGTAGAATCAGAGCTAGAAGAACTATTGTTAATGAAGGAAGAAGATGATAGCAGGGAAACATTCTTGCAGTGATGAGAGCTCAGTTTTTCACTGAAGCCCAGTTGAATGTCTGGACACCATTGATCACTCTTAGCTAGGGCAGGGAAGGAATTATCTTTCCCCTCAAAATCCCTAAATATTGTAAAGAGCTCTTTGTGGGAGGAGTGTGCAGATTTAATCCGTTTGTCATAAAAGATTTGTTTGGCCTTGACAATTGTGAATTGTAGTTAGACACCACCAAATGAAATGAAGCAAGGGTAGAGGCGTTAGTGTTATTCCTTCAAGCCTGTTCTTTTTGTCTCTTAAGTGTTCTTAAAGTAAGAATCTCCTTTGAGAACCAAGATTTACCTAAAGTTTCAGATTTCACTGTTTTAACTACAGGGGTGCAAGGGTGTTAGTTATTGTTGAAATTATCTCATTATACTGGTCAACAAGCGTATCAGTACAACTGGAGTGAGAAATAGCGGCAAGCAAAGGAGAGGCTAGTTTGGATACTTCATCTGTGGTAATTTTGCAATAGTTCCTGACCGATCTTTGGAACCTCGGGTTAGTGTTGAGCCTAGCAAGTTTACCAGGCAGGTCCAGAAGAACCGTGATAGGGCTATGATCAGCCCAAGGGCAGATCGTGATGTCAAAATTAAACAAGGTAAGACGTGGAGAGGGAACCCAGTCAAGAATATGACCATCTTTATGAGTTATAGGGCCTCATTACGACCCTGGCGCTCCCGTAATGAAGGGTGCCGGTACGGGACCGGCACCCTTCATTACGGGAGCGCCTATTACGAGGATCCCTTTGCGGGACTCGGAACAGACGTCTGGTAAAACCAAACATCCTTTCCAGGTCCCGCGAGGGGAACAGGGAGCGAATAACAGGCCGTTATTTACGTGCCCATTATTAGCTCCCTCCCCATTCCCATTGAGCCCTATGGGGGCTCAAATGGGAATGGGGAATGGTGCCTTCAAGGAGAAATTAGCGGGTCCTCCAATGTTGGAATGACCCGGTTATTCCGCATTGAAGGAACCCAGTTTTGGAGCTGGGTATGGAGGCAGCCATGGCGCTAATAGCACCATGGCTACCTCCATACTCGTAATGAGGCCCACAGTCTCTGTGTTGGTGAAGGCCATAGGCTTCTAAGGAGAGAGCTAGGTTAGTGGCTTGGCAATCATCAGTATGAGAGGCCCAGAGGTTAAAATCATCAAGGACAGCAACATAGGTGGCAGTCTTTACAAGGTCGCCTAGGAGCATGAGGAGTTGTTCCTCAAAAAGAGGAATATAGGAGGCTGATAGATGTTTAGAAGACACATAGCAGTATTGGCGTCTACAGCAATTTTTATAGCAGTAAGCTCGCAATCATCAATAAGGGTAGTATCGAGTTTAAAGGCAGTAATAGGGTCCTTTATAATAATAGCAGTACCACCCCCGCTGCCACACTTCAGTGTGAAACAGTTGATAGCCTGGCGGGATCGCAGACACAGCTGCATGGTTTGTAACATTAGAAAGCCCAGTCTCAGTAATGCAGATATATCAAGAGTCTGAGTGTATATCATATCAGCAACCTCGTTGGCATGCATGACCAGGGAGCATGAATTAAGAAGACCGATATGCAAAAGAGCAAGTGAAAGGTGCCTCTCTGTAGAGGTCATGCTCCCTAATGGCACCAGGGACTAAGGAGCAGGGAAGCAAGGTAAGTAGAAGCTGGCAAACGACCCACAAGTCGATGAGGGAGAAACCCAGAGAAGGAGAGGATGCCCATAAGGAGAGCTTTTACCAAGTAAGAGTACTAGAGGAATGAAGTTCCAGCAGTAAGAGGACAGAATCGGGAAGCGGACTGACCACGGACCGTCCTCCATCACGCGCCAGCGCTCAAGCGCCTGATTGCTGGATATAAAGGAAAAAGAGCTACAATATAGATGGGAATTGTAGTTCGCAAGGCAACGCTGGGCAAGCGCAGACTGCAAACTGGTACAAGCAGTGAAGCAGCAGTCTAAAGATAAACCCTGTCACGATCAACACGGCAACAGAAATGCTAAACAATTCTGAGGAAAGGGGAAAGGTTACAATTTATCTAACGATTAATAAGATCATCTAGCGTCTAAATCTTCCAATGTTTCCTAATAACATTGTTTATCTTTAAACTTTGTCTAAAATATGTTGCAACAAATACCAAACCCAGTGGATGTTTTATTAATGTCCTTAAAAAAGACATTACTTATTTGCATAACAGATGCATCAAGTTTTGGTTCTTTCAGGGTTGACGCTTCACATGCATTTGCTTTAAATTTGACCCAAAGTCATTATCTTTCCTAGCTGCAACTCTTAATAGTCATTTCTGGGTGAAAGCTTTGTGTGCGTAATATGTTATTGTTATCGGTAGGCGTAGGCTTGACAAAAAGAGAAGTCTCTATTCTATTTCCTAGTCTAATTACTTTCACATCCAAGAAATGCATCTCTTGAGAACTCAGATACATCGTACATTTACTGTGATTATGTACTGCATAATGTATTCGAAGAAATGATCGAGTCTGTTCTATGATCCTTGCCATACAAAGAAAACATCATTGCTACATCTCTTACAGGTCTTAAATTCATGTTTCAAGTGATCATTATTTAAAATAAACTCAGTCTCAAAATGGTGCATACATGTATTTGCATATAAAGGAGCCATACTGTCTCCCATTTTTTATACAACGAACAGAACAAATTGGAAATGTTGCACTGGGACATAAATTTCAGGAGGATATTGGATAAAGGTCAAATAAGATACGTTGGAATTGGGTACATCAAGACATGCAGAAACTGTGAAAGAAGATCTATAATAAACAGCTTCTAGAAATAAAATAAATCTTGGGAGTTCATCCCAGTCACAAATGAGGACACAATACGGCAACAATTGGACAAGCCCAGGTGCTCTGAGACTACTATGCTGGTGAAATGATGTAGTAAAAAAAACATTAAGATAACATAACATGACATTTTGTTTATAAGTGAAATTAACTTGATCAAAATGGTTCTCCTTCCTAAGTTTCGTTTCTTGTTTAAAGTTTTTTCCTTGTGCCTACCCAGATATTTTGAATGAAACACTAAAGTATTAAGTCATCATTAACATGGTGATAAACTCGCTTAAGGGAAGGCATGTAGAAATTAGGTGGCAACGTGTTGCGTTACCCAGAGGCAGTACACAGGCAAACGTCCAGAGTTCCTCCCCTCTCCCCAACATCTTGTGTCTTTCAGAAATCAGGCCAAACAGAGTTAGAATTGAAGGTCAGCATCACATTCTTTCAGACACTTGACAGCGGCCAGCTCACATTTTCACATCCACTACACTATTTATTTAATTTAATGTGATTTAGTTTATACATAACCTTTTCATATACAAATAAAAATACAATTTCACAAGACAAGAATAATACATTATATTCAGCAATTAATACAATACAATATATACAACTAGATAATAAACAGTACAATACATTTTCAAATATCACAATTCCCTATAAAACCATGTATCATATACATTCCTAAAATTCATGATATAAAGGGGGTAATTCATGGAATCACTCGCAGAAGTGGCGCACACGGCTGGCGCACAGAGGAAGCGTGCGCCAGCTTGCGCTAGCCGCGTGCGCCAAAACCCATTTTGACGCACAGCGTATTCATGGATTTAAACATCCATAACCAGCCGTGGTGCATCATGGCACAGTAAACCTGCAGCAGCGCCAGTTACGCCCCCGTGCGCCAAAAACATCCGTGCAAATCCCCTGCATGGCGGAAAGGCCAGTGGACCAGCATAAAGCCCCCCAACAACGAAATCCCTCTAATAACCCCACTCAGCCCTCACGCGGCAACCCAATCGCGTGTAAAACTCCTTGTGCACCCCTCGGAATAAGCATACCCCGCTGGCGCCAGACCAATCGCATGTAAAACTCCCTGTGCACCCCTCAGAATACACATACCCCGCTCGCGCCAGCCCAATCGCATGTAAAACTCCCAAAGCACACCTAGGAATATGTGTACCCTGCTCGCGCCAGCCCAATCACGTGTAAACTCCTGTACCCCGCCCGCACCAGCCCAATCGCTTGTAAAACTCCCTGCACACCCCTCTGAATACTCGTACCCGCTCACGCCAGCCCAATCACGTGTAAAACTCCCTGTGCACCCTTCGGGAATACGCTTACCCCGCTTGCGCCAGCCCAATCACGTGTAAACTCCTGTAACCTGCCTGCGCCAGCCCAATCGCGTGTAAAACTCCATGCGCACCCCTCGGAATACGTGTACCCCGCTCGCGCCAGCCCAATCGCGTGTAAAACTCCTCACGCACCCCTAAGAATACACCCCGCTCGCGTAAGGTAAATAGCATGGAAAAAATCTCCCCTGTGGTGTAGGCTGGCTGCGGGGCATGGTCAGGGTGGATGGGCTGCCTGCAGGGCATCGTCAGGGTGGATGTGCTGCCTGCGGGGCATGGGGAGGGTGGATGGGCTGCCTGCAGGGCATCGCCAGCGTGGATGTGCTGCTTGCGGGGCATGGTCAGGGTGGATGGGCTGCCTGCAGGGCATCGTCAGGGTGGATGTGCTGCCTGTGGGGCATGGTCAGGGTGGATGGGCTGCCTGCAGGGCATCGCCAGGGTGGATGGTCTGCCTGCGGGGCATGGGGAGGGTGGATGGGCTGCCTGTGGGGCATGTCCAGGGGTGATGGGCTGCCTGCGGGGCATGTCCAGGGGTGATGGGCTGGCTGGGGTCGCATGGTCTGGGTGGATGGACTGCCTGCTGGGTATGTCCAGGGGTGATGGGCTGACTGCGGGGAATGGTCAGGGTGGATGGGCTGCCTGCAGGGCATGGTGAGGGTGGATGGGCTGCCTGCGGGGCATGTCCAGGGGTGATGGGCTGGCTGCAGGTCATAGACAGGGGTATAGGGTGCTCCCCTGTGGTGAGGGCTGCCTGCGGGTCATGGACAGGGGTGTAGGGTGGACCCCTGTGGTGTGGGCTGGCTGCAGAGAGTGCATGTGGCTCCTCACCACACTGCTGCGCGAATCTGAGGGTACGCAAGTGAGCTTTCCACGCGAATTCGCTGGCGTGAGCGGGGTATGTGTATTCTGGGGTACGCAAGTGAGAATTACACAGGATTTCGCTGGCGCGAGCAGGGTACGTGTATTCCGGGGTACGCAAATGCGCTTTACATGTGATTTCGCTGGCAGGAGCGGGCTACGTGTATTCCAGGGTATCCAAGGGCGCTTTACACATGATTTCGCTGGCCGGAACAGGGTACGTGTATTCCGGTGTACGCAAGTGAGAATTACACGCGATTTCGCTGGCTCGAGCAGGGTACGTGTATTCCGGGGTACGCGAGTGTGCTCTACACGTGATTTTGCTGGCAGGAGCGGGGTATGTGTATTCTGGGGTACGCGAGTGAGAATTACACGCGATTTCGTTGGTGGAAGCGGGGTACGTGTATTCCGGGGTATACGAGTGAGAATTACACACAATTTGGCAGTGTGTGCCCTGCCGGTGTGCCCTTCCCATGCCCCGCAGGCAGACCATCCACCCTGGCGATGCCCTGCAGGCAGCCCATCCACCCTGACCATGCCCCCCAGCCAGCCCATCCAGTCTCCCCATGCCCTGCAGGCAGCCCACACCTCAGGGGACCACCCTACACCACTGACCATACCCTGCAGCCAGCCCATCACCCCTGACCATGCCCTGCAGGCAGCCCATCCACCCTGACCATGCCCTACAGGCAGCCCACATGGCACCATGCACTTGTGAGCCCCAACACAATTCCCCCCACCAGTGACGGGCACCTGCCAGCAGGCCCCAATTTATGTCCCTCCACCCCACCCCTATTGACGGCAACCTGCCAGCAGGCCCCAACTCATGTCCCTCCACCCTGACTCATGTCCCTCCACCCCGACTCATGTCCCCCCCCACTAGTGGTGAGCACCTGTCAGCAGGCCCCTGACTCATGTCACTCCACCCCGACTCATGTCCCTCCACCCCGACTCATGTCCCCTCCACCAGTGACGGGCACCTGCCAGCAGGCCCCGACACATGTCCCTCCACCCTACCCCCATTGATGGCAACCTGCCAGCAGGCCCCGACTTATGTCTCTCCTCCCTGACTCATGCCCCCCCACCAGTGACGGGCACCTGCCAGCAGGCCCCGACTCGTGTCGCTCCACCCCGACTCATGTCCCTCCACCAGTGACAGGCACCTGCCAGCAGGCCCTGACACATGTCCCTCCACCCCACCCCCATTGACGGCAACCTGCCAGCAGGCCCTGACTCATGTCCCCCCACCACTGACGGGCACCTGCAGGAGGGCCCTACACATGTCCCTCCACCCCACCCCCATTGATGGCAACCTGCCAGCAGGCCCCGACTCATGTCCCTCCACCCCGACTTATGTCCCTCCACCCCCCATATTGACGGCAACCTGCCAGCAGGCCCCAACTCATGTCCCTCCACCCTGACTCATGTCCCTCCACCCCGACTCATGTCCCCACCACTAGTGACGGGCACCTGCCAGCAGGCCCCGACTCATGTCACTCCACCCCGACTTATGTCCCTCCACCCCCCCTATTGACGGCAACCTGCCAGCAGGCCCCAACTCATGTCCCTCCACCCTGACTCATGTCCCTCCACCCCGACTCATGTCCCCACCACTAGTGACGGGCACCTGCCAGCAGGCCCCGACTCATGTCACTCCACCCCGACTCATGTCCCTCCACCCCGACTCATGTCCCCTCCACCAGTGACGGGCACCTGCCAGCAGGCCCCGACACATGTCCCTCCACCCCACCCCCATTGATGGCAACCTGCCAGCAGGCCCCGACTCATGTCCCTCCACCCCGACTTATGTCCCTCCACCCCCCCTATTGACGGCAACCTGCCAGCAGGCCCCAACTCATGTCCCTCCACCCTGACTCATGTCCCTCCACCCCGACTCATGTCCCCACCACTAGTGACGGGCACCTGCCAGCAGGCCCCGACTCATGTCACTCCACCCCGACTCATGTCCCTCCACCCCGACTCATGTCCCCTCCACCAGTGACGGGCACCTGCCAGCAGGCCCCGACACATGTCCCTCCACCCTACCCCAATGATGGCAACCTGCCAACAGCCCCCCGACTCATGTCCCCCCCACCACTGACGGCACCTGCCAGTAGGCCCCGACACATGTCCCTCCACCCCACCCCCATTGATGGCAACCTGCCAGCAGGCCCCGACTCATGTCCCTCTACCCTGACTCATGACCCCCCACCAGCGACGGGCACCTGCCAGCAGGCCCCGACTCATGTCCCTCCACCCCGACTCATGTCCCTCCACCCGGACTCATGTCCCCCCCACCAGTGACGGCAACTGCCAGCAGGCCCCGACACATGTCCCTCCACCCCACCCCACCCCCATTGACGGCAACCTGCCAGACGGCCCCAACTCATCTCCCTCTCACCACTGACGGGCACCTGCCAGCAGGGCCCGACACATGCCCCTCCACCCTACCCCCATTGATGGCAACCTGCCAGCAGGCCCCGATTCATGTCCCTCCACCCCGACTCATGTCCCTCGACCCGACTGATGTCCCCCCCACCACTGACGGGCACCTTCCAGCAGGCCCCGACACATTTCCCTCCACCCTCCCCCATTGATGGCAACTTGCCAGCATGCCCAGACTCATGTCCCTCCACCCTGACTCATGTCCCCCCCACCAGTGATGGGCACCTGCCAGCAGGCCACAACTTATGTCCCTCCACCCGGACTCATGTCCCTCCACCCTGACTCATGTCCCCCCCACCAGTGACGGGCACCTTCCAGTAGGCCCTGACTCATGTCCACCCAAACACCACGTCATAACAATACAGACCCATGGCCCTAATGCCAACCCAAATCCCACCCACCCCACCCCCCAGTACAAACACGTAACCATCCACTGCACCCACTCCCTAGTAAATTACCCATGCCATGAGAGTCTGAAAAGAACCAGCATGCCCATGAATAAATGACCCACAGAGCCACACAGTGGCAACACATGACTGAAGCTGCAGACAGGGAGAGATAGAACACAGGCATCAGAGCACTGTACAATGGTCTGATACACACATGACAGTTGCACTTAAGTGGCAGTGTCAAACTTCACAGATGGCAAACCCACTCCCCAACACTCATACCATTTGCAACCTCACACATGCACAAATATACTGGTATCATGCAACAGGCATCAGCATCCATACACACGTAACTGCATGAACAACCAAAGGTTGGCATGACGTCACAAACAACATGGGGAGTGCCGATCACATGCACACACGCCACCAGACAGACATGCATATGTACATCTCCAACACCTGTCACAGTGCAATCATCGGCAACTAAGTCACATCTGCCAATCAGGTACCCACATGTCCAGATCACATGCATCCATGTCGTATCACAGTCGCACACATGTCAAACACACACACGCACATGTATGCCGTGCATGTACATGAAGGTGGAACCAGCATCCATGTGTCACACCCCAACCATGCCATAGCACATACACAGAAATGCAAACGTGTGCATCTCCACATGCAGTTGGGCATCATGCATTGGAACACATATATCATTGATGTGCATCACAGATGACTACACTCATATGCAGCATGGGCATGTCCCTGCACACACACATATCCATACATGGGCCATGTCAGACAAATGTCCAAGCTGCACACTCCTGCCACACCTCAACATGCACTGTGTGGAATGGGATAACCCAGACACTCACCGCTCGACCCCAGATGGGTCTGCCTCTCCAGGACCTGGTGGTGAAGCACTGGGTCAATGCATTCCAGGACCCTCATCTGGTCGATGGAAAGTTGGATCTGGCGCTCCCCTGCATCCGCTGCATGCAAGAGGCGCCGGGCCTTCCTGAGGGTCCTGGATCTGAAGTCCTCCCAGCGCTTGTGGACATGTTTGAAGTCACGGGTTGCCACCACCTCTGCGTTTATGGCAACCACGATGTCCAACCAGGTCCTCTTCTGTTTATTCTTGTCGGCGCACGGTCGTCTGAAGAGGGCATCATAATGCCCCAGGACTTGCTCCACCAGGGTGCCAACTTCTCTGGCTGATAAGCTAACAACCCTCTACCTCTCTGGCTGAGGGTTGCCAGTGGTCTCAGATGGTGTTTGCCCCGACATAGCAACCCCCGAGGCAGGTGTGGGTGGGCAACTGGGTCCTGGGGCTGGTCTGTGGAGCGATGGAACAGCAGTCAGGAGTCTTCTGTTCCAGCAGGGTTGGTCGCAGCAACTCGACCCCTGCAGATGGCTGATTTGCAGGCACCAAATAGCAGGGCATGTGGCCAACAGGCAGGCAGGCAGCAGCAGATGGCTTGTGGGAGGCTGCTCGGGGCTCTGGGGGCAGGAAAATGGCCTTCTGGGCAGGAGCATGGTCTTCCGTGTGTTGTCGCGTGGCCAGCTTGATGCAGAGTGAATCCACACGTGGAAAACAGCACATCCGCATGTATTTCGAGGAAAGGGCCTTAGCACATAAGTGACGTGACACGCGCAGGCATTTCCCTCGATGAGTATCTCTTCTTTTGGCGGGGGTCTTGCCTACGTGTGTTTTCCTTTCCCACGCTAGTCAGACGGTGAGGCGCGCACGCTATTTTTCCCACTGCGGGTCCCCCTGTGTATCGCATGCCCGTTTTTGAGGTCATAGTAGCCTGTGTGTCCCTGGGTGCCACCACGTACTGTGGGAGGTTAAGTCCACATACGCGGGTTGTGTGCATGGTTTTATTGCAGATTTAGGGTGCCTGAGCCTTGTGTGACCCGTCATTTTCTCACCGGGGGTCACATACAGCCTTGCAGGCGCACAGGGGTGCTGTTTACATCTACTACCCCACCCCCTTCACTCCAATTGCCCAGGACAATTGTCGCGTACACCTCCCATTGGCACTAGTACATCCGTGCCATGGTTGGGAGGCCATGAAAGGTGAGGGGTACCTCAGTTGGGTGTCCTCCACGTGGTGGGCGTGGTCAGTGACATGGCCGGGGGGACCAGGGAGTAGGGGGAGTCCAGGGTGGCCAAGGTGGCTGCAGAGGGGGAAGAGGCAGGGGTGCGCCACTTCGGCAGGATGTTCTACCACGTGTTGGTACAGTCATGCCACCACCCCCTGTGGCTCCGGGAGATGCAGCTCTTGTATCTGACACTGGCACCCATGTGACCAGGCAGTCAGTTTCATCGACTGTCACGGGCCCAATGGTAGTGGTAGCTGCAGGTGCAGCTGTGGTGACCACCACCCAGGCTCAGGGTCAGCCAGCGCATGATGCGTTGGCACCTGAGGACTCCCAGGCTGAATTCCAGGTGGTCAGGAGGAACAAGCAATGTGCGAGCAGGGATGCTCTGACCGATGCACATGTCCCTGGGGCAGCGTTGTCATCTGCTGCCCCGAGCATCCAGGTGTTGGCAAGTGCATGGGCAGACGCAGCCAACACCACCCTGGCTGTGAGTCGGCCAGCCAGGATAGTCTCGGTCACAGACCTTGGCACAGCGGCTGTTGCTGTGCTGGGTCCAGTCAAGAGCACCCAGCAGCCACTGACGCAAGTCAGGGCTTCCGTCCTAGTTCCACCTGCCACTCCCTTGGTACAGTCCACCAGCGCCACTGCCCCTACTTATCAGGGCGGCATTTGCCAATCAGGGTCCGTACCACTGCCCAAGAGGAGGAAGGTTACACCTGCGCAAGAGGCTGGGACCCCAGACATGGGTCCGGCCCCGGCACGTAAAGGAAGATGCCTTTCAGCAAGCAGGAACTGGACTTCCTTGTAGGCTACGTGTCAGAACACGAACGTGACGTGCTAGTGGGCCCAAATTGTCACACTACGCGTGCCCAGCGTTGAGACCACTGGAAGCATGTTGCAGATGGTGTTAGTGCATTCTGACATGAGGTGCACGCAGCTCAGGACTGCAAAAAGCATTGGGATGACCTCCGACGCTGCGCTAAGCAAAAGCTTGCCTCCAATTATGCCATGACTCGGGTGACTGGCAGTGGGCCACCACCTGAGGAGGAAGAACTCACTCTGCACGAGGTGATCGCAGCGGAGTTCATCTCGGCAGAATTGGTAAAAGGAGTGGGAGAGATACATGATTATGATGCCCCTTCCGGTGAGTGTTGTTGCGTGTTTGTCCAGCCCATGTGTGGTTTACTTGTGTGATGTGTTGTGTTTGACGACCACTACATGCTATGTGTACATGGTGGCGAGTCATGCAATGCTTCACTAATGCATGCCTGTTGTGATGCATGCTGGACATGTGAAGCAGACGGGGACTGTCCTCATCACCACACATGCACCCTACTCACACGCTAGTCACCCGGCTGCCCCTCCAGTCGATGTTCCAGCTCACTGACCCTGCTGGATGTAGCCTGTGGTGTGTTTGCACTCAGCACTCAGACTATGTCAACGCATGACTGACATGCATGTGTGTTCAGCCTGAATGCGGGTACTCCACGCGGGCATGCTTCCTGCCTATCCGCCCCCCTGCACCTCAATTAAACCATGGCACTGGTGGGTAACATGTTGGACTACTGCAATGGCCTGTTTCACGCTCCTGTGTACATGCAGACTTCTCCCTGCGAACCTGCCAGACACATACTGTGGGGTACATCCTTTGTCCTTGATGCAGGGTGTCTCACTCAGACTGTGCAGATGGCAGATGCTCCCCGGGGACATGAGTGCCCATTCATGCTCCCATGTGCATTCCATGCATGCCCCTATGTGTCCTTGGCAGGATGATCATTGTAGTACATGTCCAGGATTACATACGTATCATGGCATTTGGTCATCCATTCCATGCTCACTGTGTCTCAGTCCAGCATCACGCACATGTTAAGGGTGTCATTGTCTGTGTGGGGCACAGGGCTCCCCCTGTTGCATGCCCCCTGACTCTGTTCAACTGGTGTAGTGCCTTCTGCACAAATGGGTGCACTACTGAGGGTTCTTCATGTGTCCTGCTTACTGTCCCATTCTCATCTGCTGCGGTGTCAGTTGACTGAGATGATGCAATTGACGCTAGCCAACAATGTCTGCCAATACACAGTTCTCTGGTCAACCTTTCATTGACATGCAATGCCTCCCTGCATTTTCACTTGGGGGCGGGGGGTGGCCTGTAGCCATGCAACCCAGTGCATGCACATTGCACATGATGGCTGAACTTGCCCTTACACTACCTTCATGTTTAGTGAGTGAGATCATAACGTACTTGTTAATGTAGATAGTTGGTAAAGTACACATGTTCTGCACTGCACCCACCCACTTCTGAGCCATGTTACACCGTTCTACATGCCTACTCACTGCTGCAATGTCAAAGTGACCTGGCATGTATGTTCAGATTGTCATCACTTCACTGTTATGATACGCACGGGCACAGGTGCATCCTGTGACACATGTACTCTGTATTGGAACACCCTAGCGGGTGTTTAGCAAAGTTGATTGGTCAATCTGCGGCCTATACCAACTGATATAGGCCGCAGATTGATTATAGGCTGCCAATCGGGTTGTTATACACCATACGGTGTATATGAACACAGGTGTATTTGAACACTTTCACATATACATATGCAAGCAGCTTCAACGTTGTGTAGTGCAACATTGCAGCTACTTTCTTACGTGTGTGTGAAAGTGTTTATTTACACATGTGTTCTCAGAAGCATTTTTGTTGAATGACTAATATGTTGTTATTTAATGTAAATGATGCTGAGATTTCAGCATTGCGCCCGTTATGTTCAACTGGCACATTCCTGAAGGTGCACTGTGGTGCAGTACATGTACACACAGGCCGACTTAGCAAATCTGGTGGAGCCTGGGTGTGGTGATTTGACACACTGAATAATGTTTTTTGGCACATTCAATGCACAATGTGCTGAATCAGGCCCTGAGGGGTGTTCTGGAGGCTTCATGGACTGGCAGCTCGGACTGTACTGAGTGGTATGGTCCCTCATGCCTCATTGCTGGCCCTCGCTTTGCTTGTGACATTCACTATGTCTTCAGGGCCTATGACACCCAGTACGGGCCGAGCTTCAGATGGAAGAAGCTATATTGGTGAAGATGATTTAGTGATGCATGTGTACATGCATATTACATGTGTCATGGTGTATTTTGATTCGCTTGCAGCTGTGGCCATTTGGCTATTCAGACATGCTTATGCTATATGCCATCTCTTTGTTGCCATCTGTCATTTCTGCCTGTGCTATGTGCGTGCCAGAGGTGATGTGTGATGGAGGTGATATACTACATTCAGTACATGTGTAGGCTTCGCAATTTACATGCATCCATTTCTGCTTTCGGGATGCCATTGCATATCATTGCTACTGGACGCATGCAGCTATTCCAGTTGTGTGTAACATGTCTGCTTCATGTGTTGGCTGTTGATGTGATGTCTATGTGTGTTTGGGTTATGTGCTTCTGACATGTGTACTCATGTTTGTTTTTTTCACTTTACAGGTCATGACGCAATGGAGCCAGAGGATGGTGATGTCATTCCAGACACAGGGTTGCGCTTACATCAGCAAACCGCCACAAGTGGGGGTCATGGGGTGGTAGACCACGAGAACCCACTTGTGCTCCAGACCATCGTGTCCAGGGCTTGCAATCAGTCAATCTCTGATGATCACTTTGAGCACAATGTTGAGTTGGATGCGCGTCATGTCCATTCATCGCTGGTGAGTGATCCTGATCTGGATGATCTTCTGTCCGCGACACCTGCACTGAGGGGCCAGACAGTATTGGAACGTCCGCCTGTGGTGGTTCTGGACGCACAGTCACACTCCACACCAGTTGCTGATGTGCCTGGGGCATCATGTCAATGGAGGGATGTAGTCCTGCAGCCGGCTCCTTGGGTTTGGCAGGTGTCATGTACAGCAATGCGGTGGCCGTGCGCCACCGGGGTATACTCAGTGGGAGCAATCCACGTATGCCAGTTCACAGCAACAGGGGCAGCTATTGATAAGATCGCTGAAGGCATGGAACGTGTGGCCCAATCCATGCTTCCCCCCAGCTAGGCAGGTGGAGCTTCAGCAGCAAGCAGCGCAGTCCATGGGCCGCTCACTCAGGCTGGGCATTGCGGCCTCAGACAGGGCACGCGGGGCTGAAATGGTGTCTCTGCGCCAAGCACTTGCTGCTCACGCAGAGGCACACAGGGAGACCTTGAGGGATGACCATCAATCCCTCAGATCTACTCTGGGTGTGCTCAACATGTCCGAAAGGCAGCGGTCACAGGAGAGGTTGGAGCAGCTTGAGAACAGCATCTCAGCTGAGCTACGTGCATGCCGGGAGGTGCTCCAGATGTCATGTGAGGCCATGCAGGCAGAACTCTGTGTTACGCGTGCTACCTTGCAAGAGGAAGCACGGGTATCACGTGAGGTGCTGCATGCTGACCTACGTGCCATCGCCACACATGACTAGGCTTACCAGACCTGCATGCTTGCTGCCGTCGAGGGGAAAGCTGCGCATAGGCATGGTCAGGCAACTGTGCCACGTCCACCTTCTGATTTCCATCCAGAGGTGACTCGGACGACGACTTATCTTCCACACAGGTCGGGCTATGCAGGCTTTGAACCCATGGAGTTTTTTTTTTATCTCAACATCATCGCATGTGGGTGTTGAGGTGCACCCTGTACCCCCCTACCCCCCAACCGGGTCGTATGTGGCCATTTTTCTTTTTTTAAAATAATATTTTTTATCTATTGTGCATTCATGTGACAGTGTGGTGCTTTGTGGCTTTTAAAAGCATCCACTGTCTGTTCCAGCTGGGCCCATTCAAGCTTGTCTCATGTATGTGTTTGTGGCTTGGGGTCACTTGTGCCACTCCTGTTTCCCCTTTCCAGGGACTTGCAAGGATGGTTCGGTGTGACAGCAATTTACACAAGGGGATTGGACTTTCGTCATATCTGTGGCCAGTCTGCTGCTGTACTACTTGTGTTTATACCCCTAGTGGGGATTATGGATGTTTTCTCCATGGCATGTCTGCAATCAATTTTGGGAGTACATTTTTGAATTTTGCATTTATTGAAGTTGATTGTGATGTTTTATCATTTCTTGCCTGTATACGTGCTTGATGCACTTCATGCTGTAGACGGTAGCCTGCACCCTTTAGCTGTGAAAGCCACACTGATGGTGGGATGTGGCCAGGTGGTGACAATGTCAAGTTGGTACGTGTTAGGTTCAGCCCCTGAGAATTGGGGCTAAGGTGGAAGCATTAGGAATGTGACCCAAGAACCACAACTCACGGTCCAGTCCTCACCTGAGATGTCCGCCTAGACTACTTCTCCGCTCCGTTCCATTTGGACAGCACGTTGTATCTGTCTTTCAGCGCAGTTTCCCTACTAGACTACAGCTCTTTTACTCTTTTGTAACACTCTGGTGCCTTTAGTCCCAGTTTTTCTTCCTCTTACTGTCCTTGATGCAGATCTGTCCACCCATTTCTTGAGCAGTTATTTCCGGGTACTTGTACGCTGCCTCGGTTTGCCTCAGTACACTTCTGTACCACAGCATCTCTCTCTCTCACTCCTCCTATCTTTCATCTATTCCATCCATACCTTTATACCTAGCTTTTAACAAAGCTATACAACTGTTCTGGCTCTTAACATGCTGTCAGCTGTTTCTGGCAATCTCACATTCACTCTGCCTTTCCAGACTTGTGCTGTTTCTGCCTTTCTCCGTTCACGCTATCAGGGATTGATTGGATTTTAGCTCAACCATCCAGTTGTGCCAGCCTCATTGATTATTGTCTACTCTAATTCCTACCCATCCTGTTGAACCATTGTACAACTGTGCAAACCTGGAAGTTATTCTATCATTCAGCTTGGACATGTACTTGGCCATATTCTACGACTTCAAGTCATCTACTGGAAACTCTTCCAGGGTTTTTTGGTGCCTAGAGGCTTTTTCCCTAGTTTGGGGGTTTGGCTCCTTGGAGTTCTCTGCGATTTGGTATTATTACTGGTCAAGGTGGCCTCTGAGAGGGCTAGACCCTATTTACACGAAAGGAAGAACAAGGAGACCAAGGGGAAGGGGGATCCTGAAGCCAGGTAGAATAGAAGGAAGAAGCCGACAGACCCCAGAGACAGTTCCCCTGAAGGTCAAGGTGATGAGGAAATGAGGGAGGTGCTTTTGTTGTCGGACAGTACACTTGGGCTACAGTGATTGATCACTGTCTGACATTGTCAATGTGGGGTACTATGTACATGATGTGTTCTGCTGGTCAAGATGTTCCTGTGTTGGATTTACTTTTCAGGTATCAGGGGGTCGGTGTGGTTTGACACACTGGGGTGTCCACATGGGCAATGTTCACATGTGATGTGTACAGGATACTGAGGTTCACTTCATTTCACAAGCATGTATTGAGTGCATGTCCTTACTGACACACACAGTTTCACAATACACCACCACACATACAACCACCCATCCATGCCCACACGTGCACACAGATTACCTTCTCTGCCATGCTGTGTCCCTGCAGCGCATGATCACTTACCATTTTTGGATCGTGTACATGTGTCACTGGGTAATTTTAGTTGCTTGTCCTTTATTATATGATGCTCAAGGTGTATCCCCAACACAATGGCCGCTCACTGTGCTGTGTCCTGAGTGGTGTGTTGCAGGGGAAACACACAGCACACGGTTTTGGGATTTGCGGATTTGGATTGTCCAATGTGCATGCCAACAGGCATTCTGTCTTTTGTTGATGGTACCGCTGGTGGCATGCATTTGTGTATGACTTTGTATGTGTGAGAAGCTGTTATTCAGTCATTTCATCTGATTCCATGTCAGGTGTGATTGTCTCAGGGCTGTTTCCATTTATCACGTGGCACTTTGTGACCAATGTGTCATGTGTTGTGCATTTGGTTTGCTCTTTTGCTGTTGCATGCCATGTCATGGTGCGGCCGATGAGGGTTATGGGGGTTGGGAGGGTTTGGGTGACATACTAGTGATTTTCATGGCCTGTTTTGCAGGGGGTGGTATGATATGCAGATTAACAAGGGGGGTCCTGGGAGTTCCTCTGCCAGACATTAGTCCTGGTTACGAGAGACTTACCCAGAGTCTTTAGCTCACTATCTTTCACAGAGAAGAAATATCCCAAACATATCAGTCTTTGTCCTGCTATTCTTAGAGAGGCACAGATCCACCCTACTGATGAGGTCCAACCAGACCGAAACACGTGTCTGGGGTTTCTGTTGGTACTCTTGTTCAGAGGAGAATTGCCTCGCATTTCGGTGCTGGACTGCCCCAGGGCAGGACAAAGACTGATATGTTTGGGATATTTCTTCTCTGTGAAAGATAGTGAGCTAAAGACTCTGGGTAAGTCCCTCGTAACCAGGACTAATGTCTGGCAGAGGGACTCCCAGGACCCCCCTTGTTAAATCTGCATATTTAAGTAACTTTGGGTCTCACCCTAAGTTACTAGGGGAATCCAGACGTGGACCCCTTGCTCACTATTCTTAGAGAGGCACAGATCCACCCTACTGATGAGGTCCAACCAGACCGAAACACGTGTCTGGGGTTTCTGTTGGTACTCTTGTTCAGAGGAGAATTGCCTCGCATTTCGGTGCTGGTCTGCCCCAGGGCAGGACAAAGACTGATATGTTTGGGATATTTCTTCTCTGTGAAAGATAGTGAGCTAAAGACTCTGGGTAAGTCCCTCGTAACCAGGACTAATGTCTGGCAGAGGGACTCCCAGGACCCCCCTTGTTAAATCATGATATGCACCTTGCATGTTTTCCTTTTGGTCACACCGGATTGATTATATTTAAGTAGCTAGGGATGCACACAATGTAGCACTTCCATGGTAAGTTTGTGACAGTTGACTGTCTCTTTGTCATCATCGATTGTCACCTGGTATGTGCCAGGCCTGTGTGCACTCCACAGGGGTGGGAGTTTAGGTGAAAATGTGGCCACAAGCTTGGTCCTGGCTACCTCACCATGTGCTCTTTCCCCTCCCATGAGCAACGCCTGTGTCTGTGGTTGGGGATGTGGGGGTACCACCATGTCAACCGGTACGCACCACCGTGTTGCAACATTGTGCAGGACACATGCTGCCACAATGATCCTGCACACTACTGGGGGTTCATATAGTATCTGGACGCCAGAGCGGTCAAGGGATCGGAAGCGTGACTTGAGCACTCCGAATGTGCGCTCCACTATGCCCCTGGTTGCAATATGGGCTGTTTCGTATCTTACCTGGAGTGGTGTGGTGGGGTTCCGTATTGGCATCATCATGTGGGTGCTCAGAGGGTAGGCACTGTCCCCTGGGGAGGTGATGATGGTTGTCATTAGTTGGGTTTGTGTATTTGTCTGTGTGTGACATGCATGCATGTGCACCGACATTTGTACATTTGTACTCACCAATGAGCCATGTGTCGCCATGCTCCCCAGCTTCCAGGTCCTGGCTGTGGGGGGACATTCTGTATATGAAACTGTCATGGGTAGACCCAGGATAGTTTGCATAGACAGAGGTGATGATTCCATGGGCATCGCATACAACCTGTACGTTGATGGAATGCCAGTGCTTGCGGTTGCGGTAGATGTTCTCAGTGGCCCTAGTTGGACGTAGGGCCACATGGGTGCAATCTATGGCACCAAGCATTTTGGGGAAGTGTGCCACCCTGTGAAAGTCCTGGACCACGGCCTACCTTTCTGCGGGTGTTCTGGGCATGTATATGTGCCTGCGAACTGAGGGGCGTGCAGTCATGATTGCCAACACCTGGTGTAGGCAACGTGACTGCGTAGGCTCTGAGACACCCCCAACTATGGCAGTTGTCTGTTGAAATGACCCAGTGGCCAAAAAATACAGGACATTGAGCACCTTTTCCAGGGGGTTCAGTGCTTGGGAGCACAAGGTGGGTGATGAGAGCTCATCCTCCCACTCATTGACCAGGTCTAGGATGATATGAGGTGGAAACCTATACCTGCCATAGACCTGGTCATCAGGCATCCCAAAAAGGCTGGTCCTGGGCAATAAAATGAAGGGCCTGGCTATTCTCCTCCCCCTGCAGTGTCCCGCAATCACTGCTCAAGAAATGGGACATTCATCGTAGCTGTATATACATTTTTGTTGTTTGCGTGCACTTTTATACTGTGCTGGGACGCTTCCGCCTGCCTTCGTGTGGCGGACGTGTTTACGCCTGTGTGTGCCTTTTTGGTGTGCGTGGGTTTCTCCTATTCGATTCCATGATTACGTGTTGTTTGTGTGCGTGTGGGCGTTCCATGTATTTCCCAGCAGTACTTCCCCAGTTACACCCTCATTTTCACACGTTGTTCCCCATTCCGCATGTTCCTCCCCCTTTTTGGTGTGTGCGCTACACGTTGTGTGCTTTCGCTGTGCTCATCGCACACTGCGTTCGGGATGTCTCAGTGACGTGTGTGCCTGTGTGCGCCACGCGCGGTATCGGCGCAGCTCCCTGGAACATGAATTGCTTGCCTGCGATTCGCACGTGTGCACTGGATTTTTCTCGCTTGCACCACTGATTTTGGCGCACAATTATTCCATGTATCGGCCCAAATGTCCTTCTCATAAAATAAGATAAAATCCATTCCACATTTCTTTTCACGATTCACGTTATCCATTTAGGCGTTTGGTTACCTCTGTCCAAACCCTATAAAGTGCATTCTGTGCTCACTTATAATTGGTGTTTAAACAGTACCTTCAGGGCTCACTCCGTCTATTTTCAAGCTTATGGACATATTTTCCTAAATTGCACATATAAACTCGTCCAACCTCTTTACATTCAGTCAATACATGTCTACCTGTTTCAGTCACATTTTGTATTTTACAGATGCAGCAACATCTCTTATCTTTAGATAATATTAATTTGGATCCTAATACAGACAAGACTGGGAGTGGATTAACATGGGTCATTAGCAGAAATCTATTCATGCCTGGAAAAGGGCAGAGGAGCAGATATTTTTCCGTAACCTTATAATCGTACAATCTGTCTATTAGCCTAGGTGCATAACTCTTCAACTGTGTCAAGTGTTCAAAATTTTGTAGCCGATTCCTATCTTTTGCCCTTTTTCAAAAAGGAACATTTCAATGTGCAAATGTACCTCCTCCAATTTGGACGCCAACCAATTGTGTCAAAGAAATCTGTTATTTTCATGGGATCACCAAGCAAAGAAAGCAAAGGGCATTTTGGTTTAAACATGGACCTAATGAATAGGTTACCTTACTTTATCATCACATAGCTTTTCAATGAAATAAGGCTGTGTTCTAGCCTCAAGATGGCCATAGGGAAAAAGACAAGAACACTTAACCAATTCATGTCATGCAAAGTTAGCGCTTCAAGACCATACAGCTGGGCTAAAGCATTGTCATATAGGCAGAGGATTCCATCCAAACTATAGCCCCCTGTCTGAGAGCTAAACTTTGATATACCTGGGGTTAATAGTACTGCATTCCTTTTCTTACTCATTATACATTCAGCATGTATGAGTTCAGAGTCAATGTCGATTCCCAGATACTTATAATTATCAGTATAATCTACAGGGCCTTCTGGCAAGAAATACCAGGTTATGTTAAGCCTCTTATTTCGAAAGTATACAATCCTGGTTTTATCTCTATTTATTTTTTAAACTATTTTCTGTTGAGCATCGCCACAATTCAGCTATAGACCCACTGAGTCCAAAATAAATATGGCAAAATATTATAAGTCATCCACGTAGAGTAGGCTGGTGATATGTGTATGCCCAACTCTGGGCCGGCAATTCGGGACCTGTTTTAAGCACCCTGAAAGATATGCAATGTACTGGTTGAATAGCATGGTGGCCAAAACACATCCCTGCTTTACCCCGATATTTCTTTTTATAGGGGCTGTGGCAGACCCCCCAGCTGTCCACCTGTAGCTGTACACTGTTGTCCACATGGAATAATTTCAAATAGTACAATATATTCTCAGGACAACCATAGGCAGCAAGTTTCCACCAAAGTTTACCTCTATGAACAGAGTCGAAATCTGCTTTAAAATCAACAAAAAGAACATAGAGCCCTAGAGCATCTCGAGTCTTAGACCAAGCAGTAGGTCAACCAGCCTCAGATTGCAGGATGTAGAGGAGCCACCTCAGAACCTGGTTTGGGAAATGTACAATATACCAGCTTTAGGTGACCATTTTGTTAATTAATTGTATATGAAAGATGCAAATAGTTTTCCTGTGCAGTCTAACATAGATAACAATCTATAGTTAGAGGCCTCAGTATCTAAACCCTTCATACAAATGGGCACCAATATATCCTTTCTCCATGTTTTAGGTATGCACCTAGAGGCTATTACCTTCATAAAAAGAACTTCAAGGATAGATGGCCAGGTGTCTGCATCACATTTTAGGGCTACATTAGCTAACCCATTTGGGCCAGGGGACCTGGATGATTTTAATTGAAGATTTTTTTCTGAAACGTCTTCTCTTACTATTTGCATCGTTATGTCGCCTTTATTATAGTAAAGTACATTATTTCACTATGGCAATAATTAAGCCGGGTATGTTTTTCCAATTGGGATTCGCTAATAGGATTTCCAACCAGGCTATGTTTATTCCCCTTTGCAGCCCCCAATAATTTCCAAATACTTCATGCATTTCTAGTATTTAATGCTATGTTATGTTAAAGATTCTTATACACACACTATTGCCACCTGCGTGGTTTCTTGGCGCTCTGCCGCAATCATTGTTTGCCACAAAGAGGTTCTGCCAGACATAACCACCACTTTATCAAGTTATGATACTGGTTGTTAAACCTCCTTATTAATTTCAGTTGCCATATAGTATCATTACTGGATTTAGTTATGTGGCGGATGTCTTGACGCATGTATCTAAACTTTTCTGTTTCGATAAATGTCTATCTTTTTATCTGTTACGAATCCTGCTTAGTTCTGAGGATGGGTTCAATTTAATCATGCAATCTCTATCTGTCCTTTTGATGTCATCTGCGCCACTATACAGTTTTGTCCATTACGATATAAATTCGTCAAATCAAATCTCTTTCCATCCATAATTTACTGTCAAAGGTTGCAGATGTCTTTGCCTCATGTAATATATTTGCCCGTTTGCCAAGATACTCCCTCTGTAAATTCCTGGACTCAATTTTCAATTTCATGAACACTCATTAAATGTAGATTCTTCGACCAATCATAATCCAAGGCCTTGGTGTATCTAGCCGCTTTATCATTGTTTGGAGCAGTCCATCAAATACATGAGTCAGCATGATTTATACTCATATCACCTAGTCTTTTCAACATTTGAGAATGTGTTTTAAAGTTACAATTCATGGTGTATGTGACTTCATCGCTGAAAGTGCTACCCCTTGCTTGTAGACTCACAATGTAGAGCATCATTTTTTCTGTTTTTCTTTCCACTGGACCAGGTGTATTTACCGGGTACATCACCCACCCACAGTACGACCATTCATCATCACAAGGTTCCATCCACTTAGAAAGTTAAGGCACAAATGATTGGCTCTGGTCTTCACTGTGCTTTTACCTGCAATGTTGCCCTCAGGCGTTAGATTTCTGTTACAGATGCAGTGGGGCATTAAAGACACCCTCCGGAATAAGTAGACCCTCGTTTTTCACCCTCTATCCAGTCCACAAAAATGTCAGTCAGAATCTCGAAAAGTGTCTCAGTTGATGCCCCGCCCAGGGTTGGGGAGGTCATAGACATTTACAAAGATTATCCTTGAGCTTGATGCTGGATTGAGGTCCTTGAGTTCCATAGCTAAGGCATTGTTAATTTGTCGAGATATATCAATTCCTCTGGCACTTAAATGATTTCTGATGCCTAGCACTAGGCCGCCATAAGGTATTCCATATTGTCCCTACATGGCTTGCGTTTGAAAGATTTTAGCCATCGACTAAAATGATATTTATAAGCAAACTGTCTTGAAGCAGAAATATATTGTTTTCGAAAATCAAACTGAACAAGCCTTCAGGGTCTAACAGATGAGAATAGCCTTTGGAGAGGGGCAGAGGCCTTGGCAGGCAAGGATTCCAGTAACCCTTTCAGCACAGACTGCGCGTCATCTCTTGTTAAGCCACGAGCTTCTATCTTTCCGGTAACCTTTGTGTCTATTTGTACGTCACAGCAGTCAGTTTTCGCAGAATAATTTCTTGTATTTACAATTGGAGAACCTTGATATCCCAATTCAATTATTTCTTTTAAATGACGACGAATCATTTCAGCGGTTATGGACTCAAACAATGAATTCAGGACACATTGGGATTAGAACAATGAAGTGGTTCTACAAACTCGTCAGATTGCAGCACTCTAAGAGGTGGAATTTCTTTTAACATTTGTAATAATTCGGAACGATTTAGCCTCTTTCTACTATCTTTCTGATCAAGGCGCTTAATTCTAAATATCTCGTCATCAAGGACCTGACAATTTGTTCCATTATTGCTCCTGCCAGATTTGTCCCCAATGTCATCCTTTATATGAGCTTCTCATCAGCCTGCTTTTGTACAGAGTCGGCGCCATCTTCTTCAGCCGAGTTTTGCTCTGTGTTATTTCCGTTTGCAAGCCATGTGGTTAGGCGCTATCCGCTTATTCTTGTTCCTCTTAACTAGTCTCCTGTGTTTCCTTGTTAAGTATATTGATGCGGTATTAGTAATACACATCTCTTATGGAGCTTCTGTTGGTGAGCTATCGCAAGAGAAAGGTAATGCTGTTTTCAATGTATCCTCTTTATCAGCATTTAATTAGATCTTTTGTACGATTAGCAGACAATAGCTCATGTTTGTTTGTTTTATTTGCTTATATAGCGCACCGAGCCTGAGGGTATCTGGGCGGTATCTGTAAAGCAGCTTCACCAGTCTTGGTGGTTTCTTCAATGAAAGGGCCCAACTCAATGACTCTTTCATTGACACTACCACAAAGCTTCAACAAAATGTCCACTGCAAACTGGAGTGGGGCTAGAGATGCTTGCATTTCCTTCTTCTTCTTCTTCTTCTTCTTCTTCTTCTTCTTCTTCTTCTTCTTCTTCTTCTTCTTCTTCTTCTTCTTCTTCTCCTTCTTCTTCTTCTTCTCCCTTCTCCTCCTTCTTCTCCTTCTCCTTCTTCTTCTTCTTCTCCTCCTTTTTCTCCTTCTTCTTCTCCTTCTTCTTCTTCTTCTTCTTCTTCTTCTTCTCCTCCTTCTTCTTCTCCTTCTTCTTCTTCTCCTTCTTCTTCTTCTTCTTCTTCTTCTTCTTCTTCTTCTTCTTCTTCTTCTTCTTCTCCTTCTTCTTCTTCTCCTTCTTCTTCTTCTTCTTCTCCTCCTTCTCCTTCTTCTTCTCCTTCTTCTTCTTCTTCTTCTTCTTCTTCTTCTTCTTCTTCTTCTTCTTCTTCTTCTTCTTCTTCTTCTTCTTTGTAATTATCAGATGCGTGGGCGGACCCACGCAGGCGCTTCCCCATGCTTGCATTTCCGTCAGACCGTTAATATGGGACCTAGAGGTGGCCGTACTGTCAGTGAGTCCAATGAGACAAACAAATTTGCTGAGACAGCAAACCTACAGTTTGTCTTAATTGTTATGGAAAGATCATTCGTTTGTTCAAGCGTATTCGACACACGAGACTGACTAGTTCTTAAAGGTGTGACTTCAGTCACAGCTGCAATACTCCGCTGAAGAGACAGACACCTCTCCAAAACAGAGGTATTATCAATGTCACCTTTATTTGAGTGATCTTGTTCACGTTCTGGAGTGTGGCCTGAATTTGAGTTGGCGGCACTGTCAACGCCATCAACTCCAGTGTGGACTGTTATTTGCTCTGTCTGGAAAAAGGCGGTGACTTTCCCCTTTGGTTTATTTCTGTCCTTGTCATTTGCCAATCTCATGGTTTGCGCCTCGCTTTCCCCTTGGCTACACATGGGTGTATTATTAATGGTTATGATGCGGGATTTTGTGCTTTTGCTTTTGCGCATATTGTAATTATTGGCTTTAAATTTCGATTTCATTACTTTAGGCGGCATTTTCATGTTTAATCTTGGTAGACAAAGATGATTTGCCCAATAAGTTCAGGTCACTGTGCTTTCAGATCAGCAGATAGCCGTCCAGGTTCTGCAGAGCTGCAGACTAGTGATTGCACACTCAAATTACACTCACTTTCATGCTGCACCGTGGGTTATATACAGGATTATATGCAGGGGTAGTAGAGTGCAGCACCAAGCACCATGAAGGAAGTGGTCATCGAGCCAGAAACTCCAACAATATTCACAATATAGAGAGTCGTCCCTGCAGTCTACCCTAACTGCTTACACTCTTCAAACTTAGTGTTTAGGCAAGAGGCGAGATTTAAGTGGCAAACAAAAGTAAGCTGGTGAGCCAGATAGTCACCCAGCCTCAGGCTGAGCCCCTGGGTGTATAGATACAGAAAGAAGTGCACAGAGCATAGGCACATGCTGCACTCTCTGCAGACTAACCCACAGGGCACGGCCACAATCCCAGTGCCCCTCACCACACTCTGCAAGCACCGGGGACCTTGAACTCCTGGGCTGCCTCAGTTTCCCTGCTCTCTGCTCCCGTAGTACGGGTTTGCGACTCCGGCTCACCCGCTAGTTCTCAGTCTGGCTGACCCGCAACAGAAGCAGAAGCCCGTATGGTCAGCAGCCCCCGAGGAATCAGCAGATGTCAGCCTGGAGCAGGTACAGATACCTCAGCAACACTCGCTCGCTCCGCCCGGTACCCAGGCTGTGCCATTGTCATGTGTAGCATCAGAGAAGGTGGAGTTAAATTCTGCATTCCATTGACCAGTGGAAAAGCGCCCTCGTTCACGAACTGTGGTGGGGTCTGACGCAATGCTGAACCAATATCACCTAACTTCAAGATGCAGGACTAAAGTATTCAACCCTCGTCCTGTGCTGTGAAGGAAAATAAGGTGGCCAGTTTGAGAAAGGGGCGACTATGAGAGCCAGTACCTTGAAATTCCTAGGAGGGGAGGAGAAACACCTGATAGAGTGAAGTTGAAACCTGGGCAGGGCCAATACCAACACACATCTGGAACAAAGCAGCAGACAAACCAATCATTTGACTTATCAGAGTAAACACCAACTCTATGTAGGAGCTCGGGGATTGTCACAGTGAGGACACCTATCCAGAAAGGAGAAGGTGTGTCCAAAGAGCTAAGAAGAGAGCGAGAGAACCTTAATCCTTTTGAGGGCCCCAACTTAGATGCTGCAGAAAAAGTGGACAAGGAAGAAACAGGCACCAACCTACAGATGTCTATGTCTAAGGCTCCAAGAAAAGGGGCAAACATGCGATGTGAGTTTTGTAAGGGCTTTGTGCGGGTCATAGCAGGAGCCAGTGACCAGAAAATAGAGGGGATAGCCTGCTGGAGGCTCGAGTTCGGGAGACTGGCCCTGGGCTGGTGGCTCATAATAACATGCCTGACAATGGCCCTGGTAGTGGGGAAGAAAACCTGTGGTTAATCTCAGGGTAATAGCCTGGCGAGTAGGATAGAAATACTTTTTGGTATTTGGTGGCGGGGTGAAGAAATACCCACTGATAGGAGTGTTTTTTTTTTAAACTTTCGTTATTGATTTTAACAGTAAACAGACAAAAAACTTCATAACACACAAGTATGAACCCTAACACCCACACCTTCCCCCTTAAACCCTGCTACCCTAACTCCTTCCCCTCAACCCGGCTCACCCCCCCCTCCTCCACGTTAGTTCATTGCACATTTCCCCGCCTAAGAAGTAGCATCTTCCGACATAGGTTTTGGCACTCCCAGCTGTCCAGCACAGTCTCAGCTGTAAGAGCACCCCCCACCCCCATCAGCCCTCCAGCATACCATTTAGTCACTTGCTATTGAGGTCTGTTCCGATCACACCTCATTTGCCATGTGTTGCCTGAAAGGACCCCAGTAGTCCAATGGTCGGCAAGTAGGAGGTAGCGTCGAAGCATATCTGGTTTCCTTAAATTCACACATTCTCATGTTCTCAAGCCAGGCTGTAAACCTTGGAGGAGTGCTCCTACCCCAGGACCTTGCTACAACACATCGGGCCACCCCGACCGCAATGTTTATTTCAATCTCAACCCAATAGGATCGAATATAAGGGCATGCCCATGCCATATGATAAAAATCCGCTCCCACTACTCCGCATCTTATGCATGCCATGACCTCATTAGGGTAAAATCTGCTAGGTTTCTGGAGTGTTTGGTTTTTAAACCCTCAAGCCTGGAAGGGAGACATATGAGCAGAGAGTGAAATGATCATGTCAAGCAGAATCCCAAGTACAAGAAGGTGTCAAGGAGCATGCAAGTTGCTGTATCTCTTGGACTGAGAAGTCAAGTTGTATTTTACAAGCTACACCCCTAAGACTGTGAGTTCCAACTCAAGGTGTGAGCTGTGCGGACTCGGGATTCCTACCTGTGTTGCTCTGCATTGGGTTGCTTCCATGACAAGCGCATTGCCAATGAGCTATACTACCCATTCCTAAACCGACCCGTCCATCCATTTAGGTATCGCTACTGACACTTTTGAAACTGTTTTTGCTTTTATAGTTTTAGTTTGAACCCTTAAACCAATTAGACGTGACTTCCCTCCCATACCTCGTAGGTGTCTTCATCCAGAAGAGCAGATTAGGCAGACTAATGAAACCTGGGGAGGTGGAGTGAACTCTAGAGCCCTATTGTATTAAAGAGTTCTGAAACCTTATACGTTATTGCATTTCCTAGACACATCTTAGACCAGTCCAAGCCAGATGGGCCATTCTGTTTTAGTTTCTAAGGCATTCCCCTATCCAGGCAGCGATTCCTTCAACCCCAATGTAATCAGTTAAATAAGGGTGTTTACTGATGATATCCGGTTGTCCCACGTGTGCTGTCAGTTCCTGCTTTGTCACTAAGTCCTGCCTTACTTGAAAAAGGTTAATGTGACAAAGGAGCAACAGAACACAAATGAGTCATTAGTGGATTTCAACATGTATTCACTATGACAGGATGGGACAACTTAACTCAAAGCTGTCATATGGACTCAATCTTGCAACAATAAAGGGTACTAAAATTAAAGGTTGCAGGATGTGTTAACTGAATGGTGGCTCTCCTGAAAGTTCCCTAACTAGCACACAGCACTTGGCATTACTCGTGCCACCACCTTACTCCCCCAGTGCTGTAGCGCCAAGCTCCCTTCTTGCTACACCTCACCTACCAGCAAATACTTCTCCTCCCCCTTGATTTGCGGTATCCTTCAGGCTCAGATATTACCACCCTGGGCAATGGATAGCCTGTTAGACTGATGTTAATACATTCTGCACAGACTCTTCCTTGTTTTTTTTTATAGGCTCTGTTATTGTATCTACCATTGCCATTGGATCTACACGCCACTATGAGAAGGGGGATGGGAATAACTCCTTCTTACCTATTCATTACTAATGCTTTCGCCCCCTCTTTTCCTTTCCTCTTTTCTCTTTTCTCTTTGTCCCCTTCTTCCGGCTCCCCCTTCTCTTTCTTTTCACTTCTCTTTTTCCCTTTTCTCTTTTTTCTGGCTCTACTTGCAGTAAATCTTGGGGACACACGCAATAAGGATCCACAAATACGAGGGAGAGACCCACTTGGAGGAACACAACCAATAGGCCCAACACCTTATGGAGTCAGCAACCATGCTGAACTAACAATTGCGGCAGGGTGACTCCGTTTTCGAAGGAACAGGCTACTGCCAGAAGGTAAATAATGACGATCAATACATTCATACATTCAGAAAATGTTTACTGGGAAAGAAGATGGAAAGCCCTATAGAGCAACATGAACATGAGGGATACACAGAGAGGAAATGTAATATGGCGATTGTTTTTGATATCAACAGACGGAAATTAATTGTCCAGAGGGCAGACTTGGCAGGCACTGCCAGCCAACATAGATACATCACACGAAGCACATCTAATTGAGAACGCCTTGGACCCGAGTGTGCTCAGGCTCCTTCCAGCCATACTCCCTTTTGGGTAAGACGAGGCGCTAGGTATTCATTGACATCTTTTTTTCTGATTAGTGGAATTCGAAACAGGAAGTGATTTTCTGGTATACTTAGGGGAATTTGAAATCTTTTTTGGGTGCGTTGCCTCCGGCAGGGTGGTGAGGGGGCTACACAGCACAGTTGTTAGCGACATCACCGTTCCAGAAATATAAGGAAAAGATTCACTCTCCCTTGCTCAAATTAGAGTATTACTGCCCAGATTAACCATTCTCAGAACGATGGAGAAGCATGGCTTTAGACAAATTGTGGTATGAAGTGTTTTTAGACATTTAGCATATAAGTAGCTATGTTCAGATGTTTAAAAAACTTTAGAAACATGGCCGAGAGTGATTTGTATTAAAATTATTGTTTATGTTTTTCTCCTTTATTTTGGGGTCTCTCTGTCTGTCCCTCTTGTTTGGTTAAAGAGGTCTCCACAGAAACACGGGTTGACCTACAGAAGTGTGAAACTCTGTCTGAAAATGGAAAAAAAGTCATATCTTGAACATGAATTATGATAATATGAGCTGGTCTTTTTGGTATTCTAACAATGTATATGTCCTGATGAGGTGCACCAGATAGAAATATCACATGTCTATGGTGGCGCCCGAAACTCGAGTAGACAACACCATAGAGCCCACTTTGCTAAGATGGGCCTCTTTGAGTTTCTGTAAAAGATATAGGCAATTGATAACATGTTCATGAGTAAGCTTGTTTGAACATTTGTCCTGTTTGTCCTGTCCTTTGTGAAAGGAAAAATGTAGTGTCAATTAGGTGTCTGCAATTACATAACAACATTGGAGCCCTTATAGATGGGTGTTCTACTTTTAGAACAGAGTGATTAAAATTGCGTTTTTTTGCACAGTACGAATGGTGGATGAATGTGGATGAAAGTGGACGTGAGTAAGAATGGGTGAAATGTGATCACTGTTTTTGATATGATATGTGCTTTTTCTAGATGTGATATTGTCATGATTCCTGCCCCTCATGTCCCCAGCCCTCCAAGATGTCAAGCTGGAGCCAGGCCACAATCACCTACATGGCCCTCAAGGGCCTCTCCATCCCTCCAAAGTCCCACTTGGAGTCAGACTTGGAGCTTGTGGCACCAGACTCACTCACTCCCATAGGATAACATTGGGGATTGGACTTGTAGTGCATTGATGGGGACAAAATGGATGCCCCCACATATTTTGGTCCCAGAACTGCATGTGCAGTGTAGTCTTTTGGGTGTGGTTCAGCCCAGAGACACCTGGGATACCCAGAGACTATTTAAGCCACGCCCAGGCAGAGAAACATGCTTTGTGTTTTCTGCACCTGCAGCGTGACCCTCACCGTGTTCGGATCAGTCTCCAGTAGGCCTGCATTTTTCTTCTGCGCTCAGCTCCTGCAAGAACAAGAACACTTTTAGGAACAGCCTTACCTTGCGGCACTTCTGCCCATCATTCATCGCTCCTTCTGTTCTGCGGGCATCTTCGGCGGTGTCCTTCCCATCCCGGCACGCCGCTTCCTAAGGAAAAGGGAAAAGAACAGAAAAAAGGCATTAGTAAACATTCAGCAAATCTTCACTTATTTTTAAAGACTGTACGAGCTTCAAACACTTACCTGAATCCCAGCCGCTCTGGGGGAACTCTGTCTCCGGAAGTTCTCATCCATCTGCAAGAGGGAAAAGACACTCCAGGTTAGCGTGGAAACATCTAGAGGCGACGCATACCGCGCTTACTCACCGCATTTCTTCTTTATAACCGGCATCCACACTGAAAACGTTGCGGCACCTAAAAGACACAGAAAAATAACTCAGTTCAATACAAATACGAAAGGGTCGCATCGCGCATCGTGCTGTCACTCACCTTCAGCGCTACTCATCTCAGCAGCACGTCACCATCCCCGGGCGCCGGCCATCATCTAAGGAAGGAAAGGAACGAAGTTAGAGAACTGTTCAAAAGACTCATTATACTTATCTGTCGGACTCTTGCCAGTGAAGTAACTAGGCAGCAACAAGCCCGCGCTGAAAGCAGGACGGAGAGCACACTTTCCAAGAAAACAAGGTGAGCTGTGGATCAAAGGGAAGGGTTGGACCCCGGGGAAGAAGGGGTTCAAGCACACAGAGACAATAGGGTATTAAACTCTACCAATCCTGTGTTATAGGCCCAGTCTCCAGTCTCCAGTCGAGTAGACTCCAGGGAAGGGTTCGAGGTCGTAAGAGGTCAGAACAGGCTGAGTGACGTCCCTGTGGATACCAGGTGAGCGTTAAAGATATGTATATTCTTAAAATTGGTTTTTAATATATGAAATGTCCCTGTGTTACATGTGGTTGTTCTATAAATGGATGTTTTATAATGAACTTTGAACAATAAATGTAAGAAATGAACTCCAAACATACTTACTGTGATTTGTCTACAATACATGCCCTTTTGAGTAGGGCGATCCTTTTGGGAAGGATGTTTGTCAGCGTCTTTACGCATGAATTATTTCATAAATGAATGGAGGGTGTGCACTTATCTATTGATAATTGCAATTTTTGTATGGTCTGTTATTTTAACAAGCAACCCAGGGATCGCCGTCCTGGGCCAATGTATTCTCTGTTCTTTCTCGCTCTTTTGATCTGCTCCCAGCTTCTGGGGTGTGGCATTGGGAAGTCTATTTGCCCTCTCTCCTTCTCTGTGTCTGCCTCCACTGCTGTCTAAGAGTGAACCCTCAGCAGGCTACTGTGTCTTTCTCCACACCTCTTTTTCTGCTATCCATCATCTCTAAGAAATACATTTTGACCTACTGTCCCTTGACACATTGCATCAAATCTATTGGAATACTTTGAGCTCAAATACTGGAATGAGCCAAATTATTAGAGCTGTGTCCATGTTTGTACACACATCTTTACTCAAGCTTACAGATAATTTGATGAGAGGTCACATTTTAATAGCTATGCCTTCCCATTTTTTGAGCCATCCTAACAGTGATACTTGCCCATGTCTCAGCTGAAGTTGATATCACAGTCTCATTAAACTGGATTTCGTCTCTCTTCCTTCCTACTTCTGGAGAACAGATTTCCCATACACATTATGTGACGAGCATAAGTGACTTTGTACTGTATTCTTTCAAGTGTCTGTGTGTTAATTCTGCATGTGGTCCACCTTATAAAGATTTTAGGAAAGGGTCCCAGGATTCACATCAAAGAGGAACTTAAACTAATCCGCCCCGTTCTTACCCCATAGTCGTGTGCAGCTCAGGGAAATAGGAGGCAGAACCTAGACAACGTAGCTAAAATGGATGATCTCTGGAGAGCCGTGCCCCAGTGACTTGCAGGACACCTATGAGAAAAGGACAATTTTCTAGTATTGAATAATGTGTGAGGTTTCCCTTAGAGCCCCCTCCACCACTGCTTTCAATTTGTTTTATTTACCCAGCAAGGAGCTGTGGGTGGCATAACCTCATCAGGTCCTACAAGTTCCCAGGTCATCATGGGAAGAGGCATGGCAAAACGAAACTCAGTCGAGACGGTCATAACCCAGTGATTTATCAGAACATTGAGGATTACTCAACGACTCAGCATACAGGCACAAAGGATAATTAGGTCAGGTACCACAACAGGAATAGATGCCGCAATTACTTCCTAGCACAGGAATTGTTCAGTACTACAAAAAAGACAACAGAGAAACAGAATAAGGTTCATAGCCAAAGCACTACAGACAGCCAGAGGAAATGATGGGCACTAGATACTGTTAGACAACATGCTCATAAGACTTCCAGCAAGGTAGGAGTGCAAATAAACCTATGGGCTTAAGCTTAAAAAGACTGAGCAGGCGCTAAGCAGGAGACAGCACTTGACAAGCCGGTCCTAGTGCAGGGCACATCAAAGAATGGTTCCATGTGTTAATATCCCCACAAAAATATCGCCATATTTTTGCGGCAATATTAAGGCATGGAACCTGCGGGGGACAACCCCTGCATTATTTTTAAAGGAGCGGATGACACCCCTGCAACCTATCGCTCCCACAAACCCCAAAAAATATTGCCTATGGCCGTTCCAGACGACCATATATACAGCCATATTTTTGGTGGGGATAATATGTAGTGATACCGAAAGAATGGAGCACCGGAAGGCGTGGCCGAGGGTTGAGCAGGAACCAGACGTCAAATGAAGATGAAAATTGGGATTGGCAAGAAGGTGAAGATGGTTAGATGAAATCTAGGAGATTCAATAGGACGCCAACGGACAGAACCTGGATGGCCAGGCATGGGAAGAAACAACCAAGCATGGATAGAATGATCTTACGAAACATGGATCACAAAGACATTGCTTCCTGTATCTCTTCTTCCAGGGACTCGGCCATCTTCTCTAGATGTTTATCTAACACACTCATGGAGTGCTCTTGAGTTGGCAATTGGTCCCATTCTAATGACCAGGCACCCTACGTATTTTGACATTTACGAGGTGAATTATCAAGCTTCTGTGCATTGTACACATAATTATGTTGTGTTGGAAATTGTAATCAATTACTGTTATCTCTGATCAGACATGATAGTCTTTTCTCATTACTTTCAGAATTGATCAATAATTCTACCCCTGAGGAAGAGATTGTTATCTGGAAAGCATTGGGTTTTTCAATCACATCAGTTTGTGACAATAGAAGTGTGCTAAGAGTTTTCATGATAATTGTGTGACTCTTAAGAAATGTGTATGTTTTTCTATAAGATCCCATAATTTATATAGCATTTAAACGTTTGACTTTCACTGGCCTATGGTAGTGTGCAGGGACGCGGGTTCCCACACAATTGGGAACTTTTACTGTTGTTTGTATAAGTACAGTCCTTGTGCCAGGATTGTGTCCTCTCCCCTGCACCTCGAATTCAATTGATTATCACTGAATATCCTCACAAAATGTTTTCCTTGTTGAATAACACAAATAAGGTTTGCTATGTGTAATTTCTTTGGTTCCGCTACTTACTTTGGGCCTCATAAGAGTTTGATAGTGCAGGAAAAAAGTGATGGTAAAATGGTGGTAATACCTCTCGCACATGGCTGGCTCCATCTCCCCCCTTCACCTCCTGAAAAGGAAGGTACCACTGCAGATGGAATCCCCACCCAGCGTATTTCTTCCACAACGCCATGGAGTCCGACGGGGATTATTAACGCAGCCATTCTGGGACTCATAATCAGGCAGATTAAACCCAATTATGAATGACGGCAACAGTATTCGAGTTTGGCCTTAGTTCCTCAGGTAGCCCTTTTATGTCCAAGTACAATTTGCCATCTTTCCCATACCCAGCAAGTGAGGAAGAGATATGGTTACCAACTGCTCAAATTAGAAATTGATTGCAAATAATTAGGAATTAGTCACGAGCGAATGAAAAGCACTTTTGTCCCATGCAGTTGAATAGACACCAGTGAAGAATTCTCTGCAGACATTCCAGTCAATGCCTCAGCGGGTTAGTCATCTGCCATAATCAGGGGCTATTGGTAGCTCTGCCACCACTCTGTCATATCCACAAGGGCACTCAACACAGCTTCTATGCCAGTTTCACCCAGCTAGTTTCACCCAAACAAGAATCTTTCAAAAAAGAAAATGTTCTGTGTTTAAACATATATTATTTCCATTTTGAAAAACGAACATAATTATTTCACGAAACGCATATACAAGAGGAAAGGGAAGGAAAAAAAAGCAGGACGTTTGCCCATCCATATCGAACATACAATTCATTAAAAGCACCGCAAATGCCATCATTGTTTTCTAATGTATCCTGTTTTTGGAAAGATATCTTCTCCCTAATTGAAAGAGTAACCCTGTTGGTAATTCAGTCTTCATGAGATGGCCTAATGGGACGCTTCCATACTCTTAAATCTGAACACATGTAACCAAACGCACAATGTTTAGAACATAACTTCTTGAAATATGGCATCACCCCCACTCTATTATATGCTTACATGTTTAAGATGCTATGCCTTCAAATCATCCGTTTTTCAAACGTCCATTCTAAGTGGTTAGATTGAGCTGATGAGCATGTAAATCCAGGCGATCACTGCATACCAGCATGCAGTGTAAAGAGACCTGGCCTCGCTCTCGTCCCCAAAGGATCCCAGTTCCAATTATAATGCTGCTGCTGGCTTCCTCTTAAGGGCTCCACTCAGTGACCAGCAGATGGGGCTATGCCTTCTGTTCAGGCTCCAAACAGCACATGGTCCCCATATCAGTGCACTATATGTCAAGAGGTAATAGTTGCGCAGCTCATAAATGGTTCTAAGAGGATCTCCTTTATTGATTATTGATTATTTCTGTAATTGTATTAATGTGCAGAGATGTTGCAGTAAACACGTGCAGGCTGTCAAACTTAAAAGGAGGGTGTATTCCATGCACCCCTCTTGTTACCTGGGAGACTCCCCTTGTACAGGGCCAATGGTCAATGACCCCCTCACATTTTGAACTTAAACATTGTCAGTGGAACCCTGGCGTGGCGGCGATCCATGCTTCTTTACATATATGCTAACATCATACCCAATAGTATAAACATGTATTATTACAAATAGTTGAATCGAAAATCAGAACGTGTATCAATGTATATATTGTTTTGCATTCTCTCTATGAACACACTAGTATACACTTCTGCATGGCATCATTTTAGCCATGGAAGTGTAGTTACACATAGTTTACTAGAAAGAGAATTTAAAATAGTACTTGATTGAGTGTGTGTGATTTTTGGCAAGCCCAGCACAAGCGTTCTGTCCACACCGAACTCTGTGCTCTGTATACATCGACTAGTTTAAGGATGCTAAACGTGGGTAGGAAGGAAGAGCAGTGGGAGGAGAACTGAAAAGCTCTTAGATTGTCTATCCATGTATGCAGGTATTACTGCGCTTGCATCCTCCATCACAGAGGCAGTACCCACATAGACCTTTATAATGCCACGTGCGGACCTACACATATAAGTGGGTTACTGTGTGTAAGCTTTATATCCTAAAATACACTGAGGGATATACGAATTACCCGTAAATCCGATACCCTGAGCTTTAAGGTAGCAATCATGTGTGTGGAGATATCGGCCGAGTAGTAAATACTTCCCTCACTGCCTCAGACCGGTCAGTTCACTGGTGGGACTTTCAGATGAAACCGTGCGCACACGCGCACGCGCATACACAGACGCACACCTCCACACACACCTATCGCTGGGACATGCGCAGTCTGGCAGCAGGGGAGAAGTGATCCAATGCAGTGTTGTGGCCATTTACTCTGTGCTTTGACTTCTGATCCACACGACCTTTGTGAAGTGTGTCAGTACCCATCCCTCCCTCCATTGGGGGGCAGGAGAGCATGTATACATGATTTAATGAGGGCACACAGGTCCCGTTGGATTGGTGTGGTGGATTGGGGTGGTCTTCGTGATGGATAAGACTGAGAATTAGAGTTACTTGAGTTTTATTCGGTTTATTAGTTCAATAAAAATGTTGTACAAAACCAGTTCTTAAAAATAGAATACATTCATAATCATCCTGTTGTCAAATTAATTAACGCAACATTATTTTACTTCTTCTCTACTTTTATCTGCATATTTAATTTCAGCTTTAACAATCTTAAGAGGAAAGAGATTCTATAAATAATGTAAACTGTCCCCAGATATGCAACCCTCCCATCAGTTACATCCTCCTCATTATATGAATCACTAATTGCACACTCTATGCTAATAATCATGTTCTCTCTGTGTCCATTGCAGTTAAATATAATTATTTATTGATGGTACCATACTATCATTCTTTAACAGTCTGCTGAAATAGGGCACATGGAAGGCTTCAATGACAGCATTAGGAGCTAATGTGAAGTGGTTTAGTGCTTCTGAACGCGCTTCACCCTACTGGTGCCATCACCTGCTAGTAGTCATTTCTTTATGCAGGCATGCAGCTTGTTGTTTTGCACTGTGTGAATATAAGCAAGATACAGCATACCTTTAATGGGAAGGGACACCAATCACAAACCAACCACCTTCTAGTAGGCACACACGTGGCTGCATATCTTTAATTAGAATACACATCAGTGACAGGTTAGCTTCTAATCATATCTGGTCATCTATCCATTAGCAAGAAAAGGCATCACACAAATTTCCGTTTCCCACTATGATAAAGTACTGCCAGCAGAAAGTGGACATTCAATTTGAACTGATCAGTTGGAGTCAAGAGCATCTGTGGGAATGTACCATGGCAAGATAAACTCAATGGAACCAACCACACGAAGGCGTGTTTGTGGAGGCATTCTCACAACAGAACTAAACACAAATTATGGAAATAAAAAAAAGGGTTTAACGTTGTACTTCAGTCTATTTTGGATTACATTTTACAGAGTTGCATAACAGTGTACTACAGCATAAGGAAATTCGTCTTATAAGAATTAGATGCGACCCTGCCCCACTGTTTATGACATTCTTTGTAGTGTTGACAGCAGACTACAAAGACACTCCACTATACCTTTGTTAGAGGGATTTCAGGATTTAGTAATAGATTTTCCAAAATCTGATACTTACATCAATAGCTTTTTCTCCCAAAGAGTAAAATAACATGTATAAGTCTTCCTGCAACGCGCATGAACATCTCGAACAGTAGCGTCACCAGCTCCCGCAATTAAGCCGCAAGTGTTCAACCAGTTGGATTATACAAAAGGATAGACCAGTCTTTAATCTCAGAGCAGGAGATAGAGAGATATGTACATGTTAAGGTTACAGGTTATGGGTTTACAGGGTTATAACTCTAGGAGTGTAAAACATAGTCTCATTGAAGTGCCAGGGACGAGATGGCTCGTCCTAGGTGCACGTGGAATCCCATGAGGGTCATTTCCCGTGGCAGTCAAATTTAATGGTGCAACATTTAAGTCACAAGGAGCAAACACGTTGCTTTTTGGGGTTGCTTGAATACTTCTGACTGCTCTGGTGTATAGTAACAAATCAGATATATTATATTAGAGCGCTTTGAAACACAATTTCTTGATGTATGCCTTGAAAAAAAAGCACAATAAATAAATAAATAACCAAAATGTGGATCGTGATGTCAGCATTGCTAAGGGACAGAGTTAACTAAGAAAAGGGGTTCAGATTTGCTCGTTCCCACTTATTCCCGCTTCATAAAGCCTAAAACGAGAGCAAATCAGGGGCTGCCTGGAGCATCTCGGAGATGCCCTTGGAAAAATGATTGTCAATTGCATTTGCAAACGAGCACCACAAAATGACCCTAGTTTTGCTCCAGCTTTAGGCTTTGTGAAAAAGCTATAAGGTAGCAGGAGCAAATCTGAACTGGGCAGGATACACATCTTTGGGAATTCGGGCTTATGTATTCAAGTGAGTGTTGTGCAATAAGAAACATAGATATGGCGCAAACTCATCTGGGCCCAGCTTGGGTATAGGCAGGATCATTTGGGATTGGTGTGCTTAAAATATATTAGCACATGAAAGTTGTTATTGACCTCCTCTCGGCCAATCAGAATGTTCAGCATTCAGTCAATAACTACTGGTTTTGACTTCATTCTGGATATTTTGAGTTTAAAAGGAGACAAGCTAAAAACAACCAAACTTCTAGTTCTGATTTCCTCTAATAAATCATCACTTCCTCTCTGGGAGGATGCTCTGGGAGGATGCTTTTTCCCACTGCAACACCCAATTTATCACACCAAAGAAAAAGCAAAAACATGTGAAAAGCTTTTTAACTAATTATTGTTACATTGCACCTAATGGTGAAACCTTTCCAGTTCAATAAAGTTTGCAATGAAAATTCTTGCAAAGTAAAGCACATGTTATTTATTAATACGATTTGAGTATTATTTTATTAACGTTAAACGTCTTCTACTTTACAACCATAAATCCCAAACCTATATTGTTATTACCAGTATGTTCGAATAGCCTCATAGAGCTATGTAGAGGTCATTATCGCTTGGAATAATGATCCTTCCCCAACTGTACTGTTTTGTTTACTTGAGAATTGTTGTAAGACATCTTTGATTTGTCTGCATGCTGTACTTGCTGTACATGGGGGGGGAGGCTGTTTGTACAGACACAATAAAAGATAGCAATGAAAGAGTTGTGAGACATGTAATGGGCGGTCTCTCGGAGCAGAACACTTTATGATGGCTCTCAGGTCGCCTTTGACCCTTCTGACATGCACCCACCCTTTACCAATGCCTATGCATTGGGACCTGATTGAGGCAAAACAACTGAACTCATTTCATACAAATGCTGTATGCAAATTATAAATGCACACACACTATGCACTTTTTTGCATCTATCACTTAATCAACGAAGGCGTGCATATATGCTCTGCTATCAACTATTATTTGAAACATTTTTTATTGGTTTAATTTTTTTTAACCTTTAACAATTTCCCCTTATTTAATTTCCGTTTTCAAATACATTATCATTTTCTTAAAAGATAAAATCATGAGTATCATCTCATCACATTTAAAAAGAAAAATAAATACACTTCCAAGATTTACAACACATTGCTTAGGCAAAGGACATTATCCAGTGTCACACAAAACCACCCTTCCTCATTCCTTCATCCTTCCCTCATTTGTTCAATTTTTAAATTTCGAATCACAGCTACGGACCAGATTGGATCTCAAAGTCTAGCAAACTCCTTACAAACGTTTTTGTCTGATGTTAAGATCACTCTCTATTACCATTTCCTTTCTATCCCGATAATTTTATTTCTGTCTCGAAAATGTCATTAATACATTTTACCACTGCGAAGATGAGTGATGGATTGTCTCCCAATAGTAACTTATCCCACCACTCCTCAGCCGTCATATAGTCCACCTCTCTTATGGATTTTCCCATGTGGAATGTGCTCAGAGTCGTCAAGCCACAAGATTATTATGTGCTTCAGTGATTCTACATCACTTTGTTTACCACAAAACCAGCAAGCCATTTTGGCTTTATATATTTACCTTAGGCGTATTCTAATGAATTGGTCTCTAAATCTACCACATGGAAACTTTACCATATATTTCAGGGATCTACACTCTCCGTTATAGTCTCGTCAATCTATTTGAATTCCTTATGTCCTGGGTTGTTATCCCATCGTCTCGATAGAGTTTGGCTTTTACTCCCATTGGGTTAGTAATTAGATCTTCTGATGTCGCGTTCGGGCTTGATAGACATTTAAAATATTTAATACATTTCTCCTTCCAGAATTCCAGTGGCCACTGCAATCCTTTACCTGGTATGGATCCCAATATCTTCATGGAGGAGATGTGTTGGCAATAATGGACTTTCGGAAGAGAATTAGCGACTTCCAGAGGCTCACTAAATACAGGGATTGTAGTCCTAATTCAAATCTAATCAGCGCCAAAGGGAGCCCCCTTGGAAGACGCAAAACCCTCTTCCAGAAAATTCTATGACAAGATTGGGATAACTTTTATGTTATAGAAAGTCACAATGGGAACCATTGAAAATGTACTATATTTTGTGTGTAAGGCGAAACCCTGGTTGGGCCGATTCCGCAGGTCATTTCTCCTTCTAGGCACGTTAATCTACTTTGTAAGACTATAGGTGTTTTATCAATCAAGATCAGATCATCAGCATAGAGGACCCATGGTACTGGGGTTCCGTTTCTTTTTGGGGGGAAGGCCCTGACTTTAGCCTGATGTTCTGCTAAGTCTGACAAGTACAGGTTAAACATGTTAAACAGGGCTGGCGCTAGGGGGCAGGCCTGTTTAAGCTCTCGACAAGTCTTAATTTCTTTGGACAGCCCCCCCTGCATGTTCAACTGGACTTGCATAGATGTTCCAGAGTATAACTCCTTCATGGCTTGCAACACATGGATCGGACATAGCAGCCCCTCCAGTTTTTACCATAGTCTCTCCCTACTGATGCCATCAATTGCCTGTTCCAAGTCCACAAAGGCTACATACATTTGGATTTTCTTCTTGCTTGTCTGCATTTTCAGAAGATTTAGCAGGAAGAGATTGACAGAGGTTCCTATACCCTTAACAAAACACGTCTGGCGGGGATCCAAAACTCCTGCTTTATTTGCCAATTTTGTTAAATGGTTCAATATCAAATAGGCAAATAATTTCCCCAAGATATCAAGATGGGCGATAGGGTGATAGATTTTCGGGTTCGTCCTATCGCCCTTCTTGAAAATTGGCACTATCACAGCCTTTTTCCAATACAATGGGACCCTCTTGTTTGTCATAATTTGCTAGAACAAATGGTGGGCAAATTCTGCCCCGTGTTCAGGGTTTTGTTTAAGGATACCATTGGTTAAACCATGCGGTCCAGGGTCTCCTGATGTATTCATTTTTAAGATCAGAGTCAAAATATAATTTCTATCAAAATACCAGGGCCAGGGTTTACATCCTGAGGGGCGCACTCTGTTTCACCCGAGGACGTTGAGGCAAATAAAGTGCGAAAGGGGTCTACGCGCTGATCTTCAGTCACACCATTCATCTGCAACAGTTCTTGAGGGAACCCCATGGATAAGTTCCCACATGAGATGTGAATTTCTTTTACACAATGTTTTCAGCATAGGTTCTGCTTCAAACTGAGATCTGTTTCAATGCTGTTCTCCAATGTTTGTACTGTTGTCTTTGGTGTTTAGTTTCTAGTCTCTTATCACTCCTGGGAGTCTCCTCGGCAATCTCATTTCTCGCCGACATTTTTTTCTGGCCTGCACAAGATCGTCATTATAGCTACACTTATGGGAATTTTTTTTTATTTCTCGGCCCCCTTCCTTCACCACAAATTGGGCCAATAGTGGGACATAATCACAGTTCTTCTTGTTTTGTAGATATCCGTCCTGTGTGGCAATGGATCGACTGTTTCTGCTTTGAGATTTTGTAACTTGAACCCCTCTACCTGGATTTGGAGCTTTGCCCATACATTTCCATATTAGGGTTAGGATAGAGTTGTCACTAGTCATCAATCCAGTAATCTCCATAGATATCACCTCTTGCAGGACGTTCGAGGATACAAAAAAATAATCAAGAACATTCTTAAATCAACCACTGTGCCAGGAGAACTTGGTTGGTATATCACCTCTTGTCTGTCCACTTAGTATGTGAAGTTCTCTGGCTTCTATTTCCAGCAACCATCCAATAGTTCTCCGACCACTGTAGGGCCCCATCTTATCAATATGACATAGGGGCACACCTTAATTATCTAGACACATCAGGCCTGATTCATGGAATCTGAATCAGGAATGGTGCAAAAGCTGCGCGCCGAGAAGGACCCTGGTATAGACAAAACAAGTGGCATGAGGAACACCCACAACACGCCCCCATGCACACCAAAAAGCAAGCCAAAGGACTAACATGGTGCAAGCCTTTGTCCCACCCCTGGCCCAGCATCCAGTACCCCTGTGAAATTGCGCACCTCACCTCGCAAGCTCAGTCCGTACTCCAGCAAAATCATGCGCCTCACCTTGCAATCCCAGGCTGCACTCCAGAGAAAACGTGTGCCCTACCTCACACGCCCAGGCCGCACCCCAGCAAAATCGTGCGCCTCACCTCGCAATCCCAGGCTGCACCCCAGAGAAAACGCATGCCCTCCCTCACAACCCCAAACCACACCCCAGCAAAATCCTGTGCCCTCCCTCGCAATCCCAGGCTGCACCGTAGCAATAAGGCAGTCCCCCCTCATAAGTGTAGGCAACACCCCTTCCAAAAATGTGAGTCCCCCTACACCCTCAGCACCCATCCTGTCCACATACCCCTTACTGCACATCAACCACTGCAGTCCAGACACCACCCCCAGCCCTGCTCACCTGTGACAACCCCCAGAGGCAGCCCCCTCCAGACTGGACACCACCCTCCGGCCCCCGTCCAGACTGGACACCACCTCCAAACCCCCTCACCTGTGGCAGCCCCCTCCAGACTGGACTCCCCCCACAGGCAGCCCCTTCCAGACTGGACACCACCTCCCAGCCCCCCTCATCTGTGAAACCCCCCACATGCAGCCCCCTCCAAACTGGACACCCCCCAAAGGCAGCCCCCTCAAAACTGGACATTACCAGCCAGCCCCCCTCACCTGTGCCAACCCCCACAGGTAGCCCCCTCTAATGGCTCAACAGCAGGCACTCCCAATGCAGTGCAGGTGGGCAGCAGGCACACACACTGGACAGGCAGCAGAAGATAGCTAAGTAGGATGCAGGAGAGGGCAGTAGGAGGCAAATGCGAGGAAAGACCGTCAGCATGTAACTTACGTTACACGCGCTGCACGCTGATGTTGAACACGGCATATTCAGTGATCCATAAGTACGTGTAGAAGCAACTCCTAACGTGCGTGCGAGGTGGAGGAGATGGACAAGTGGAGTACTGCTTATTTTGGGATTCCACGCCATCCGTTCACTTCATGGACCGTACACACTTTTTATTTTGGTGGGGTATTTGCCTCAGCACATACGTGTGTCAACTTTTGTATTTTCCAAGGCTAACAATGAGTTGCATATGCATTTTTCCAACTTTGGGTGTCCCAGTGTATCGCTTACCTCTATTCTTACCTTTACGGTAGCTTTCTGGGGTTCGAGTATGCATTTCTAGTGTTGCTGGGTGCCACTGCGTATCGCATACCATTTTTTTCTTTTTACGGAAGCTATCTTGGTCTCATTTCTTTTGGTGCCTGTGCATTACGCATACTGTATTTTTGACACTTGGCATACTTTTGAGCCTGAAGTACATCTTCCATACACTGCCCCCTCACTCTAATTGCCCAGGCCGAAAGGGTAAGGGAGGTGCAGCAGAAGCAGCTGCCCCAGCCCAAAGGGGGTAATGCCATGCCCCAGGCCACTAGTGGTCCAGCATCTGGAGCCCAGAGTGGTCCCTGCCACACAGGGTCAACACCAACACCATGTGGCAAGAAGGTAAAGCCTGCACAGCAGGAACAGGCTCCACTCCATAGCATGGCACAGGACTCTGGCACGTTGAAGAAGGGGAACTTCCATGCCCCACCATGACATTTGCCAGCAACCGGGGAGCAAACATACACCTGCTCATCATATGGTGCATTGGCAGCATGTCACGGAGGAGATCAACACCTTAGGGTTTGATAAATGCACTGCTGCTCAGGTAGTGAAGAGCTGGAATTACCTCACCCGTCGCACCAAGTCCAAGCTGAGTGCCAACCTCGCCTCTTCTCTGGCAACTAGAGGGGGGTCACCAGAAGAGGAGGAGCTGACCGAGCATGAAGAGGCTATGAGCTAGTTCATTCTACTGGAATAGGTGCAAGGCGTGGGAGGCCTGCCAAATTATGAGTGCCCATCTGGATAGTGAGTAATATTGTGCATTCTAAGTACGTGTAGTGAAGTATCACCAAGAATATGATTTTGATGCGCATCTGGCTGTATTTGAATGACGGCCCCGGGTGAACCATGTCATGGTGTTTGGACTCCTGTCCAGTGTACCCAAGAGTGGATACATCAGTTGAACATGGCCGTGTGATAGTACTCATCCCCCACTAGCATACCCACCCAACATCTGCAACATGATACCACAATGTGCCCTCTTGTTAGTTGCATCCTTGAAGTCAGTGACTCTGCTAGACATGTGCTTGTGTATGAAAAACGAGTTACACTTCATTCCCTGCAGGGTATAGATTCTCTATTCACACATGTACGTAGGTGCTTCCATGCTACATAGAACATTCATGATGACAATCAACACGCCTTTTGGCGTGCCCTGAGTGAGTGTGCATACGTCTAAACTGTGCACATCCCCGCTGCTGCTGCGTGGGGGACGTGTGCAGCCTGGGCAGACATTGTGGGAGCAGCAGATGTTGCATTCTGCACACCGACAGGGTGCTGCCTATGAAAGTTTGGCTGAGGGCATGGATAGGGTGGCCAGTTCCATGATCCCCCCAGCAACATAGGTGGAGCAATAGCTGCAGGTCATGCGGTCCACATGCACTCCCACAGGCTGCGCATGGAAGCCAGCATCAGGGGTCAACGGGCAGATCGGCGGTCTCTGCAGGCATCCCTGCTTGCAGAGGGCTGGGCACACAGGGAAACCCTGAGGCATGAGTTGTTGGCCTTCAGAGCTGCAATTTGTGAGGAAGAGGCAGCCACCAGAAGACTGTTCCACCAGGAGATGCTATCATTGAGGCAGACTACCGCGGAGGAACTCTGTGCAACCCATGTAGTTGTGCATGGTGACGTCCAAGCCCTCAGTCTGCTGGTGCATTCATCAGTGTCACGCATGGCCGGGGACCACACTATCTTCAAAGCTTCCTGATTAAATACTTCCCTTCTAGAAGCCGGGGTTCCTCTGGCACCAACTCCCTGCATGTGAAGCACTGTGCTAAGCAGAGAGCTGGTGGTCAATCAGTTTTCTCAGCGGGCTGCCTTCTGTCTAATAGCTTCCCTCTCCCTCTGCGTCTTGAGCAGGACCTCCTTAAGTTCCCAAAAAGACTCAAGACCTTTGTCTTCTCCTCTTCCTTCTCCTCCTCTCTTCCCTGATAATCATACAGTAGCGTGACTGATGTGCAGGGCCCTTATTTATCCTTGGGGCGCTGACCCCCACATCTCTCATCCAAGCCACCGTCTATATACTGCACTTGGTCAGGCTCAGCTTCACCATGGGAGGTTGTACTTAAGTTTTTCATTTCTTTTCTCAGCACTTCCCCGTGCACGTTTACATGTGCTCCTCAGCACCTTTTCCCTTACCCCGTCCCCTCTACATTTGCACGTTCTGGACACTCACAAGGCATGATTTGTTTGTACCATTAATTCTATTATTTATCTCTGTTGTAATTCATTGTCTAACTTCCCTTGTCCCCACCCTGTTGCCCTTTAGGCACTTTGAAACAGTTTTGATAATTGTATAAGTACCTAACAAGTGACCAACACATGAATGAATACATGTGCTCCCATGACTGTGCTCAGTGCAGTGTCCCAATACTACGTAGGTGATGGCATGCCTTGTCATGTTATTGGTAGTATTCCAGGAGTGTCCCTGCTTTTTTGTGTGCTCAATTATCTGCATATGTGATGTCTTATCATTTTCATGCATCATGTTGACTGATGCGTGCGTAGTGTATGTGCCATTGTCTAGTGAATGGGGATATGTGACATGCACATTTGCTTCATGGGACAGGCAGTGTGGGGGATTTGTTTGTCAGTGTGTGTGTGTGTTTTATTTGCATGCAGTGTGCAGGTGTTGCTATATGTGTGCTGGGACACATGTTGATGGTTGTCTTGTGAGTTGTTGTTTGCATGTGCTGTATGTCACTGAGGGGTGCCCGTGGGTGCATGGATGTGTTAGCTGCACTCAGTTTCATTTTGTTCATTGTCTGCAGATCCTCTGTCAGGGAATGATGGCTATTTCATGGGATGAAATGTGACTGTCGACTGCATGCCAAGGAGATACGTAAGATGTGCATTTATATTTATCGTTATGGAATGGCTACTTTAGTTGCTGCATGTCTGGATGTGGTAATTCTGGTGGATCACGCTCTTTGTCACAATCGTCTATTACCTCTTGTTAATAGTTTTTGTGGATGAGGTTTATTGTGGTCATGTTGACATGTTGAGTAACTTGCGGGTCAACACTGCACTGCTTTTCTAAACCCCACAATAGGGACTTGTTTGTGCGCATCATGCACATTGTAGGACATGTGTGCAGCTATTTGTAATGTGCTTGTATTTTGTGTCCATGTAAATTGCTGAAGCCACGTATGGCTTGCAGCTCAGATATGATGTTTCTGGATTTATCGATGCTTACACATTTGACAGGTATGTTAGTTAGTCAGATCAGCCAGAGTGCCAGGGGACCGCTACAGTGGGAATAGTGCACGGTATAAATATCCTTTAACTTTACCTATGGGCTGGCTTCGGTGCCAAAGAGGCGATTTAATAAAATGGTTGGCATGGTGGTAGTGGTGTCCTCCCTCTTCGATGTGTTTCTTTTGGAAACACAAAAATAAATGTCTTTTTAAGTCTAAGGGATGCACACAAATTTGCACTTCCAAGGGCACTTTATCAGGGTGGTTTTGTGGGCACAGTGGATTTGGCCATTGTCATCATTGAATAGCACCTGTGATTTGGCGGGATTGTGTGCACTCCACAGGGGAAGGATTTTAAGTGAAATAAGATTGCACATGCTCGGTACGTGTAGAGTCTCCATGTGCCCTTTGCTCAGCCATACACAAGCGGTGTGCCTGTGGGTGTACACCGGGACGCCACGCTGTGTTGCAACATTGTGCAGGACACATGCTGCCACAATGATCCTGCAGTCTACTCGTGGTGCATATAGCAACACACCACCAGAGTGGTCAAGGGAGCGGAAACGTTACTTAAGCACCCCGAATGTGCGTCCTCCATGCCCGGAGTTGCAATATGGGCAGTGTTGTACCTTACCTCGGCAGGTGTGTTGGGGTTGCGTTTGTGCATCAACATGTATGTGCTCAGAGGGCAATGAGGCACTGTCCCCTGTAGAGGTGAGAATGGTTGTCATTGTCATTTGTTGACAGTGTCTATTGGTCTGTTTGCAACATGTATGCATGTGCATGTCCATTCATACTCACCAATGAGCCATGTGTTGCCATGTTTCCCAGCTTCCTGTACCCAGTGTAGTGGGGACATCCTGAAGATTTAACTCTCATGGGTGCTGCCAGGATAGTTGGCATACACTTCAGTAATGATGCCCTTGGCATCACACACAACCTGAACATTGATGGAGTGCCAATTTTTCTGGTTGCGGTAGATGTGCTCTGTTGCTCAAGATGGACGTAGAGCAACATGTGTGCAATCAATGGCACCTAGCACTTTTGGGAAGTGCGCCACCCCACATAAATCCTGGACCACTGCTTGCCTTTCTGCCAGAGTTCTGGGCATATAGATATGCTCACGGGCAGTAGGATGTGCAGTTATGATTGCCAACACCTGGTGTAAGCAGCGTGACTGCGTGGCCTTGGAGACGCCACCTACTATGGCAGTGGTACACTGGAATGAGCCAGTGGGCAAAAAATGCAGAACAGTGAGCACCTTTTGTAAGGGACTCAGTGCTTGGGAGCACATCGTGGGTGATGTGAGGTCATCTTCCAACTCTATGACTAGGTCTAGGATGATATGGGGGGGAGAGAACCTATATCTGCCATATACCTGGTCATCAGGCATCCCAAATAAGCTGGTCCTTGGGTGGAAGATCCAGGCCCTGGCCATCCTCCTCCTCCTGCTGTGTCCCAGGATGACTTCTGCAACAAATGGTTCATTCATCGTGGCTGGATACATGCGTTTGTTGATCGGACATGGTTTTTATGCATTTGTTAGTGTGCACGTTGACGTTTATGCCTGCTATTGCGTGGCAAAGGTGTTTCTAGATTTGTGCGTGGTTTTTTCCCACGCCAGTGTCCCCTGTTCAATTCCATGAATATGTTTGTTTTGCCCTTGTATGGGCGGTGCGATTGTTTGACGGTGGAACAGCCCTCGTAACACCCACATTTTCACTTGTTCTTCCTCATTCCACGTGTTCCCCCCTCTTTTTAGGTGGCTGCGCAGGCCCGGCCGGCTCTTCTCTTGGAGTCTCGCACAAGGCGTTCATCAGCTTGCAGTGACGTGGTGGGCTGGCGTAGACTCCTCGCAAGTCCCGGGTAAGACCCACGCATTGTGTTGCATAAATGGACAAACGGCCCATTTTTTCCACACAGATTATTCCATGAATCGGGCCCTATGTACTTTTTCAAACTGTTGCTTGAATTTTCACTTGCTCATTGTGGTGGACTAAATTTCCATGGAAGAGCAGGCAGTAAAATACAAACAGAGCCTGAAGGTTTCATTTTTGCCAGTGAAATTATTCTATGCAGCTGTATATCGTTAAGGAACAAGCCTTGGAGGCATTCACACACTTGGCCAACAAAGCATGTGTACTGTGTGGGATATTTCAACCCATGCCAATGGGCCCTACTATACCCCGTTGCCAATGGGGAAAAAAACTGCCAAAAAAACGGCCAAAAATGGATGTCCTAACCCCTGTGTGCGCCAAATCTGCAAAACTGTGCATGGTTCATAAATCACAAAAAGGCTGAACCAAATTGCCACACACAGGTAAAGTTGATGTCAAAAGAAGAACTCCCTGCAGGAGAATGCCAGTGGGTGCTGTTACCTGTCACTTGAATCAAGGCCACAGAAGTGGGTTAAAATCCAAAAATGCCTTTAAAATACAGTTTTCTTAATCAGGTGCAAGCTCCAAAGTGCTGTTTTGGTGCTAATTTCAGGCATTTTCCAAGTTTCTGTTTCCTGAAGAAATTGCAAACTTCGCCTATTTCTAGCATGTTTGTGAAAGGCTTAATTCTTTTAAATGTCCAAATCCCTTATGAACTGTGCTTATTTTTATATGTGTTAAAGAAAAGACTTTATTGTGAATTTTACAGCAACCCAGTATTGGAGTTAAGTAACTGCTTAATTCTGATTTGACAGTGGCCAGTCTGGGAAAGTTTGACACTTCAGTTTGGCAACCCCTTGCTACAGGAAGCCTTAATGGTTCTCGCATATGGAGCACGATGGACTCATTAGACATTCGTCTGTGGCTGAGCCAAGAACAAAGGACAGGCTCTGCTGGGGAGGGACAAGATGCTTCCCTCTACACATCACCCTGATCAAAGGGATCTGACAGCTGTTTGTTGAAAGGAGAGAAAAACAAAAACTCTGAACTTTTCGCTGTTTAAATCTGTATTGGTGGTTAAGTTTGAAACTCTTTAACCGTACAACCTAAAGAAGGATAAATTTGATATGATATGATATGGCATTTGTAACGCGCCTATACACAAGTGAACAATTAGTAGATGTTAACCTAATTTCAGACTTTTGCTTTGAAGACATTGATGAAACCTGTACCACTTAAGCAACCAAAGTTACGAAAAAAACCCTCATGGCAGCAGAACTATTAATGTTGCAAGCCTAAGATTGTATGTACATGATCCACTGATAAGCGCCCAGAGATGTACTGAATTAGAAATTATTAATCCAAACGGTTATGATTAAAATTGATACAATTCCATAGAATGAGAAAGACAGCTCTCACAGAGATGTGGTTTGAAGGTGAATATAGCCCATCAAATATGAAATGTATATGTCCAACTTTATTGGGGAACGTAATGTTAGAAATGTACATTTGTGCAAGAGTTACGTTTTGGTCACAATCAATGTGGGAGTTCCTAAACCCTATCATAAATATCATAAATATTACAGCTCTGTTCTGACTGCCAACCAAAACAAGGCAAGTGCCTGTGGACACTCACAGCCGTGGGGGGGGGAGTGTTTTGAAATTCTGCCCACACTGTAAAAGCAAAGGAAATATCGAGGCTGAGTACCACAAAAGGAAATAAACCAAACACAGGCTATAAAGATTTGCAGATCTTTATTCTACTGCGCAGTTACAAAGAAACAAATTCAGATAGTTATCTGGCCCTCAGTACATCACAATGAGTACCAGCCCTTCAGAGTGAGGAGTGAAGGGTTCTGGACATCTAGACATTTGCATATTTATATAATTCAGTAATAATGTCCGCCTCTCTACAGGTTAATAATCTGTGGTCTAGAGTTCGTGCCGAGTTCACTTATGGCTCATACAATAATATGCACATGGATTACATTGGTTTACATTTCAAACAAGTTACAATGGCAAAGAATATTCCTGGATTTAGCAGTAAGCCTTAGCACATATCTCTTCACAATGTGTTTCTGCCAGTGTCCACGCTCGACATTTGCATTATATTGTCCTCGATGTGTGTTCGTGGATGAGGCTTGATAGTGCAGACAATCCTAAAACCACAAGTCATGTACGGGGCAAGGTCTCATTACCTAGTCCAAACATTCGGCCCTCGGACAGCCTAACCATTAACTTGGCACAAAAATTGGGAAGGCTCGCTTACAAGTTGGAAACACAGTCCACCATTTTAGAACACAGAATTACATATGAACAGAAATCAAAATGGCGGATGATCCTAAAATGGTAGCCTAGTCGATCTAAAATCAGAACTTTGCAAAGCGCTTTTATTCGCAGAGCGACTAGGCTTAGGCCAATATATTAGAAGGAGGCACAATATGATTTCCCGTTTAACAAGCCCTCCTTTTGGCCTAAGCCAAGCGTTAAACTACTTTTAGTCACTTTACAAGTAACTCCATGTCTCAATGTCCATACACCCTGAATCACAATCATCAAAGATATCGATCGCCATAAGGTCTCTGACAGAAATTTCTTTCAACACAAATTCATTGGTAATTCCTTCCAGTGCGCATAGCCTTTGTCCTAATGTTCCCATCGTCTGTGCACAGCATCCTCCTAACACTGAACATATGACAGGAAGACATTGTACACAGAAACAGCAGAACAACAGAACACCCAGAATAATCAATAAGAATGAAAGTAGCTTCCATCCCCAAGATCGTAAGAAGTCCCAGAAGCAAGCGCTAAAATCCCAATTTCCCTCGGCAACTTGCACTTCTGAACTAAGGACATGCAGATTTTGTATAGCCTTAAAGATGGTTGGGGAGGAATCTGGTATGAAAACGCAACAAGCGGACCCCACTAATTTAAATACCCCACCACGCTCAGCCAGGATGACGTCTAATGCCATCCGGTTCCGTAGTGCCACTAATCTTATCGCTTTCTGTTGTAGAGTCAAATTATAGAGTATGTCAGTGGTCCAGTTGATGGTCCTCTCCATTACTCTCGCTAGTCTTCTGATACCCTCAGAATTCAATATTTGTCCCCATAAAGATACAAAAGATTTTGCCACGTCACCCAGAACTTGTGATGAAGTATTGCCATTCTCATACCGCCATGGACGAGCTTTAGAGATTTCTGTGGTGCTTGCTATGAATACCCCTGGTAACAGAATCCCTAAATAACAGGTTCCCTGCCAATCCCTAGGTAGCCATGGGAAAGCTTAATTATCGCAAACGAAATAGACAGGTTCGCCTTCATACCAGAGGTGTAGACAGGGTAGGGCCTAAACGGGCAAGGCCCACCCAAAATCTGTAAATACCCAGTCAGCAGTGCTCTGTGGGCATTTACAGATCTAAATGTCAATGCGGTGGGCCCAACTACAATAGCTTCAGGCCCCACTAGTTAGACAATCCTGGCTGCGCCTCTGTACATACACAGGTCTGTCCTCACTGGTCAAGTTCGCAACATTGGTGCAGCCCTTGAAATGGCCCATTGACTGAGTACCATTTCTCTGTATGCAGAAAGAAACTGATTCGGGGCTATGGTTAACAGTGTAGGAAGGTGACGTGGCATCCCTATTGCCTATAGGAGCCATCTTAAAAGAGATCAGCGATTGAAAAGGTCGAGTCAATCTATCAGAAGGTATAATAGAAGCAACATTAAGCTTGCTCCTATTTGCAAAAATGAGTTTCCCAGGGGCGTTAAAACTCGGTTTTCAAATTCATTCAAAGTTCCCCGAGATGCTATTACTCCATCGGCCAAGGAATAGTGCCCTTAAAGAAGCATAACATGTAGTAGTCAGAGGCAAATGATGAATATACCAGCCCAACCCCTTATCTCCATGTTGCGGTAGTTGAGAGCAGATCCAGCAATTAGACTTGTTTAAAATGGCATGTGTTGCATTCATGATGAGTAGTAACGTGTTATTGTATCTCTGTGCTGAGAGTATCTGGGAGATAGAGTGTGCAGATGCACGAATGGTGTAGAGACAGTAGGTCTAGATCCTTGGACGCCGATCGTACCTTGTGACTCCTGGTACGGCGTGATCTGCGAACAGCGTGTCGTTGCTGCCTGATGGAAGTGGTGAATTCACAACGGACCCCAACAATGATGAAAAAGGATCTGTAGGAGAGTGTGGAGATGAAGCAGCTGTTTCCCCAGGCCCCACGGGCTCAGGGAGTGTCTCCGAAACACTCTCGATGCTGCTCAATGCTGAATGATTGCTGGGAGCAGGGTAGGATTTTCTGTATCTTCAGTATCGAGTGGCAAAGGGAAGGGAATCCTCTTGACATGCGACGCGTGGATCCAGTGTTTTCGTCCAGTCACTCGTACAGCAGTCTGTGTGGCCAGGAGGACCTGATGAGGGCCCCTCCAACGCAGTGCGAGATAGGATGCTCTTTCAAATGCTTTCACAAGCACCCAGCTACCAGGTCAGAAACTGTGACCTGGCCCCTCGTATTTGACTGGGAGGGCTTCTCGCACCTGTTGATGAATCAAATACAGATTTTTAGTTAACCGGTCACAGTAATCAGAAAGAAGTACATGTTCAATATCCCTCAGGGCCTTAGGTGTAGGCAAATTCCAAATGTTAGCTGGCCTACCCATAACCACTTCAAAAGGGGAGAGCCCAGTCCTAGTCTGTGGGGTTGTTCTCATCGACAATAACACAATCGGTAAGGCGTCCGGCTATTTCATTTTGGTGCCGGCACACGTTTTAGCAAGCTTGTTCTTTATAATTCCTTTGTGTCTTTCTACCAATCCAGCACTTTGAGCATGTCTAGCCGAGTGGAACCGTTTATCGATCTGTAATCCTGCGTATATCTGCAGAATTACAGCAGCGATAAAATGTGGAGCATTGTCCAACCAGATGACCCTTGGCAAACCAAACCTAGGAAAATATTCCTTAGGCAGGGTTTTTACCGTTGTCATTGCTGTAGTGTCTTTCACAGGAAAGGCTTCAACCCATTTACTAAAGGCGCAAATAACAACTAAGACATACTTAAGATTATTACAATGCTCAATTTTAATGAAATCAAAGTGGATGACCTCAAAGGGGACAGAAGGTGGGCCAAAACTACCCCTTGGTGTCGATGTGCCCTTTCCCATATTATGCTGTAGACAGATCATGCAACTTTGGACAAAACGCTCAGCTGTTTTCGAGATTTTATCAGTCACCCAGACATTTTGGAAACCTTCCTCGCATAGATGTGAGTGGGCCCATGAGCCATTGCGACCATCATTATAATGTACGCATTTGGCAGCAACCATTTTCCTTCTAACTTGTCCACCCAACACCCGTCATCATCCAACCTTGCCAAACCCTAAGTCCATTGCTTCGTTTCTTCTAATGTAGCATCCACTTGGATTTTCTTTACAGATTCAATCCCCTCATCCATAGTACAAACATTTGTTGCTTCCCTTGCATTATACATTTCTGAATAGAGATCAGTGGCAGTCTGTTTGGCTATCTGGACAGCGAAAGAGTTCCCTTTTCCTACATCGTCTATGATTTTCTGATGCGCTGCGCATTTCATGATCGCTAACTGAGTGGGGAGTGCAAGCGCTGAAAGTAACCATACTATCAAGGAGCCATATTGGATCTTTGTTCCATGTGAGGTCAAGAAACCTTGTTCCACCCAAAGTCTACCGAAGTTGTGAACTACCTACCCCAAAAGCATACTGACTATCAGTATATAGATTTACTCTAAGCCCTTCAGAAAGTTCACAAGCTCGAGTCAATGCTATAATCTTTGCGGCCTGCGCAGAGTTATGCTTGATTCTCTTGGTTTCCACAATCGTGCTTAATGTGGTGATGGCATAAGCAGCTGTGGATGAACCATCCGAAAGTTTGAAAGAGGAGCCATCACAAAACAGCTCCCCTTGTGGGTTGTTCAAAGGAGTATCTTTCAGGTCGATCCTGCCTTTAGTCTCTTGCTCTGTGGTGTAGAGGCAGTAATGTGACATTTCATCACTACCAGCGGTATCTTGCGGGAAAGGTAAAAGTTCAGCCGGATTCAATACACAACACCTCTGAATTTTGATGTGCGGTGCGAACAAGATGAATTCGTATTGCGTTAATTGTGCGGAGGAGTGGTGTTGCATTTGTGTTCTGTTTAATAGAACATCTACAAAGTGAGGTACCATCAGGGTTAAAGCATGGCCTAGGACCATAGACTTGCTCTTTTTTACAGACGCAGCAGCAGCAGCGACAGCTCTCAAACATCTTGGCAAAGCGCATGCAACAGGATCAAGGGCAGAAGAAAAGTAACCGCACTGCCTATTCTTCCCTCCATGCTCCTGCGTTAATACAGCCAAAGCAAATCCATCACGTTCATGCACATACAACACGAAGGTCTTTTCATAATTTGGTGTGCCCAAAACTTATCTGAACACAGTGCAGTCTTGAGCAGATCAAATGCTTTCTGGTGTTCCAAGTTCCACGGTAATGGCAAAGAAATGCTCTTCTTTTTCAAAGCCAACATTGGTTTAATCACTAAGGAGAAATTTGGGATCCACTGTCTACAGTAAGAAGCCATTCCTATCAAGGCTCTGACTTCCTTGTGTGTATTTGGGACAGACATGCTAGAAATGATTTTAATCCATTCAGGCGTCAACCTTCTTCCATCCTTTGACAGGAGATAGCCTAAATAGGCGATCGCCTGTCGACAATATTGAAACTTTTTAAGTGAAGCTTTATGTCCATGTTTTGCTAGGTGAATAAGCAACAACACGGTGCCCTCCTTACAGCCACTTTCTGAGTCAGCGGCTAAAAGAAGATTGTCTACATGCTGAAGCAGTTTACAAGTGGTAGGCAACTCAAGTGTATGAAGCTGCTCTTTCAAAGCCCTACTATAGATGCTCGGACTTTCCATGTACCCTTGTGGAGCATGGGTGAATGTAAACGAGCCTCCCCCTAAGGTGAACGCAAACAGGTATCTGCTATCCTTGTTTATAGGAATGCTAAAGATAGCATCCTTAAAATCTACAACACTAAAGTGAGTAGCAGAAGCCGGAATCAAGGTTAATATTGTCGTCACATCAGGCACAATAGGAAATTGTGGAGCAACAATCTTATTAATGACGCGTAAATCAATGATAAAACAAAAGGGAATTGCATTATCGCCTTTCTTATACACAGGCAAAATTGGACTATTGCACAAAGTACCTGCAATTTCCTCAATTACCCCATGATGTACAAAATCCGAAACTATGCACTTCAAAGCTTGCTCACCATCAACCAAAATCTTATACTGAGGAACACATGGCAACTTTACTCCGTGGTTCAAAATGATTTTAACAGGCTCAATTTGTAGAACACCGACATCATTGTCATCAATCACCCATAAACACTCGGGAACATCACTAATTTCCGGCGGCAAAGGCCTAGTAAAGAACTGAGAGACAGAAAGTTGCTGTGGTGAAATCGTCTAACGCACTCCATCAGAAGAACAATGAATTACCGCATTTAATTCTTTTAACATATTTAACCCCAACAAATTCTCTCCACAGTTCGTCGTCAAAAGAAATGGACAGTGATCCGTGAATGGACCTGGTGTAATCGGTACCGGCGAAGAAACCGGACAAACTACTGGCGTACCAGAAAACCATACAGAAACATTGGTTTGCCCTGACAGTGGAATGTTTGGAACCCATGAATGGTCAATAGAACACTTCTGTGCACCTGTATCTATCAAGAATAGATGTTTCCTATTTCCCAGTATCATTTCAACGTAGGGACCTTTCTGATTAACGGGAATAGGCGTCAGTTCCAAACCCTGCTTCGGGCAATCCTAGCGAAACAAAATGTCATCAAAAGGAAGATCTTCAGAGAGATATGCAGCAGAAGGATGATCAAAAATGTTTCTATTATCCACACTTGGTGACTGATTGTCCTGTGAAAAAGGTTGCGAATTTTGAGAAAACTGACTTCTACCAGGACCCCCTACCCCAGGGCGGCCTCTGGATCGTCTACCGATGGCACCAAATGTGTTATTCGACCTCTGCTGGAGGATCGGGCATTATGCTCGCCAATGACCCTCTTGTCTACAATAAGCACATTGTTTCGCGTGTACAGAACCCAATGGCACATTTCCCTGTGGCACATATTGTCCCCTAAACTGTGAATTACCCCCTCTAGGGCCTCTAACAATCTGTTGAAATAGAACTTCAGTTTTCAGGTCACCCTTTCTCTTTTCACTTCTCTCTTTCTCATTATTGACTCGGTTTTCATAATACTGAGCCATATGTAATTCTTCAGACTGAGACTTAGCCTGCCAAGCGCTCTCAGAAGACATAATTTGTGACTGGATGTCAGGCAACAATCCACGCACAAATTTGTCTACAAATAGTCGTTTTCCAGACTCTGAGCTCAAATCCTGTCCACTGAAATCCAAAAACACGTGTTCAAACCGATTAAAGAATTCGGTAGCACCCTCAGACTTCCCTTGGACACAAGCAGTAAATTTGTCCCATATAATCCTTCTCTCAGGAATTATAGCTTTTAGTTTTGTGACTATTCTATCAGGCAAAGTCAGTATTACCTGTGGCGGTCTCTCGCCAGCTGGTCCTTCTCTATCTAGTCTAGCTATATTATCCCATGTGTCCCCTAACCCTGGTACATCATATACTGTCCTAATCTGTCTCCACAAATCAACGGGTAGGAGCACAGGAAATAACAATTCTACATCACTCAGAGTAAATACTGACGACTGCAAGACAGATTCTATCTCTTTATAGAACCCTGTCGGATTCTTTCTAATATCTGGGATAGATTGTTTGATGGTGTTCACTTCCTGTCTTGAGAACAGGCCGTGAACAAACTGCGATACATAATGAGCAGGAATTACATAAGCAGCTGTGCCTGCTGTGGCATTAGCTGGAACCTTGACTTTTGGGACAAATGTCGGAGGAACCTCTCTCATAGGCAACTGAGAGATAGGAAACTCTGAACGCTTACTGAGTAACAGAGCTAAATCGAGCGCTAAAGCAGCTGAAGAAGTGTCAGACGAAAAAGCTCTCTTATAGATATTCAATAATTCTACGGGACAACAAATCTTTCTTTTTATACATTCATCCTGCAGGTATTCTACCATTACCTGTATCACTTTCCTCTGCATTTCTGGCGTATACTGACTATACGTGTCATATACTTCTACGGGAGATATCGACATGTCTGAAATCCATCTAATCGCATCTTTTGTGCAAATTTGTGTTTCCTCATTCATTGACTTACAACAAGGAAGGAACCGTTTCTGTACAAAAATAGCATTCAAACTATCAGCATCAATTACTTCATTCCGTAACCTTTCCAACTGCCTTCTATACTCAAAAACCCTCTCGACGTGCTCATATACTTTCTGCGCAGTATCTCTTGAATATGCTAAAACATTCAGATCCCTTAACCCTTGTGGGAGACCGATATCATCCAATCTGTTCCACATTAGACATAACTGAATCCCCAACCCTTCAATAAAAACATTTTTCTCAGGAAAACCTTCTAGATTAGAGAGTGTGGCAAAAACATCAGATTGTTCACCCCTCTCCATGCACTGTCTACCCCATGCGGTAAAATCCCACTTTCTCTCTTGAGACACGCTATTACGAGTTACAATCTTTGATTCCGCTCCCTTATCAACTACAAGTGGGACAGAATCACTCGGAAGAGGAAGAGTAGACAAATATTGTACAATCGGTAACAATGGTGCTATCGCTGTTGCAGAAGACAAATCTACCAAACTCGTAACAGTAGGCAAAGGTGGAGATGCAGGTGGAGGAGCAATAATAGGAGGAGGAACAACAACCGGAGGAAGAGGAACAATAGGAGGAACGATGGGAGGAGCAGGAATTACTAAAGCAGCAGGAATAGGTACATACGGAGATGGCGCAGTGGCACCATTTAGAAGTTTGTCAATTAACTCATCAGACACATGAAAGTCTTTAGACGGATACATTTTCTGGATACCAAGGTAAAAAGCCCTATCCATATTTCTAACTGACTCAGATTGTTTATTTTGATCATACAACAATGCTTTTTCGGCGTTGGACATGTGACAGCGCGCATGTTTCTCTCTACTTTTAAGTTGCTGCATAGCTTCCTTCTTCCAATTCTGTAATCGTTCAAATGCTGCAGGTCTAGCCTTTTTCTTTAACAGTATAGACTCTAAATATTCTATACGAGGAATTTCAAAACTACCATTGGTTGGCCACTGAAGTTCGGAAGCATGTCTGGTTTGTCTGTGCCAAATATCATTAAACACTTTCCTACCAATGCCATGCTTACAGTACATAGTACAAGCCGGCGACCCCTCCTGTGTCGCCGGACGGCTAAATTCCAGAGATCGTCTGTCACTGCGGAATAATGCCCTGAAGAAGGCAGATCATTTCTCAGGCATATCAGATTCCTGGTGTTACCTGGTCAATAATTGTACTTGCGAGAACAATGCCCCAAAACAAATGATCAGGATACTTAAGAATCGGGTCACGACTCACCTGATCAAAGGACAAAGGAGGTCCGATCGGATGTCTAAGGACAAGAAAGGGCCCACGTGGTTGGTGATTTCAGCAAAACTGCCCGCCTCGATATATGGTCCCTTGTCAAGATGCCGCCTCTGACCGCGGGCTCACCGTCCAGGGATCGGATCGTGCAGTACTGTTGAGGTATCGCGTCTCATCCAAGAAAGGGGCCCCCTTTTTCACCGTCCGATCCAGGTACGATAGCCGCGTCAACCTTCAACTAGATGGCATCAATCTTGAGGGTCCCTATTTGGGCACCATCTGTAAAAGCAAAGGAAATATCGAGGCTGAGTACCACAAAAGGAAATACACCAAACACGGGCTATAAAGATTCACAGATCTTTATTCTACTGCACAGTTACAAAGAAACAAATTCAGATAGCTTTCTGGCCATCAGTACATCACAATGAGTACCAGCCTTTCAGAGTGAGGAGTGAAGGGTACTGGAAATCTAGACATTCGCATATTTAAATAATTCAGTAATAATGTCCAGCCCCTCTACAGGTTAAATAATCTGTGGTCTACAGTTCGTGCTGAGTTCACTTATGGCTCATACAATAATATGCACACGGATTACATTGGTTTACATTTCAAACAAGTTACAATGGCAAAGTATATTCCTGGATTTAGCAGTAAGCCTTAGCACATATCCCTTCACAATGTGTTTCTGCCAGTGTCCACGCTCGACATTTGCATTACATTGTCCTCGATGTGTGTTCGTGGATGAGGCTTGTTAGAGCAGACAATCCTAGGACCACAAGTCATGTACGGGGCAAGGTCTCATTACCTAGTCCAAACATTCAGCCCTCGGACAGTCTAACCATTAACTTGGCACAAAGGTCGGGAAGGCTTGGTTACAAGTTGGAAACACAGTCCACCATTTTAGAACACAGAATTACATATGAACAGAAATCAAAATGGTGGATGATCCTAAAATTGCGGCGAAGTTGATCTAAAATCGGAACTTTTCAACGCGGTTTTCTTCGCAGAGCAACTAGGTTTAGGCCAATATATTTTAGAAGGAGGCACAATATGATTTCCCCTTTAACAACACCATTTTAATTACAAGGGACTGTAAGTATTAATAGGAAGAACAGTGACCATAGTATATTTGCATTTACTTATTCCATCTCAACCCATCCCATCTTTAAATTCAGAACCCTAGTATTGTCAAAACCATTCTTGCACTGATTTTCTCTCATTTGTATTACAAAACCATAAGTCATTAGTGATTTTGAGTAACTAAAGTAAATCCCAGAAAGGAATCGAGTATCCACCACGTGAAGCATTACGCTGGTCACGTAACTGTGAAGATTCATGTGTGGCATTCTCTTTTTCATAGTCATTAATATAGTATAATAAAACCAATCTGTCATTTTTAAAACCGAATTTCTGTTTTCATTTTTGCACCTATTTTGCAAAAATGTCTCTCACTAAAACCTCCATAACTTCTTCAGATGTATAGATAGAAACGAAATGTCAACTCTCACTGATACTTAAGACCCTTAGCTACACCCACAACCAAAAAACGCATTGCATAGTGACATTTTTCTGCGAATTTGCAGTTTTCCAAAATTTACATGTGTCTTTTCCCCATTCAAAGTGTTTCTCAAATCCAATACCGGTCTAAAGTGTGTACTGTTGTTTATGTTGTAGCTCATGTGTGTTAGGACCTGTTTAGTGTTGCTTTCCTAAGAATTTTTCTCTATTTAAGCATTTTTGCACCCTTTTGCAGTATTTCACAAAGCCATTTTTACCTGTCATTTTAAAAGTGTCTATTTCCAAAAACGGTTTTCTCTCTTGTTTGGGGAGGGAAGATTGAAATTAAACTCTAGACATTGGGCCTCATTACGACTTTGGAGGTAGCCATGGTGCTATTAGCGCCATGGCTGCCTCCAAAATCGTGTCCGGGTCTGGTCTGGTGGAGTGGGGACTTACCGGGACATTCCGCCTAGGCGGACCCGGTAAATCCCCATTCCAAATGCCATTCCCCATTTCCATTTGAGCCCCCATAGGTCTCAATGGCATTGGGGAAGGTTCTAATTACGAGCCTGCTAATAGCAGGCCCGTAATTAGCACCCTGGTCCCCTAACGGGACCCGTAAAGGACGTGTGGTCCGACTACACGTCCCTTGCGGTTCCCGCTAAGGGACCTCGGAATTGGGCGGTAAGGGATTACCAGCACCAGTCTCCTTACCGGTGCCTGGTATCCCTTACCACCCAACTTGTAATGACCCCCCATTGTCTTTCATTCTTGAATACCTGCTTATTACTGACATATGTGTAGGATTGCTCATTTGTAACTTAAAGTACTTTTCAGGGGGAAATATTAACCTAAACGCTATCTGTTCACAAACCAAAAATGTCCTTTTACCTGTGTTTTCCGTTCTACATTGATATAAGTGAATTCAATTGCTTTATTTTTGTTAACTGTAATGTCACCGCTTGTTGATTGTTGCCCCCCATATATATATATATATATATTAAAATGTATGTGTGATTTGAATATTAAATAAATGAATACATATTTACCTTTACAAACTAGCCTGATTCCTGATCCAGTGTGACCTGGTGGGTATTTTGAGAAGGGTGTGATATGAGTGGTATATCATTCAGAATATTCAACTTATAGACACAAATAAATAAGGGTTTCATTGCGCACTGCATACTAGGCGAGACCTGGGTGTGTGACTGATTGAAATCCTTAACAGATTTTGGGATACCATCCGTGACAGTCTAGCACAGCATACTAGCCTGCAGGGTACAGACATTTTGCTGGGTTGGGGTACTGTGCTACACTGTACACGCACCTCTCAAAATAAATACTCCAAAAATCGGGCCCTTTTGTAAAAATAAATTAACCCTGAAATAAGTCATAAGGAAATTGATATTTCCAAAATGGCGACCCCAGTAGAGATTAATATTGCTAGGGAACACTCCCTGCACAAACTGTTTGTCAGGGGTGAGTGGCCCGAACAGAATGAACCGCTTAGTGAACTGTACATGGCCCCAAAAATAAAAGAGGAGCAAGTGTAAAATTGCCAAAATAGCGGCCTACCTGTACCTCCACAAAGGAATGATACAGGAAAAGCATGCAGAAAACATAGTTCTGGCAAAGAAGCAAGGGGAAACCCTACAGAAAATCCTAACTAATCTGGACTCTGCAGAACAAAGGCTTCAGAAGAGCCAAGAATCAGAAAGAGAAGCTAGGCAGTACTTGACAAAACAAAAGAAAGATCTGGCTCTCTAACAGCAAGAGAAGGCAGAGCAAGATACCCAAGTACAGACACTGCAAACTGAGTGTCAGGAAAGGGTTGACTCTTTACAACAGAAACTTGAGCAGCAATTAACTTTTAATAGAGTCTATGCAGAACAGCTAGTTATCCTACAAGACTGCATAGACAAATTAAAAGAGGAAAACAATAAATTAAATCTTAAAGTTCTAGAATCTCAAGCAGAATTTGATGAGGAGTGCCAGAAATCCCATGCATTTAAAAAACAAAGAGATGACCTGGCTGCACAGAGGGACACTCTAAGTCAGGAGATGGAATGCCTTAGGCCAGGAAGTCAGCCAATTAAAAACTAAGTTAGAGGAAAGAAAGCTGGCCCTCCAGGAGCTTAGTGAAGTTAAAACTGAATATGAGCAGCTACTAGAGCACACCAGGCGGGTGGAAGATGCTCTGGAAAAGAACACTCAGAACAATAATGACAAAACTCAGAAGGTGAGTCTCCTGCAGTAAAAATTTGCCCAGTATTGCCAATCCAGGCAGGAAGCACAGAGAGCAAAAGAGTCAGATTTTGGCATGTCACCAGGGAATAGGGGCTGAAAGAGAAAAGGTAGGAAGGGATAGAGAAACCCCTGAGCATAACATCAGGACCCCTGCAATCAGGGACTCTAATCCCTTCAGTACCATGGGCTCTGCCGCCTTCATGTCCACTGGCTCATGTGAACACAGGGCCACGGGGATGGTAGACGTTAATTGAATTGGCAACATGGGACTGACAGATCAGCGCCTCCCAGAAATGGATGGGCAGGCATCTCTCTACAGATTCCCAAATGTTAGGGCTAGCCTCTCTGATCAGGAAGACTCCAGTTAGGGGAGAATCAGGGAACTGGATCCCCCAAAAAAATACCACCTACCAAAGGATCAGTCTGTCAGATTTGGTGGGGAACTCCAGGAGAGATGGCCCATAAAGAGTATCTTAAAGAACTCTTGCCAGCTAGGGCCGTTCGGGGCGGGGGGGTACTCAGCCAATCCTGGTAGCAGGGGAGATTCAGAAGACCCTTCGGAGTGCCACAGGCATCAAGAAACTAGGCCCCTACATTCTGCCAGCCATTCTCAAGCTCGCAGAATCAGGGAGAGCCTAGAGGATCAGATAGCCACCTCGTTATCAGTGCTTCTGAGTCAGAGGATGAGTGGACACCGGTGACTAAGACTAAAAAGGCCAACAAAATTAAGAGGGCTATGCTAAAAGATCCCCTGAAACAGATCAAGGCTATTAGGAGCGTCATACCTCCCTATCACAAAAATGCCAAGTATTCAGTCTAGGAGCACCTTGAGTTATACGAGCAAATGATGGATACTTTCCACCTGAAAGATAGCCAGAATTGTATCCAATATGTCAAGTGAACATTTTCCACTGAATACTCCAGCTTCTTTGTGGGGCTGGAGGATCAGAACCACTCAAGATGGTCCACCTATAGGGCGGCCATCTTAAAACATTTTTCTGTACATTGGAACCCCTAAGAGGCCCGCAAGGCAGCCTAGAATCTGTAGTGTGGGGAAGACCAGGCCCCACAAGAATTTGTGCAAGAACTAAAACATGCCTTTGCGCAAACCACCAGGAGGGTGCACACCGACAGTAGGGAGTTCATCAATACCTTCGTTCATGCACTGCCTAAATACATCATGACCCAGCTGGTAAGGGACTTTCACAAGAAGAGATCACTATACTGGGTCATTGAACAGGCAACTCCTGTTTATGAAGTGCAAAAACCGTAAAGAATAAAAATACAAATAAAACCCCCAAACCAGCCAACACCCCTGCTGCTGCTAAGGTGGCAGAGATGAAGGTTGCCCCCATGTTAGATCTGGAGATGGGGGGGCCTAAAAATATTCCTGTACAGAATCCATCTTCTAACCAAAGAACCAGAAGGCCCTAAGGCCAATCCCAAACAGGTAGCCAGGGAGGTAATCCCACCAATGGGACCCCTAACTCCCCTGATTATATCAGCCCCTGTTACAAGGGCAACAGACCCAACCTGGGATATGTGTGGACTCCCCCAGCCCAATGGGGGGGATCCAACCAGGTAGTTACCAACCCAGGAAACTTCCCTCCTAATTTTCCCCAGGAGGGCAGTAACCCCCCAAATGCCGGGTTGAGCTTCTTTCCCCGGTACCCGCCAAACGTCAATACCCAAAACAACCCTCCGTTCTTTCCCCACTTTCCTGAGCCCAGACAGCCCAATCCGGTATAGGGGAGGCCAAGGGTGGAGGGTTACCAGAACTATCCAAACCAAGGGTATTATGGGAGAAGGGACAGTTACCCTTCCCGTGATCCACCTAGGGTGGACCACAGACACCGTACCAGCCAGAGCGGGTGTCCCAACTGGATTGTCAGGTCTAGAACTTGTCACAGGATCTGGGTCGCATGTTGAGGGCTCAGCAGAACCCTCAGATGAGCATGCCAGGTCAGAACTCCACCAATCAAGGGTCTGGTACTCCAGAGCAATGATTGGGAGAGAATCCCGATAACCGACCGGTTCCCAGGGAGGAGGCACAGGGGGAAAGTGGGTGTAAAGCCTTAGAGGAAGCTTCCTTCCCCACTTGTGAAAAACCCCTGGAAACCCAGGAACTGGAACCAAAATCTCCTGCCCCCGAAAGTCTGCAACCTAAGGAACAGAGGGCGGGTAGGAGAAATAAAGGACCTAAAAATACCCATTTTGTGGAGGAGGTTAGTGTCTTCCAATTTGAAGGAGAGGGGTCCTCAGAGGACTCTGGGAAAAGGATCTTCTCCTTCATGGATGGGGGAACTCCTCCCAAAGAAAAATGGGTCCTAAGAGATACTAATCAAGACTGGGTAGATGTGGGGACTGAATTAAAACTGCCCATCATTGAACCCCAAAATGACCAGTCAGAAAATCACCTTGCCCAAACCAATTCTGGTGACTCCCTAGAATCAGAACCAGGGGAGCCCAAAACTTCCCCAATATCCAACTGGCACCTTTTTCTTACAGATTCCCAAGCTCCTAAACAGAATCCTGCCCAAACTACCCTGTGTCAGAATCAAGAGTAAAGAAATTAACCCACCAATTGGCCCAAAATGCACATTATCTTTGCCCCCTTGAGGAAAAGGAGGGAAGATTTTATGCCCCGGTCCAAATACAAGGGCAATGGACATTTTTAGCACTGGTGGACACTGGATCCCAAGCCACCCTTCTGTCAAAGAGGGCCTTTGATCAGCTGAACTCAGGAAGAGGGGAGAGATACCAGATCCCTCTCACCCCTCTTCCTGGACAACTTCAGAACTTCAATGGGAATTAAATTCCTGTCGAGGGGACTGTGGATTTAGAAATCTAAATTGGCCGACACAAGGTGAAACACCCGGTCATAGTTGTGACTCCAGAGGGCACACCATGTTTACTGGGGAATGACATCCTGCATAGATTGTCTCCCCTAATAGATTGTGTAAACAAGGTCCTCTGGACCCAGACTAACCGACCAATAAAATTAAAACATAGCGTCAACCATGTTAGTTTAAATGGCACATGCCACATGGTTGAACAAAAACAGGATCACACATTGAATTCCATTTTCAAAACAACTAAATCCCTGACGTGACAGTAATTGCAGTAGGACAACCAACTGGTGATGGGAAATCCTCTCTATTTCTGAAAATCAACCTTCCTTCCAGTCTCAAGTGGCATTCTACACTGGATGGAAATACTCTAAAATTCTATACCAATTCACAATCAGAAAATCCAACTACTATAGTTCAAAATGATGAGAAACCGGCTCAAAGCGTGGCTGACATTCAGAAGATTGGAGAACAGTTGTTCATCCCTATTCAGTTAAATGAGGGGAAGGACTCTGTTCTCGCCCGAGCGTGCGTGAACAATGGTAAGAGCTTCATCAGCGAAGACATGTTCTGAGAACTCCCAAAAGATCCAGCCATTCCCACATTTAAATTGATAGACAAATGGTAAATGGACCTGGAAACACCCAATTTCAGGGTGTATGCTCAAAATTTCCATAGGCAACAAGAGCAAAGTCCATGATTGTTGGGTCGTGCAAGATGTCCCAGCTACATTTTATTTAGGCAGTGACATTCTCAATCACTTTGCCATTTCTTTGGACCTAATAAACTTCAAAGCCTGGTCCCGATTAGCGGGTAATCCCATGGACTTTGATGATCCAGAGAAAGCATTTCTGTCAGCTCAACTGCTGCCATATGCCATTGAAGTTCAAATTGGAGAGGAAGTCACCATCCCAGAACGGACCCGACAATTAGCACTTGAAGTAAAAATTAAAACAGGACATAAACTGCTAAATCCTGACGCATATGTTCACCTCAATGCCCATTTCCAACAGCAAGGGTTGGGGTTAAACCCAACACCACTAGTCAATACAGAACACAACACCATTCTAATAGAGGTGGATTACAGCAACGTTAGGAGTATAACTCTGGGCTCAGGCACCATTATTGGAATGGAGTTTGATGACCAACATTTTTCCATAGATTTAGGTAATTAACTGATAGGACCAATCCCCAATGACTATTTTAACAGTGATAGCGATGATGACACAACATCAGACAGGCGGCCTCATCACCAGTTGGGCTGTAGCCCTTAAATGCGGTGGTAACGGTATTACTGCCACATTTAAGGGCTGGCCCTATCACAAGTTGGGCGCTAAATCAGCTGTTTTACCTCCAGCTTTTTCTAGAGGTGAAAATCACTGTTTTCAGCTGTATTACAGCCGGCTGTATTAGCCCGCAGTATTAGCACCGAAAATTCCCCATTGGATCCAATGGACCCAATCAGGAATGGGGATTTGCTGTTAAGGCCCAACCCGTGATCTGGTGGTAATACCACCGGACCGGTCGGTGCTAGGGCTATTACAGTCGGCGGTATTACAGCCGGGAATACAGCCCAACTCGTGATGAGGCCCATTATCTTCACCCGGCATGGGGGGGATTTCCTGGTGTACTCTTCCTGCCCTTATGGTAAGGAAGTGGTGACCTGTGACTTCAGGAGGGATGAGGTGATCTTTCAAGTCCACCAGGACTCCCTTCCCCACCTGAAGCCAGCAGTCCAAGTTAGTACTTTTACCAGGGACTTCTCCACCTAGCTGGAGGAGGCCGCTGCGATAGCCAAACCAGAAGTCTTTCTGGTCTTCAGACAGATGGTTGAAGAGAGAGTCAACCTAGCTGATGCCTCTGAGACTCTGGAGCAAAAGCAAAAAATTAAACAAGTTTTCTTAGATTTTTCAAGATCTGTTTGCGGTGGACTCATATGACTGTGGTCGCACCGAAATCCATACAAAAACAATTCCCACGGACCCTGGTAGGACTCCAGTGTTTGTGAAGCAATACCGCTTGCCTGTCGAATCCATGGAGTCCCTCACACAAATAATAAAAAGCCTTGAGTCCCGTGGGATAATTCGTCCAGTCCACAGCACTTTCAATAATCCGGTGCTGGGGGTTTTAAACCAAACGGCCAGTGGAGACTCTGTGCTGACCTGAGGGAGCTAAAAAAACGGGTCCACACTTCCCGATGGCCTCTTCCCTACATTGACCAAGGGCTGGCCCAGATCCAGGGGTCAAAGGTATACACTGCCATTGACCTGATCAATGGGTACTGGACTGTACCTGTCAGTAGGGAGGACTAAATCAAGCTGGCCTTTACCTTCGGAGGGGCAGCAGTACACTTGGACCCACACTCCCTTTGGATACATCAACCCCGGCAATTAATTTAATATCTTCTTGCATAAGGCCATGCCCGACTTGGTTGAAAGGGGCAACCTGGCCTATGTAGATGATTTCCTAATCAAAAGCTCAACTGTGGTGGAAAACATAGCAGAGATCCGTTATGTTCTGACACAGTTGAGGGCTGCCGGAGCAAAACTATCTTTCCAAAAGGCACAGTGGTGCAGGACCCGTGTCAATTTCTTGGGGCATGAGATAACTCCTGAGGGTCTCTGTCCCCAGGAAAAGAAAGTAGAAGCACTTCTGAAACTAAAAGACCTCACAACTCTGCGTGTGCTAAGGAGCCTCCTTGGATGACTAATTACAGTAGAAAGTTAATTGAGGATTATGCAGAGATCACAAGACCCCTGATCCATCTGTTGAAGGGGGGGTCACATGGGCGTGGGGTCCAGAACAAGCCGAGGCAGTAAGACAACTCAAAAGAAGTCTCTCACAAGCACCTTGCCTAGCTTACCCTGTCAAAAACAAGGAGATCTTCTTGGAGACAGGGTTCTCAAATACATGCTTGAGTGCAGTATTATACCAAAAGCATGGTCAATAAAGTCAACTCCGATGCGAGTAAAACTTTATCCTCTGTGGAGGAAAAATTCAGTGATTGTGAGAAGGCACTCCTGGCAACGGTGTGGGCATTGAAGAATTACCGCCCGTTCATCCAGGGGGAATACATCATAGTGGAGACTTCATACCAGCCTCTGCAATATCTTCAAAGTGACAGAATCCGGGCCGGAAATGTGAGTAATTACCAAATTGCTTCTTGGATTCTGTCAATGCAAGGCTTTCCTGTGGAGGTTAGATATGGCCAAAACAAGAAGAGTCCCTTTGCGCGAGGTCTGGCTGACTTGCATGATTGTGCCAGAGAAAACTGTCTCGAGGACGAAAGTCTTAAAATCAAGGACAACATGGAGGCATAGCTTAATTCCCCACACAAAGACTATGAAGAAGACAAGTGTGAGGGAATTCCCACTGTCTATGTGGATGGGTGCTCCTACCATGTTGACAACAATGGGGAAAAGGAACTTGTGGCCGGCATGGGGAATGCCTGGGTGAATGATGCCCCAGAGCCCTCCGCTTGGTACAAAATCGGTCCCCGCAGTGGTCAAGTGGCAGAGCTGGTGGCTGTGCATCAAGCCATCCTCACTGCTGTCCAACACCAACTCCACGAACTGGTCATAATCACTGATTCAGATTATATCTGGAACGGGTTCATGGAGCACCAGGTTAATTGGAAAACCAGAGGCATGCTATGTGCTAACAATAAACCACTAAAACATGGAAAACTAATACAGAATATTGATGATCTGGTCACTTCTAGTGGGATGACCATCTACTGGAAAAAGATCAAGCGTCATTCTAAAGTAGAGGGACCAGACAAAACTGAAAATGACCTAGCTGATCAGCTGGCCAAAACCAGAGCCATCCAAGGGGATCTACTTGAGATTGAGTCCCTGTTGGGAGAAATCCAGCTCACTGCTATCACTAGGTCCCAGACAAATGCTCACAATGAACTCTCAACTGCCCAGTGGAGTAAGGAGACCCCAGATGCTGATTTAATCATGGCTCAAAAAGGGGTTCCAATAATTGGTACGCTTTATCAACACATTGAGGAGCCTGAGAACTTTCCTCTGACGGATACCGATTGCATTGGGAAAGAGGACCTCAGAGTGTTGATGAAATGCCCAAAAATGTTCCGAATCCAAGATGGTTTGTTGGTCAGGAGATCTATATCTGGCTGTGACCAGTGGGTGGTCCCTACCTCATTCCAAAGCCTGATGCTAAGTCACGCCCATGATGCGGCCACAGCCGGTCATCAGGGGTTTCATACGACATTAGAAATCTCGTGAGAGGTTGCATACTGGCCTCACATGGGGATGGACCTCGACCAATACTTGAAGGGGTGTCTTGTGTATGCACAATTTCAGCCAACATCACTCACACACTGGGCTCCCCTCCAAAAGAGGGGGATGACACTGCCTTGATCAGATTTCCAAGTCGATTTCATCGGGCCCGTGATTCGCTCCTCTAGCAGGAACAAGCACATGTTAACCGTAACATGCTTGTTTACTAAGTGGGTGGAATGTCTCCTGGCCCCAAATTGCAAGGCAGAAACAGCAGCTGCCTTGATGATCAATCACATCTTCTCGCGTTTTGGACTACCCAAAGGATTGAGTCAAACCCAGGTAGTCACTTCACCAGCGAAGTGATGACAAAGCTGTGGGAGATACTTTGAGAAAAAGGAAACTTCACATTGCATACCACCAGTCCTCTAGTGGTGGAGTTGAGAGGTACAATAAAACTATTGTGAGCATATTAAAAAGTTTGTGGCAGATTCTGGGCCAAGTTGTGATATTTGACTACTCCTTGTCCTGATGGCCATCAGATCTACCCCTTCTTCTGCAACAAAAATGTCTCAATTTGAGCTGATGACTGGATGAAGGATGGTGCTACCCCAGCATCTGCTCTACAGAACCCAAGAGCAGACATTGATAAATGCCTCTATAACTCATGAGTATGTTGAGAATCTTAGAAAACACCTCAACATGATTTTGCATATGCTCAGCAGAATCTAGAAAGATCTGCAGACAGTATGAAGACCCACTATGACCGGAAGACAACTAAAAAGGAATATCAAGTAGGAGACAGGGTCTACTTGTACAATTTCCAAAGGAACCAAGCCAAAGAGCGAAAATGTCTCCCAAGTTGGCAGGGTCCTTTTGAAATTGTGGACAGAATCTCACCAGTCGCCTACAGAATCCGCATCCGAAAGAGAAATTTGACAGAAGTGGAAGACAAGTGGGTTCCCATAAACCAGGTAAAGAGTTGCCATCACAGACATACTTTGCGGCAAATAGAAGAGCCTACCGGAAACCCAGAGGGGGAAAATCCGGAGATCTAAAAAGAATTATTAAATGTTCATTGAGTATGTGCGAGGAAAGTGTTAAAACTATCATTGAATATAGGCGGGGAATATTGTCAATTGTTATTAAATGCATGCATCTACCCCACTACACACCTCGGGGAACAGTTCCATAACCGTGCTATGTTCTGTTTTCTATTACTGGAACTATATCCACCTAATCCCAAGGAGGACATCCTCAGACACCGGGAGAAAAAAAAACAAGCGATCCGGAGTGTCGCTCCACACTTCCAACCAGAACCAGCGAGGAGAGCGTGCCACATCAATCGCTGATGGGAGAGGCAACTGTATTTCTTCACATGGACAGAAGAAAAATAAAATCCCACGTGCATGACTCCCCCACGACTGGACGTCACGCTGAAGTCGGGGGAGGGATGTGTGGGATATTTCAACCCATGCCAATGCGCCCTACTTCACCTTGTTGCCAATGGGGAAAGAAAACTGTAAAAAATGGATGTGCTAACCCCTGTGCGCACCAAATCTGCAAAACTGTGCATGGTTCATAAATCACAAAAAGGCTGAACCACCTTGTCACACACAGGCAAAGTTGATGTCAAAACAAGAACTCCCTGCAGGAGAATTCCAGTGGGTGCTGTTACCTGTCACATGAACCAAGGGTTAAAATCCAAAAATGTCTTTAAAATACAGTATTCTTAATCAATTGCAACCTCCAAAGTGATGTTTTGGTGCTAATTTCAGGCATTTTCCAAGTGAGCTATGGAAATGAAAGTGTGCTGAAACCACAAATCATCTAGTACAGTCAGTGGAATCCAGGCCTCACTGCCTGACAGCTGCATAAGAAAATTAAAGGCCAAACCCAGTTTAAAAGTGTTTCTGTTTCCTGAAGAAATTGCAAACTTCGCCCATTCATAGCATGTTTGTGAAAGGCTTAATTCTTTTAAATGTCCAAATCCCTTATGAACTGTGCTTATTTTTATATGTGTTAAAGAAAATACTTTATTGTGAATTTTAAAGCAACCCAGTATTGGAGTTAAGTAACTGCTTAATTCTGATTGAACAGTGGCCAGCCTGGGAAAGTTTGACACTTCAGTTTGTCAACCCCTTGCTACATGAAGCCTTAATGGTTCTTGCATATTGAGCACAATGGACTCATTAGACATTTGTCTGTGGCTGAGCCAAGAACAAAGGACATGCTCTTCTGGGGAGGGACAGGATGCTTTCCTCTTCACCCCACCCTGATCAAAGGGATTTGACAGCTGTTGTTTGTTGAAAGAAGAGAAAAACAAAAACTCTGACCTTTTTAGTGTTTAAATCTGTATTGGTGGTTAAGTTTGAAACTCTTTAACTGTGCAACCTAAAGAAGGATACATCTGAAAATTGGAAGATGTTAACCTAATTTCAGGCTTTTGCTTTGAAGACATTGATGAAACCTGTACCACTTAAGGAACCAAAGTTACGAAAAAACCCTCATGGTAACAGAACTATTAATGTTGCAAGCCTAAGATTGTATGTACATGATCCACTGATAAGCGCCCAGAGATGTCCCGAATTAGAAATTATTAATCCAAACGGTTATGATTAAAATTGATACAATTCCATAGAATGAGAAAGGCAGCTCTCAGAGAGATGGGGATTGAGGTGAATATAGCCCATCATATATGAAATGTATATGTCCAACTTTATTATACGTAATGTTAGAAATGTACATTTGTGCAAAAGTTAAGTTTTGGTCAAAATCAATGTGGGAGTTCCTAAACCCCATCATAAAGATGACAGCTCTGTTATGACTGCCAACCAAAAAAAGGCAAGTGCTCACAGCCGTGGGGGGGTGGGGGTTTGAAATTCTGCCCACACCATAAACTTGGTGATGTCATTTGGTAGTATAAATATAGGAACTTCACAACACATAGGGCACACTGCTTCCAGAACACATACAGATTTCTGTGCAGCGTCTTGTTCCTGACTTCTTCATCTTGTCCAGAACTCTTCACCTTGCAGCTGATTTCAGATTTCTTTGCAGAATCCAAGACTTAGCATTGCTGAACTCTTTTTAGCTAGGCCCAAATTCAAACATCCCAAAACTTAAAAGAATAATTCTGATTCAGTCTGGCTTGCTACTATTAAGGCTTGACCGCTGAAACTCGCATCCTGCTAATCTTCCATGTCCAGTGACCAGAAGGGCCCATCCAAAATCCAGTCTGAGGTGCAGTCCGAAATTGACCAAAATCGCACTGCTGATCCAATCCCTCCAGAAGTGGCTGGCTGTCGGTAGACCTGACCCAATCCGATGGTCAGAACTTTGACGGTCCATTTTTATTACAAGGGGCTGTAAGTATTAATAGGAAGAACCGTGACCATCGTATATTTACATTGTCTTATCCCATCTCAAACCATCGGTCTTTAAATTCAGAACCCTAGAATTGTCAAAACCATTCTTGTGCTGATTTTCTCTCATTTGTATTACAAAACCATAAACCATTAGTGATTTTGAGTAACTAAAGTAAATCCCAGAAAGGAATCGAGTATCCACCATGTGAAGGGCTAGGCTGGCCACGTAACTGTGAAGATTTGTGTGTGGCATTCTCTTTTTCATAGTCATTAATATAGTATAATAAAACCAATCTGTCATTTTTAAAACCGAATTTCTGATTTCATTTTCACACCTATTTTGAAAAAACATCTCTCACTAAAACCTCCATAACCTCTTCAAATTTATAGATAGAAATTAAATTTCAACTCTCACTGATACCTAAGACCCTTAGCTACTCCCACAACCAAGGACAGTGTATTTGACCCATTCTTCGCTTAGTGAAATTTTGCCGCAAATTTGCAGTTTTCCAAAGTTTACACATGTCTTTTTCCCATTCAAAGTGTTTCTCAAATCCCATACCGATCTAAAGTGTGTACTGTTGTTTATATTGTAGCTCATGTGTGTTAGGACATGTTAAGTGTTGCTTTCCTAAGAATTTTTCTCCATTTCAGCATTTTTGTACCCTTTTGCAGTATTTCACAAAGCCATTTTCACCTGTCATTTTAAAAGTGTCTATTTCCAAAAACGGTTTCTTCTCTTGTTTGGAGAGGGAAGATTGCATTTAAATTCTAGACATTCCTGAATAGCTGCTGATTACTGACATATGTGTAGGATTGCTCATTTGTACCTTAAAGTACTTTGCAGGGGGGAAATATTAACCTAAACGTTATCTGTTCACAAACCAAAACTGTCCTTTTTCCTGTGTTTTCTGTTCTACATTATTATAAGTGAATTCAATTACTTTCTTTTCTTTATTGTATTGTCACCGCTTGGTGATTGCTGCCCCATATATATATATATATATATATATATATATATATATATATATATGGGGCAGCAATCACCAAGCAGTGATCTATATATAAGCACATCTATATATATATATATATATATATATATATATATATATATATATATATATATATATATATATATATATATATATGTGTGATTTTAATATTAAATAAATAAATGCATATTTACCTTTACAAACTAGCCTGATTCCTGATCCAGTGTGACCTGGGGGGTATTTTGAGAAGGGTGTGATATGAGTGTTTTATCATTCAGAATATTGAATTTATAGACACAAATAAGGGTTTCATTGCACACTACATGCTAGGCGAGACCTGGGTGTGTGCCTGATTGAAATCCTTAACAACTGTAAGGTTAATGGCCAGTCCATCTGCACATCCAACCACATACCGCCACAATATGCTTAAAACTCTGAGTGCAGCAAGACTTTAGGCCCTTTAGCATTGTCTATGTTCATCGGAACATGTGGTGGGGGCTTTTAGGAAGAACTTAGGGCTGTATTGTAAGTGAAAGGGCTTGTTAATTAATTGAATATTATTCCACCAATATGTGTTAAATGTAGGTTACCTCTCTTTGGGTGAAGACAGAAAATATATTTGTCAGAAGACTGCAAATACCCCTTTTTTGACTGCTCTACTCATAGTGTTAAAGCCAGCAAAATGTGCACAAGACTGTGAAATGTGATCATGTTCGGAAAAGAAAGGCAGCAAGAGACCTGCAGCTACCAGCTTCCCCCCTTCTATTGGAAATGCTTGCAGCTGGCAACAATGGAAACAAAGACAAATGGACTCCCACCGGTAACTTTTAGCTATTTCAAAACTTGTGGATCACATTTTGATTTTCACTTTCGAAACTACACTCTGAAACTTGACCTTGCATAGAGCTGAGGCAGGCAGCACACTTCACAGGAAGCGAGAAGACGCATTACAGCGGAGGCGGAACTTGTTCAAGCTGTTCAAAGGAGAGATTTCAGAGAACTCAACTGCACTCAATTGTACAAACACTTGACTCAGATGGAAAGTCCCAGATCAAAGACACAAAACACTCAAAGGACAACAATCATTTTGCCACAAGGGTTTATTAAAAATAACTGTAAAGTAAGCGCCACAGAAAACCTAGGTGTTAGAGCTGTTCCTTGTAGTGAGCCATAGCCTTACAGTTTCACAGATATTAATGGCCTCATCACGAGTTTGGATGTTTGCCTTAAAATCTTATTTACCGCCCTGGATTACCGCCAACTGTATTAGCGCTGTATTATTGCTGGTGGCCCTGATGGGGAATGGGGATTTACTGTTAACGCCCAAACCGTGATCCGGAGGTAATACCCCCGACCGGTGGGTGCTAACGCTATTAAAATTGGGCAACATTACAGCAGGGATACCGCCAAATCTCGTGCCCATTATCTCATGCTTTTCCTCTTTATGGCTGTTGCTTTCTGACTTGTTATATAAAAAAGAGGAAACTATCATGGGCAAAGTCAACAGGTTTTTCTTTTGTATATGCATTGCACATAACTGTATAAAGTACTACTATCATATGCCCATTCACTACCTCCATTTTCTAGCTGTTGCCACTTTATGCCATGTATTTCTATGATATGGCTTGGAATTCATGTCACATTGCACATGATATTGCAGGCACGTCTAGCAACGAAAGTTATTGCCATTAAAAGTCTGGCCCTCATTACGAGTGTGCCGGACCAGAGAAAATGCTGAAACAAAATGCTAGTAACACTGGATCCAGCATTTCTTCCAGACTGGCACAATCTGAGTTTGCTGGTAGGGCCAGTGAACTACCTGCATGCCTGAACTGCCAGGAGGTCACGTCCCGACTGGCAAAGAACTTCCCCCATCACCAGCACCGGAGCTAGCGATGCTGGTGATAGGGGCATGCCCAATCCATGGAGTCCTATTAGAGTCCATGGATTGGGAATTTACCTCTGTTGCCGGCACCCGTAATATCCCAGTACCACTGGCGGTTTACCGGCAAACTGATAATGAGGGTCAGGGTGCCATACGAGCAGAGATGTTTTTATGGGAGGGAAAACGGGGCACTTGCCCAGGGCCCCCACCTTGGAGGGGGCCCCACAAGGCTGTCTGATATAAAGAAATAAGATTCCTTGGTTCACCAGACTTAATAGCACACACAAGGATATTGTATTGCATGGTGCTGAGGCTGTAAACCTTTTGGCTGTCTGTTTTGGAAAGTACATTTTACTTCAATCAATTCATCATGTAATGCTTTCTGTGTTCACTGTGATATATATAGTTTGTGTGTTCCTTGCGGCACAACTCCTATAGCATTATTTCCTTCCTCTGGGAATTATGTTGATCTGTGCAATAGCCACATTTGAAATGCATACTGGTAAATTGAGTGCCACAATGGTTCAGAAGTTAGCTCAGTGTGTTAAGCACTCATTGTAGTGATCTGTGTCCCTATGCAAGATTAGAATAGCACATTCCTGTAAGGTTGGCTGAGCCTTTCCTATGTCTGAAGTTTATAAACCTGCCTGCATATGTGCTTGGTCTTGCAGCACAACAGGTGCTATTATCAGCAATATACCTGCACCAGATAGGGGTTGCTATAAAAACGAACATGTCATCCTTATGGTGAAGGTCTAGAAATTGGTGTGCTCAGATGGGTTGTTGTAAAACCTAGGCAGTCGTCTCCAACGATGAGCATAAACTGTAAGTCCAAGAGATGAATAAGTATCAGAATTTGGAACCAAAGCATTCATGCTTGTATCCTGACTTTGCCAGCAGACATTATTGTACTGTCTTCTGTGAAGTTTGCCTCCTCACATGCTGGTGACATCGTTTAGCCCATTACTTGATCTTTCTTCTTATGTAGGCCATTTGAGTGGAAGAGGTGGTAGACAGAATGGGGCAGACCAGATGGAGAAGGACGCGGGCAAGCAGATTTTAAAGTCTGCTGGTTTGACACATTTTTGTAAAAGCCAAAGGTTTTTCTGCAGGTTTACAAATGACAATTTGACAAGCCAGTGTTTTGGAAGTATGTAAAGCTTTCAAATACAAAAGACCAACCCAGATTAAATCTGTGAAATCACACTGCTTGGTATGCTGGTACTTATATACGTCTCTTGATGATGGAGAGAATGAAGCTAGAATCATTCTGTGTTACATCTTAAAATGGTCATGTTTGATAATGTGCTGTGTGTACTTTCCAAGTCCGTTTTATAAAATGAGATTATTTTAGTTCATGGTAAGAACTGGTAACAAAGGTTTTCAAATGCAGAAATTGCAGAGCTGGCACAAATCCCAGCTTCACCCCTTAACCAATGTGTGATCCTAGGCATCTCATTTAATCTTGTATTGCCTAACCTCTCAAAATTGTCAGTCCCTAAACCTTTCAAAATTGTGAGTGATTTCCTTCTCAGTGTATGATCTTCACAAAAGCCTCACTCATGGTTTCACTGGCTATATTGTTGCTTCCACTATAATAGTGAGCATTGATATATTGCACACCACAGGCACTTGTTCCTTTGATCTCTAATGGCAACACTATTTGAAAACTATGTCCCACGTATAATCTCAGTCTGTCTGGATACAGACACCTTCCTGGTAGCTTCTAATCTGCATCCACTATCCATGCTATGGTACGTGTAGCTTTCTCCCTCCAACCAATTGGTCTGCTCTAACCATGCTTAAGCACGTTTGCATTCTGTGAGGCAGCAAATGTGAGATCTCTGTCTATTCTGGTTACATGTACCTTTTGCATACAGTCCTGCATTAATACTACAGGCTGCATACCTTCCTGGATGCTATTGATATAAAGTCTCCTCTATCTATCCTAGAACAGAAATAACCTCTTCGTAGACTGATAAACAAGTAGTATTTGAAGGCCAAAATTATCAGTCTGATTAGAGCAAGAATGAAGAGGCAGCATATCAACGCATGGGTTGTGATTGCGGCAGGGGGAGGGGATCAGATATTCTTGATCACTAAATTCCTTTGGTTTGGTGGAGGGGGCCCCAAAGAAGTACGTGCCCAGGGCCCCAAAAGAGCTTAAGATGGCCCTGCATACGAGTATAATCAGAATGGCTCAAGGAGCTTCAATGTGCATAACAATTTGCGATCAGTGATGTTGAAGGACTTAACCACTATTTTATACAGGGTTGGCTCTCAAGGTATAATTTATAGATTCACTCGAAAGCCCATCAACAGACATTTAAAATCTGCACAAGAGTTAAATTATATGTTCATCGGGTTAAAACGGGAGGTAATGTAGTGAAGAAAGAAGCACCATTTGGTTATGAGTTTGTACTTTCAACATTGATCCTGTGTAGATGGAAGAACTATTTACTAGAATAACACAAATGCCCAGAAGGTAAGTATATGCAATAGTTCTCAGGTGCACTCCTTCAAATAGAACCCCATTCATATAACCTTATGGCTCCATGCTACTAGTGTCTGAACATGTGTCTCTACCCATGCAGTACTAACTGTGGGCTTTAGAGAATCTAGATAACCACCCTGTTACATTTTCGGGTATATGACCTGTGGGTTGCCCAAAAGATTAGCACGTGATGCTTTGCTCCACTGCGCTGTTATGCTTGCAATCACCTACTGATTGTGTTTTCCTTAATGGCAACATGCCAGCTGTAACCACTTTAGAAATATTTGACACAATGAAGTATGCAACATGTACTCAGATAAAGAAAGGGTATATTTTCAAAGTAACCCTTTCATATAGGTTTTCCAAAAGCATTACCTTACATGGGCTACTCTCTAATTAGCAATCTGCTATGCAAAGGCTGCCTGCATATGCATGCAGAGGAATCCTTTGCAAACGAGGAATCAAGAAAGATAGCAGTGCCATAATAGCTGCACAATTTCATGCCTAATCCATCAACAGACATGGCTTTGTCTCCAGCTATGCACTTTCTTTGTCTATTGCTATTCTGTTCCTGTACCCATTTTCATTTATCTATTTTATTGTAGCACCCTTGTGTTGGGTCATTTGATCAAGTAAATAGTTATGCTAACTCTATTTAACAAGTGCATACCACTTTTGCAGAGGTTTGGCATTGTGCTGGAAGTAATGGCATTGTTGACACCTATCACCTGATAAATTACTTAAGCTCTCTGTAAATGAGAGATGCTTGACACCAGAATAACATCGCACACCATGCATGCCTTGAAGATAGCTTTGTGTGTTGAGATCCTGCTGTGGACAAGTATGTCAATCCTGCTTATCAGAGATTTGAGGGGACGGGCCCGCACAAGGCAGATGCATTGAGGAGGTTGCTGGACACGTGACCAGGCCCTGCCACGCACCTGGTCTGCCCACCTCCAGTTTCCCGCCTTCCAGACCGGTACATAAGGACTCCAGGCAGACAGCTTTCAGGAGTCACATGACCAGGCCCTGAGACTCTGCTGCACTACCCACCACCAGTCTCCTGCCTTAGAGACAGCTACATAAGGACTCCAAGACATCTCCAGGCAGACAGCTTTCAGGAGGCTCCTGGTCACATGACCAGGCTCTGTCACCGAGTTGCACTGCCTGTTACCAGTTTGCCACCTCCAGTGGCTGCATAAGGACTCCAGACCTGCCCCAGGCAGACAGCAATGAGGAGGCTGTTGGTCAAGTGAGCAGGCGCTGGCACTAGCCTGGTGCCAGCACCAGCTTCCCACCTTCCAGGCGGCTTGATAAGGACTCCAGGCCAACTCCAGGCAAATAAAATTGTGAAGGCCAGGCCACTAAACTGCTCCATCCACCACCAGTCTCCCACCTTCCAACCAGCTACATAAGGACTCAAGACCAACTCCTGACAGAGACCATTGAGGAGGCTCCTGGCCACATTTCTAGTTCCTGCCACCCAGCTGCTCCACCCAACACCAGTTTGCCTGCCTTCCAGGCAGTTACATAAGGACTACAATGCAGCTCCAGGCAGACAGAATTGAGGCGGCTGCTGGTCACGAGACGAGGCCTTGCCACTTAGTTTCTCAGCCTACCACTAGTTTCCCAGCTTCCGGGTGGCTATATAAGAACTGAGGCCTTCTCCAGGCAGATGGTATTAAGGAGGCTGCTGGTCACAAGACCAGACACTGCCCCTTAGCTGCTCCACTCACCACCTATTTCATCAGTCCTCCTTAGGAGTTCTCATCACCAGCATCCTCAGCAAAGAACAGATGAAGACAATGGCATCACCGGTTTGTGCCTGTTCCAGCCTAATAAGGCCAAGGGCCAGACCCACTGTCCGCACCAAAAGGCATCACCATGTGTCTCCTCCCTCAACAGCCCATCCACACCTTAACTAGAGTTTGAATCGGCAATCCCACTGAGCAGCCTCAGCAAGCACCCTGGTGACGTCATCAACAGCCCAATTTCTGCCATCACGACATCCATGGATCACATACACACAACCCCACATGCTGATCAATGTTCATTCAGCCGTTGCTCATGTGGTCAACATTGCCAACATCATCTCGTACAACAACCTTGAGGCCCTCTTCATCACTGGATCATGGTTTACTCCATCCCCCCCATTTAACATAACATCCTACCCCTCTGCTACTGCATCCAAAATGCCGATCGGTCAGGAAGGGCAGGAGGTGGGGTGGCAAGCATACGCAGGAGCGACTGGCCATTCTCCATCATCCCCTCTCCTAGAACAAGCTTGTTTAAATAACTTGCCTGCCAGTTCCTTTTATCTCACAAGAAATGTATCACCTTCCACCTCATCTGGAGACCACCTCACAGGAGTGACTCTTTCATTGATGAAATCCCCAACTTACTCACTTCTGCCAAATTAGCACATACTAATAATGTCTTTCTCTGAGATTTTAATGTTCCAGAGTCTCATGCCAACAACCACACTCAAATCACCATATTGGAACTGACCAGATCCATGGAGCCTAAGCAAATTGTGCTCTCCCCTACAGATAAAAAAATCAACACCCTTGACATAGTCTTTACATCATCCTTCCACATCCCCTGCACAGACCCTATGACACTTGACTGGTCTGACCATTCCGCCATCTCACTGTCAATTACCCACCTCAGCACGGCCTGCAAAAGTCAGGTTTAATACCCCCTCACTGTGCACAGTCCATTCAAACTCTTCCAGTCGTTTGCTAGAATGAAACTTTGCCCCACGCCTCTTAGAATTATTCAACAACTCTGCTATGAAACTGGCGGACACTCCTATCCCCCTAAAAACCATGTGCATTAAGACCAAACCATCCACCCCTTGACACATCCCGAGCTCGGTTCCAAAAAAACACTCAATCATAGTGCTAGGGGTTGTACAAAAAGCATAACCCTGGAGATTCCACCAGTCTCACATTTCTCAGCACGAACTGTGGGATTCTGATCACTAAGACTACTGCTGCTTACTGCTCCACCACTATTGTGGCACCCACTAACTGGAGCAAAGCCCTTTTTAACTGAAGAGTATACAGCCCTTACCCTACTTCAAAGTGCCAGCAACTCTGGACAAATGTGATGCAATAAACACATTTTCATTGGAAAATTAGACAAAATCTGACATATCATTGAATCAACCTCCTTCAGTGTTACTCCAATCCTGCACCCTAGCACACACACTGGCCCTCCTAAAAGTCATTCACCTGCCTCAAACCTACCTCCTACTCTTACAATATTATCCTGGCCTCCATCATTAAACAATTGATGGGAACAGTGCTCAATGCACTCCTCAGCAACATTAATGTCTCCTTCATTTCCTCAAGACTGGTTCCATGTGACCTCTTTGAAAAAACGGAACCTAGACCCAGATAATCTGACCAACTACTAGACCATTGTGAACCTCCCGATTGTCGGCAAAATTATGGAAAAATTAGTCGCTATACAACTACTCCTCAGAACCAAAGAACTACAGCATCGGCACAGCCACCATCTAGGTGGCGGAGCATGCTCTCTAAATCACTGATAAGTGTGACTCATGCCTCCTCACACTCCTTGGCCTCTCTGCTGAATTCAACACCATCGACCACCACATCCTCCTGTTCCTCCTTGCCAACAGGAATGGATTTCCTGGCACTGGCACTGTCCTGAATGTTTTCATTTCCTACTCTCAGGCAGATTCCAGGCCATCAAAGGAACATGTTGCACTCTAACCGACTTAGAGTCCCCTGAGGAGTCCCCTCTGGCTCCATCCATTTACCAATCCTCTTTATCCTTTACATGAAGTCTCTGGGCACCCTCCTCAAAGATCAGGATGTAGCCATCCAACAATACGCGAATAATAGTCAGTTATACATGAGAGTAAAAAGTCATCCGTAGTCTCCAGGATTACCTAGCCATTACCTATTCCTGCATGCCCGATGGGGGGATACATGACAATGTGGCTGCTGCGTTAGGGTCTATTAGGACTGTAGGTAAAGAAGATATGCCCATTCCCATTTTCTTGATGGGTAAAAGAGGGTTCCATGTGTTAATATCCCTGCAAAAATATTGCCATACAAGAATGGCGCCATATTTTTGCGGAGCTATTAACCCATTAAACCTGCGTGTCACACCCCACAACCCAAATATTATTTTAATTGGAGCTGGGGACACCCCCACAACCCCTGCTCCCATTTACTCAAAAATGATCCCCACTACTAATATTGCCTATGGCCGTTCCCGACGACCATATATATGGCGATATTGTTGGTGGGGATAATACTACCTGATACCAAAAACAGGAGTGACACATGGACCTAATTAAAACTGAAATGCCTGCTTCTGTCTCTTTCTTTAAAGGATACTAGCCTTTTTCTTGGAAAGGTCTTAGTAGTATCTACTTGAATATGCACTGCTTCTGCTATATCAGTCTTGTCTCATTTGCATATTGAGACCATAATTTCGCGATATCATTGGACAGCAATTCCTATAACTGTGCTTGCTTTACCTCTTCTTCCACACTCCTTGTTCGCCTATGGGTTGCTTTGCCTGTCATAACAAAATAACTTAGTTTTCATGCCCACTGGAGATGTTTAAAGAAACGTCATCAGGAGTTAAAAAATGGTGCTCTTCAATTAATGCAAAAACCTCTTTCTAATGGATTGGTGACAAATGGGCTATAAGTAATATGTGCTGATCTGAGATTGGACAATAAGCACTGCCAAGGGCTCCGGCACTAAATGAATCACTAGACTATTTGAATGCCTACAGCTCACACCATTTCAGTGGACAATGAAACTCTTGAAAGTCCTTTAGACTTGATTGCAGAATGGTTTTCCACTTTGTGTCTCTCTAATGTGGCACCTTTTTCCCATGTATTTCACACTTAACAAAAGACTCTTTTTGGCTTACTGGAATTAATGCAGGTAGAGAGTTGTCGTTCTTTCCCATGGTATTTCTAATCATAATTGTGTTGCTCAGTTTGCAGCTGAGATTTTTTGTATTCACGTTTGGAAACGGAGGGGCAGAGGGACCAACATCACCAGTGTCTTGAAGCCCATTTGGCACTCAAAAATTCCAGTGTTCTTTCTGTCTGCAATAGTGCCATGCTGTATAACTAGTTACAAAATCACTTGTTTTATTGTGTAGATCGGGGCACCACCTCCTTGACTTCTACTGTGTCCTTTTGGGCCTCTGGCTCCTCTTGCAGTCTCCCACCACCCATATTCACAAACACAGCCTGCCCCTGCTGCTGCCTCTGTAAGGATTGTGACTGAAGCAACACCTATTTACATTTGTTAATTTCTTTCTTCTGATCTTGACAAGGAACGCAGTGCTTTACCAAAGAAACAAGTTCCCAGATAGGCTTAGTTTACCAGCTTGCATGGTATTGAAAACCAGCTCCCAATCTCACCAAGCTGCAACTATAGAACCCTATGCAGGGCTTCAGTATCATTCTAAAAGGAATGTTGTCGAACTGCCTCAAAACTGGGTGATAGGTGCAGAAGGGTGTGTACAGGGATTATTTTTTTTACTTTTGTAGATGGGAATAAGGCATTTTGGAGATTTTGGGCCTCATTACAAGTCCGACGGTAACCGTGCCTGAAATTCCGGCAGGTTACCACCAGACTCGTATTACCATTCCGCCTCCGTGATTGCCGGAATAACCAGGGCATTACAACCCCGGTGACCCAGTAATTCCAGAGGCGGAAATCGGTAAATCACCATTCCCATGGAGTCCCATAGGACTCCATGGGGATGGGGACCATGGAAACACCGGCTCCGTCTATGACAGAGACGGTGTTTCCATGTCCGCCTGCAGGCGGGTGGTGTTAAACCCGCCAGGTCAAACCTGGTAGGAGTGACACCTCCTGCCTGCAGGACTCTTAATTAGCCGGTCAGGAAAGAACGGTGGTGGCGGATTTACCACCACCGTTCTTTCCAGACCGGCAGGGTCGTAATGAGGCCCACTGTGTTGGAGTGTGAGAAACAACCAGGGATTCTATTATTATGAGTTCTGAGCAGCATTTACAGAACCAATGCTCAGCCATTTGATGTGCAGAACTGCATTTAACCAGTTAAAACGACATATGTGCAGAGAAATTAGTAATGTATGCAATGAAGTTAAAGGCCTCTGTGGTTGTTTCTTTCAACTGTGACTCTGAGTCAGTGGTAGGAATTTGCGGTGTGTGGAGAAAACCTGTATTTACTTGAGCTGTTGTATGTATGAGAAACCTTGTTCTTGGCTCAGTGTGTCTTGAGAATGTAAGTCAAATTCCATGAAAGAGGCAGATGGTTTAGTTACAAGATGTTTGCACTGATGAGCTGGAAGCATGGCACGGTCTTGCACAGTCTGGGGTGTTTTGAAAAAGAAAATCCTGGGTATGATATGATATGATATGGTATTTATAACATGCCTATACACAAGTGTTTCAACTTGTGACAAGGCAAGAGAGGGTAAACAGATGGAGGACAAAAAACAATGATCTTACTAGGCCTAGTGACATTCAGATCGCTGAAGTGCAGGGGAGCGGGGAGGGGACAAGTGCAGCACAAGGAAAAACAGGAAAACAACAAGTAGTGCAGCCAACGGGTGGCAAGTGCGAGTGGTAGGAGTGCAGACAAGTGTCGGAGAAGTGCAGGTGAGGGGACTGTAGGGTTACAGATACAGAACACAAGTGCAGGGGGTGCCAAGAGGCAGTGCGGGTATGCAGCTGGACAGGCAGGGACCTGGGCCTTAATTCAGAGGGTTGTCAGGTGACCAGTGTGTGTAACAGGCAGGAGATCAGCAGGGGAGAGGAAGAGAGAATGCAGAAGTAAAGAGGAAGGTCTTGGGGTGCTTCCGGAACCGGAGATGGTTCTACTCAAGTTTCAGTGAGGCAGGCAGGCTGTTCCAGAGGGAGGCACTAGCCGAAGAAAGCGATCTGCCCCAACTTGTTGCTTGCAGAAGCAACTAACCCTCATTGAGTTGGTGGTGGAGGAGTGAAGAGCTTAAGTAGGAAGATATTTCGGCAGAGAGAGTTGGAGGTATTGCAGTCCCAGGCCCCAGAAAGCCTTGTGGACGATGCAGAGGGTCTTGAACTCGATCATTGCCACAACTCAGAGCCAACAAAGAGATTTCAGTGATGGAGAGATACGATCCCTGGGCTTGAGGCCAAGGACAAGTGTCGCAGTCCTGTTCCAGATGAGTTGTAGAGGACGGAGAGTAGAGGCATGTAAATTTAGAAAGAGGCTGTTGCAATAGTCCAGCCTAGAGAGAACCAGAGCTCTGGAGACAGTGAGCTTCTGGGGGGAAATGAGGAAGGGAAGAATACCTCAGAGGAGCTGCAGCTGGTAGTTTGATTTCTTAGAGACGTCAGAGATGTGAGGAGAGAAGGAGAGTGGAGAGTCTACTTCCCACCTTAAACTCAACAAACTGGACCCCACCTTTAAAGCTTTCAGCATTGACGGGAATATCATTAACGTCTCTAATGATTCCAAAACCCTTGGCGTCTATCTGGACTCGACCCTCTCACTGATGAGACAAGTCAATGCCGTGGTCTCAGCATCTGCATACACATGCAAACTCCTAACAGCCTTCAGACCGTTCCTCACTGCATCGAACTGCATCATCCTTACAAGAACGCTCATCATGGCTAAAGTTGACTACTGCAATGCCCTTTACCTGGGGACCAGTCTTAAAAACATCAACAAGCTACAAGTAACTCAGAATAACGCCATCGGAGCAGCCCTTAATATTCCCAGAAAATCTCAACATCTCCGATACAAGAGGGAGCCTTCACTGGCTCCCAGTTGCATCCAGAATCTCACTCAAAATTCTCGCACTTACTCATAAGTGCTTAGCTAACCAAGCACCTGATTCCCTGGCCAACCGCCTTACAGCACACAGTGCCACCCGATCACTCAGATCTGCACAAGCCCATTATCTTGAAATTCCTCGATTTAAACTGCAGAAAGCTCAGTTGTCCTGCTTCCCAGTCCTTGCTTCCAAACTATGGAACACACTTCCCAACACACTCAGAACTGAACTCCCCTACCTTGCTTTTAAGAACAAAGCCAAACTATGACTCACTGAGCAGGATTTAGCCTGCTCCACTGCCTACTGTGAAGTTACTTTAAATCCCTGTAAATACTTCTGCAAATTGGGACCCGATGTTATAATCTCTTCTCTATTTTGGCAACTTATCTTTTGTAAATACCGTGCTTTCTAATTTTTGTGCGAGAATTTATTCTGTAAATATTACAGACAAATTGCTCTACATAATATATGTAATTTAATCTATGTATCACTATGCACTCCAGTTCCTTACTATGATGTGTTCTGTGATAACTTTGTAAGAAATGCGCCCAGATGCCCCCGGCAATATAAATAAAATAAATACAAATACAAATGACCCTGAGGTTCTTAGCCTCTCAGGTAGGAGTAGGAAGAAGGCCCAGAGTGGGCAGCCTGTGAGTGAGAGGAAAGGAAGGTGCTGGTGAGCTGAGGAGGACGATCTCTGTCTTTCTGGCATTAAGATAGAGATCAATGGCGGCACACCACTCCTGGAGTGCAGACAGACAAACCGGGATGAGAGAGGGAGAAGAGGTGGTTGAGGGGGGCCTGAAAGCGAGCTGACTGTCATCCGCATAGCACTTAAAGTTGGAGCAGAGAGCAGGTATGCGGTTGGCGAGAGGTGCCAGGTATTGGTTGAACAGCCAAGGAGAAAGATTAGACCCCTGGGGAACACCACAGGTAGAGAGAGAGATAGAGGAGAGTTTAGGACCCAAGTTTGACCGGGGAGAGTCGATCAGAGAGAGAGGAGGTCAGCCAGGCCAGGGCCTGATCCGTGATACCCAGGTTATCACCGAGCTGGTTGAGCAGAATGGCATGGTTGACAGTATTAAAAGTAGAAGAGAGATCGAGGAGAATGAGGACAGAAGGATGGTTAGTGTCAAGGTTTGAGAGTAGGTCTTCACAGATTTTCAGGAGAGCAGTTTCTGTGCTTCGGGCCACTCTGAAGCCAGACTGATGGTAATGGAGACAACCAGCATATTCAGTGTGAAGGTTACGCTGGGAGATGGCCAGCTTTACCAAGAGTCTTCCCAGAAAACGAGAAATGGAGATCGGGCGATAGCCGGACAGCAGGGGTTGACTGAGGATTTCAAGGGAGTGCTTCAGGGAGGAAGGGAAGGTTCCAGTGGTGAAAGAGCGGTTGCAGAAGTCAGCCAAGGCTGGAGCGAGGGTATCAATATGGTCCTTGATGGTTTTGGATGAACAGGGAAGAACTTGTTTTGACAAAACTTTCATAGATAAGACTTATCTAGAAACCTCGTCATGGGTGAACAAAGGCAAGGAAGAGAAGGGAGGAGGATAGGCAGCCACAAGAAGGCCAGAGGTAGAGGGAAGGGAAGAGAAGAGGAAGAAGGAGGAGAGGAAGAGGGGGAGGACAGCATGTCCTGGGTTTTAGAGATGAAATGTGAAGCGAAGGCTGTGCAGAGGGCCTGGGAGGGAATAGGAGAGGTAGAGACTGCAGCAGGATTGGCTAGCTCCTTGTAGATGTTAAAGAGTTTGGCCGAGTTGTTAGATGCAGCAGAGATGCAGGCTTAGATGGGAGCTCACTTCTTAATGTGGACCGAGAGTCGGTACTGCCTTTGGAGCAGGCAGCAGGCCATTTTGTCAGAGGGTGCACAAGATGCCCACCCTTTCCTCTCAGCCACTCTACACTTGCGTTTAAAGGAGACGAGGTCTGAGTCGCACCAAGAGTTGCACTTGGCTTTGGGCTACAAGCGGATCCTCATGACAGGGGCCAGTACAACAAGAGTGTCAAAAATAGAAGAATGGAGGTTGGAAAGGGCTGTGTCAGGTTGTGAGTCAGCCAAAGGTGCAGGAGGGGGAGAGAAAATGACAGCAAAAGCCTCAACTGACACGCTTCATGGGTCGGACGACCGTGAAGGTGGGTGGCAGTGCTGGAGTTGGCTCGGCCTGAGGAGTAGAGCGAGAGAGGTGAGATGAGAGGAGAGGAGAAAGTGGTCACTCCAGGAGAGAGGAGTGGTGAGAGGGTTAGAGAGGGGGAGGTCTGAGGAGATCAGAACATCAAAGGTGTGCCCTGCAGAATGAGACAGGCCAGAGGGAAGGATAGAGAAAGAGAATCACAGAGGTTGCAAAAGAGTCCAGAGTTAGGACAGGAAGCATCCAGATGGATGTTAAGTTCTCCTAGGAGGAGGAGTTGAGTGGTAGAGTAAAGGAGGGAGGAGGAGAGGTCCGCCCACTCAGAGAGGAAGGTGGTAACCTGGCCAGGCGGCCTGTAGATAGTAGCCAGAGTAAAAGAGTGGCCAGGAGAGAGAGAGAGCCTGCAGACCAGGTTCAAAGGAGGAGTAGACCTGCATAGGAATAATAGAGGCAGGGATCCACTCAGGGAAGATCAAGGCTACACCCTCACCAGGACGGCTGGATCTGGGTGCAAAGAGGATCTGGTAGCCATCAGGGAGGAGAGTGTCAAAGCTCATGACAGATCTGGCTGGAGAACCACATCTTGGTCCGACCGAGAATATCAAGGTCGAGTCCTTCCAGGAGACGGCAGATGTCAGAGGAGTGTTTCACAGCTGAGCAAGAGTTGAGAGTGTTTAGAATAGCAATGTGGAGAAGGTTGCGGAAGTGCAGAAGGAGCCTGAGGGTGGGCAGAGGAGGAAGGAGGAGAGGGCAAGGTAGCCAAGGAGGAGGATGTAGATGCCAGAGAGGTGGTTGGGGAGGAAGGCAGCAGGCAAGCCAGAGAAGAAGTAGAGGAAGCCAACGAGGTGGCAGAGGGTGGAGGCAGATGAGCTGGAGGAGGGAAAGAAGAGACAGCAGGGGAAGAGAAGAAAGCGATGAGGCATGGGAAGCATCTATCAAAAAGAAGGAGGTTGGCCTGAGGGCCTTGGACCAAGGCCGTGCCATTTAGGTACAAATTAATAATGGTCTTAGAGTAGTGGAAGGGTGCCAGGAGGGCCTCCCACTGGGTACCACCATTAATGGGAGAGGAAGAAAAAGGAGAGAGCACAGAGACCATATGTGGGGTCCATAGGTATGGCAAAGGAAGGACAAAGAGGATTTCGATCAGAGTCTGTCTGGAGGAAGCGCTGGTGTAGGTATCAGCCATAGGGAGGCTTGGGTTGGAGACCAGGATATCCCTTTTGAACTTCTTCCTCCCAGACGTAGTAAGAAGGACAGGATAGTCAATCGAGAAGCAGTTACAGAAGATAGGAGAGACAGAGAGCACCATGGGGGATGTCGAGGGAAGGCAGAGGGGGGAAAGGTACAGAGGGGAAAGTGAGGGGTGGGGAAACAAAGGTGAGGAGACACTAGGAGGTGGGCAAAAGAGGAGGGGTGCAAGCAGACGAAACAAGAATAGAACAAATTCATTTCAATTCACGATGGGCTTGATGAGACAAAAAGAAGAGCAGTCATGTAGATGTGAGTAACAAACCAGTAAAAAGAGCAAGGAACGACCAAGGGAACCAAAAAGAAAAAGGAACACATCAGGGGTGGCGGCAGTACGATGTGAAGGAACGACCAGGCAGAACGGGGGCTAAGTAACAGAACAATGAGGAGGGTAGGGGCCTGCCGGGGGAGCAGGGGTACACAGAGGTCGCATAGTCACAAGCGTAGCCAAGGGTGGAAGAGGTGCGGAGTACACACGATCAAGTATTGCGAGGGAACCACGCAGGAAGAGGAATGCGCAAATGTGAAACCAGCCAAGAATGGAGGGGCACGGAGCACACATGATCAAGAATTGTAAATGAACCACGTGGGTAGAGGACGTGTAGGCATGAGCGCAGCCAAGGATGGAAGGGGCATGAAGCACACATGATCAAGGATTGCGAATGAGCCACGTGGGCAGAGGATGCGCAGGTGCCTATACAGCCAAGGATGGAAGGGGTGCAGAGCGCACACAATTAAGGAAAGCGAGTGAACCACGTGGCCAGAGGGCATGCGGGCGTGAGCGTAACCAAGTATGGAAGGGGTGTGGAGCACACAGAGTCAACGATTGCGAATGAACCACGCGGGCCGAGGACATGCAGGCACGAATGCAGCCAAGAAAGGAAGGGGCGTGGAACAAACACGATCAAGGGTGGTGAATGAACAACGTGGGCAGAGGATGTGCAGGCGTAAACGCAGCCAAGGTTGGAAGGGGCACAGAACACATGCGATCAAGGAATGCAAGGGAATCACACGGGCAGAGGATGTGCAGGCGCGAACGCAGCCAAAGATGGAAGGGCGGGAGCACACGCGATCAAGGAATGTGAGGGAACCACACAGGCAGAGGACGCATGGGCACCAGTGCAGCTCAAGAATGGAAGGGCGAGGGAGTGCAACACAATGGAAGAGTGCAAAGGAGCCACATGGGTTGGGAGCAAAAGTAACATGGGACGAAGCGAGCAGGGAAGGGGAGGGCGCACCCGACATAGGGGCATGGCCAGAGGGACAAATCTCAGGGAAGGCGGACGCAAGTCAGGGGAGAAGGGCACATGTCAGAAGGGCTAAAAAGCACAGAGCAAGCTAAATCCCCACAAATTTTTACCTCAGACAGGAGGGTGAGTCGTCCGCACTCACTGTCTATGCTGCAGACCCCTTGGCCACCCAACACCTGCATCGCTCAACATCGCTGACTTGTCCTGTGAGGGCTTTTCAGCAAAGGGTCCGAACCTTGGATTATATAGGCTCGGAAACGTGGATGTAGCAAACGTACTACATTTCATTGGGCAGCACCTCCTGCGTCCCTGCATCGCTCAACACCGCGGACTTGTCCTGCAAGGGCTTTGCCACAGTGGGTCAGATCCTGGAATTATATAGGCTCGGAAGCATGGACGTAGCAAACATGCTACATTTCGTCAGGCAGTGTCTCCTGCGCACCTGCATCGCTCATCACTGCAGACTTGTCCTGCGAAGGCTGTGCCGCAGAGGGTCTGAACCACTGATTAGATAGGCTCTGAAGCGTGGATTTAGCAAATGTGCTACGTTTCATCAGGCAGCATCAACTGCGCAACTGCATTGATCAACACTGCAGACTTGTCCTACAAGGGCTTTGCCACAGAGGGTCCGAACCTCAGATTATATATGCTCGGAAGCGTGGATGTAGCAAACGTGCTACGATTCATCAGGCAGCGTCTCCTGTGCAACTGCGTCGCGCAACACTGCAGACTTGTCCTGCGAGGGCTTTGCCGCAGAGGGTCAGAACCTCGGATTATATAAGCTCGGAAGCGTGGATGTAGCAAACATGCTAAGTTTCATCAGGCAGCATCTCCTGTGCACCTGTGTCGCTCAACACCGCAGACTTGTCCTGTGAGGGCTTTACTGCAGAGGGTCTGAACCACAGATTATATAGGCTCTGAAGCGTGGATTTAGTAAATGTGCTATGTTTCATCGGGCAGCATCTCCTGCGCAACTGCATCGCTCAACACATCGTACTTAGCCTGTGAGTGCTTTGCCGCAGAGGGTCCAAACCTCGGATTGTATAGGCTTGGAAGAGTGGACGTAGCAAATGTGTTACGTTTTGCTGGGCAGCATCTCCTGTGCACCTGCATCGCTCAACACTGTGGACTTGTCCTGCAAGGGATTTGACGCAAAGGGTCCGAACCTCGGATTATATAGGCTTGGAAGTGTGGACATAGCAAATGTACTATGTTTTGTTGGGAAGCGTCTCCTGTGCACCTTCGTCGCTCAAAACCGCAGACTTGTCCTGCGAGGGCTGTGCTGCAGAGGGTCCAAACCTCAGATTATATAGGCTCGTAAACGTGGATGTAGCAAACGTGCTATGTTTTGTCAGGCAGCATCTCCTGCGCACCTGTGTCGCTTAACACCGCAGTCTTGTTCCGCGAGGGCTTTGCCTCAGAGGGTCCGAACCTCGGATTATATAGACTAGTAAGCGTGGATGTAGCAAACGTGCTACGTTTCATCGGGCAGCATCTCCTGCACACCTGCGTCGCTCAACACCGCAGACTTGTCCTGCAAGGGCTTTGCTGCAGAAGGTCCAAACCTCGGATTATGTGGGTTCGGAAGCGTGAACTTAGCAAACATGCTACGTTTCGTCAGGCAGCGTCTCCTGTGCACCTGCTTCGCTCAATACCATGGACTTGTCCTGTGTGGGCTTTGCCATATAGTGTCCAAAACTCGGATAGTATAGGCTTGAAAGCGTGGACGTAGCAAACATGCTACTTTTCATCAGGCAGCACCTTGTGCGCACCTGTGTCACTCAACACCGCAGAGGGTCTGAACCTTCTATTATATAAGCTCGGAAGCATGGACGTAGCAAACATGCTACGTTTCGTCGGTCAGCGTTTCTTGTGCACCTGCATTGCTCAACACCACGGAATTGTCCTGCGGATTACATAGACTCAGAAGTGTGAATGTAGCAAATGTGCTACATTTCATTCGGCAGCATCTCCTGCCACCTGCATCGCTCAACATCGCCAACTTGTCCTGCGACGGCTTTGCCGCAGAGGGTCCGAACCTCAGATTATATAGGCTCGGAAGCGTGGACGTAGAAAACGTGCTATGTTTCATGAGGCAGCGTCTCCTGCGCACCTGCGTTGCTCAACACTGAGGACTTCAAGTATGTGCACATTCTTTCGCAGCCTGCCATAACTAATGTATGTAGTCAAATATGTAACAGACACTGTAACTATGTAATCATGAAGACTTTGGTTAATATACAAACGTGAATTTATCATTTATATGCAGCTGCGATCTGCTTAATAAAATAAGAACTCTTTATCAAACTTTGGAGCACCGGAGTGATTTGTGAGCTCCTCCTTCCCTTGCACATTGCAGACACCTGGCAGGGAGCAGAGCAGAAGTCTTTTCCTGCCCGAACCTAACCAGATCACCTGGCAAACACCTGAAAATGCTGTGTATTGCCTGACGGGCATTGCCTAATGGTGAAAGGTCCCAATAGGGCCCACCGAGCAAAGCACTTCAGCTGGAGTGAGGGTTGAAAATGCACTTAGCCTGTCAAACAAAATACACATAACGGTGAAGTGAGGCCCTGAGGTTCGCATATCTCGGGCAGCCGTTCCCTAAAATGAAAGTCTCTGCCCCCCCCTTAAACCTTATCACTCTGCTTATGGTAACAAGAGGAGTAACCAAATTGCCCCTTCTTCATCTGCCAATTCCAAGAGCATTGTACAGAGACAGAGAGAGAGAGAGAGAGAGAGAGATATAGAGAGAGAGAGAGAGAGAGAGAGAGAGAGAGAAAGCGAGAGAGAGAGAGATAGAACGCTGTATATATACATTACAGGGCCTGTGGTAGATATGGTTAATTTGCTCGAAGAGCATTTTTGGGTGGCGGCTTATAACTTCGCCCTCCATGGATGAATCCTCATGAAACTTTTTCCCCCTCAGATCAATCCTGTGAAGTTTGGTGAGGTTATGTCAAGGGAGGGCTAAGTTATAGGGGCGTCCCTAAATGTGTGGGTTTTCCCATAGATGCAATGGAAAAATAATTTGCTCACGCCTAAACCGCTGGGCGTATTTTTACCAAATTTGCGGCAGGAGTGGCGGCTTGGTCCCGAATGCATGCTTTTATAAATTTGAAGTAAATCTGTCCAGTATTTTTTAAACTACCAAAAAGTAGGTAAAAAAAAAATAAGTGATATCTTGTTTCGGTCCGTGGACTCACTTCCCTGTTTGGTCCGTGGATAGGCCTTCGATTGGCCCAGAGGGCAGCGTGGGGTCCGCAGACATCGGGCGTGCCCTCTGATTGGTCAATGAAAATCGTGAAGTGCGTCAGATTTTTGGAAACGCCCGGCATGTTGGATTTGTGGACAGTAGCCGGTGTCCATGGACAGCGCAGTAAAAACATATTAAAAAACACAACATTGCACTTGTGAAACTAATGAAACAATCTCTGGGGAGGTGAGGGGTGATGAGGATGGGATGGGATGGGATATGGCCTAATAAAGCCCAAAACACAGGCATGTTTCTCCTCCGATGTCCGCGAACAGTCCGGGACAGTCCTGTGAAGTTTGCGAACATCTGAGGTGTTTGGGGGCATCTATGCTTATTTGTGCATTACAGGGTTGGTGAAAAGCAATTTGTTTTGGATGGCTCATAACTTTGACACCACTCAATGAAACTGCATGACATTTTGGAATTTCATTCTAGACCTGATTCCGAATGGTTTTGTAAAGTTTGGTGCTGTTTTGTCAAGCGGGAACAAAATTGGAGGGGGGTACCAAAATATTGTAAAGGCTTATAAATGTGGTGCCATTCGACAAATGTGCACACAGGTTTGTAAATGGATTTTAGATCTAGATATACATGTTTTTGCAAAGTTTGGTAGAATTTTGTCAGGAGGGGCAAAATTAGAGGGGGATCTCAAAATATTGTAAAGGCTTATACATTTGGTGGAATTTGACGAATATGTAAAAGAAATTGCAAAAAGATTTTAAATCTAGATATAAAAGTGTTTGAAAGGTTTGGTGGAGTTTTTTCAAGAGGAGGCTAAATTAGAGTGGGGTCTCAACATTTTTAGATGGCTTATAACTTTGTTGCTGTATGACAAATGTAAACAAAAGTTTTTGGAAAGATTAGAGACCGAACCTTGAATGTTTGTGCAAAGTCTGAATGGATTTCGTCAAGTGGGGGCTAAGTTACATGATTATTGTATGCACGTACATTTTAACAATTTTGAAAAAATAAAACATGGGCGGCTTTCCACCAAATTCTTATAAGGAGCATTGACAAGGACCTGAAAGCATGGTTTTGCAAATGTGTCTGTTTTTTATTTTTTGACAAGTGTCATAATGTAGGTACAAAAATAGTGATATACCTTTGGTGACTGAGGTATAGCCTGTTGCCATGGGACAGTGGCCATCTGCAATGCCATCATTGCGGTCATAGGCTGCGCAAAAGGGGGTGCGAATTAAGGTGGCTTTAGCTCAATTTCCAGGGTTTTGTTGCATTAAGTTGTCAACTTAACAACCCTGCAACTAAAGTTTTTTCCTTGAATTTCAAAGGTTTTGTTATTCCATAGATATTGTTCAGTCACATGAATATTTTTGAAAGTCAATGAAATTCATTTCATAATAGAAATAAAAAGAATTTGCTGATGTTTTTTGTCTTCATAATAGTACTGTATGAACACTGAAAGTATTCCTAGCACTCAACCAGTTAAGGTTGTTGACATTAACCATTATGTAGAGGAAAGAAAAAAACGTCTAATTGGAGAGAAAAAAAACGCTACTCACTTATGCAAAATATCAAAACATTACTATTTACACACAAATTCAATTCTATCTCACTTTCTAGAAGCATCTTTATATGACAGACTTACTCAGGATGTTAACACTCCAATAAATGCATATGATATTAAAAGAGAGGTTAAAAGAAATACACTTGGAAAAGGAATGAGCATGAAGAGGCTGCTTTAAGTACAAGAAACACTGCATGGGTACAGAAGCAATACTAAGGACTCAAGTAACGAAAATGTTTGCATCATAATATCCTGAATATAATTTCCTGCAACATCAATAGTTTGTGCACCTCCAAAGGTATTTCAGTATATTAGCTTTCAAAATAAAATTGCAATAATAATATCATAAATATAAATAACTGTATATGCAAAAGCTATGCTTCATTTCTGTACAAACTTTGTTTCATGTTAAATGATATGAAATTTGCAGAGTAGTTTATGCAACCTTTACCAGGAAACCCAGCCATGTAACCTAACTATGTCTTCAGATTTATAAAAAAAAGTATGAAGACATGCCTCTAATCGTATCATTATTTCAAATAATAGGTATACAATAAAAGCTTTTCTTTGTGTAAATACATCAACACTTACTACAATAAGGGCCTCATTACACGGTAGGCGGTAAGGGTTTACCGGTACCGGTATTTTACCGGTACCGGTAAACCCTTACCGCCTTACTACGAGGTCCCTTTGCGGGTTGAAGAATTTAACGCCTGCTTTTTGCAGGCGTTAAAAACCAACCCGCAAAGGGACCAGGGAGCTAATTACGGTACTGCAATTTGCGGTGCAGTAATTAGCACCTTCCCCATTCCCATTATGCCCTATGGGCAAAAATGGGAATGAGGAAGGGCAATGGGGGAAGGGGGAATTACCGCCCCACCAACCTTGGAATAAGGCGGTAATTCCCCTTTCCACCAACGCGGTGCCAGTATTTTACTGGCATGGACCAAGGTGCTAATAGCTAATAGCACCTTGGTCCACCGACGTCCGTGTAATGAGGCCCTAAGAATCTAAAAATGTCATATCAATACTTCTAGTAACATCCGTGTGTATCCTTGTGTTGGCCTCCTACAATATGAGAAGTTAATAATGACATTTCCTAATCTACATATCATCTTTGAAATTTTGTAAAAATGTTTATTGTTATTTAATACTTCTATTTGCACATAAACATGTGTGCAGTGTGGAATCCCTTTTTTCTGTTAAATCAAAGTGCACATTTAAATATTGTAATTATCTCTGAATTTTCATCAAAATACTTCTTTTGAAATCTGTGTGCACCCTTTTTGTTGGCCACCTACACACATAAGAAGCTAATTACAATTGTGTGTAAACTACTAGATACAAAATAAATTGATATTTCTTTAAAAACATTTGCAGCATATGTTATTTTCAAAAAAGTCGACAGTGTAATGACAGAACACATTCCAGGACATTTGTGAAAATTACCATACTTGAAATAGAAGTACTTTAGAGATTCTACCAACTAGTTCTTAAAATAGGCTGTTTTCCTTTTTGATTGACTTGCAACACTGCTTGTAAACATTGCGTAAGTCTTTATTTTGGCTACCTACATACATAAGAAGTAAAGGACAATATACCTAAATCCTCTCATAAAATTTGTGTTAGTAGCCAGATCTCATTTCTTTTTTAAAACACTCTACTTTTCTTTTTTTTGCATCTACATCCTACTGTTTCCATGTATCAGATGTACACAGTTATGAACTTCTACACTCTCTAACACTCAAAATAATGTACATGGAACCATTTAGGTAAACCAGTACATATAGGTAACACTTGTACATATTTAAATAGACAGCGATTTGCACAATAAAACAGCAGTAGAAGATTGCAGAATGCTGTTTTTTTTCTAATTTATATAATCTTGACAATCGTATGTATACATTTATTTTGTAGTGATTTTATATTGCACCGTCGTAACTATCTATACTCTAGTTTATATAACACACATATTATCCCTATTTTGCATGTTTATATTCACAAAGAATATACAACATGTTTACACATGGCAACATTAATTAAGCATTCTTTAAATCCTTTGGCAATTTAGCTTGGTGTGTGAGTATAGAGTCATTGCAGACAAGCCAATCTACTTCTGTATGCACCCATTTTGTGAAATGTGTTTTGAATGTTTTCTTACTAATAGAAACCTGACTATTTACAAAATTCAATGTAGATGTGTTAATTTTTCTATCATCTATACTATATCTTTGAAACATAATTAAGAGGTACTTGTTGAAAAGTAGATTTTGCAGTGTAGACTGTAAATTACAACCACAGTCACTGGATTAAATTGCATGAAAGGCTTTTGTTATAAGACCCGGAAATTGCAGACTTTTCTGATTAGGGATAAGAACATAGGAAAACCTTTCTGAAATATCTCCCAATATCTCCCAAGCAGTATGGTCTTTGTTACATTGTGGACACATATGCTTCCATTCGTAAGAAATTCCTACATATTCATCTACACGTAGGGTTTCCTGCAGTAGCACATAGAAAATAGTCATTACAAATAATTCTTGACTATCATCTTGCGTATTTTGGGAAAAATTATCACTTGCATTTGCAACAGCTGCTACATTTCCGTTTGACATTGCTGAATGTGGATTGTGTGGTCTTTCATCTACAGATATTTTAAGAATTGAAGGTTCCACACATAGATGCTTGTCTACCGTTGAAGCTATTTCTTGCATCAATGGTGCCATTTGAAACAACATGCACAAAGCTGCATTTGAATAGCATTCAACTCCTGTTTGATTACTAAATCTACATTAGTATCAGTAGATTCTCTTTTTTTGTACTCTTAAGAGGAACCACTTTATTTAACTGTAACTTCACTGGTTCCTTATTTTTCCTTATTGAGTGCTTACCTGGTATGGGTATACTGAACTGGGGTCATCGACTCAGCCCTTTAAGAGGAGGTAGCAATACTTTGAGATGGATGGGGATGCAGAAGATACTCAAACATCAATAATCAAACGGCAAATCACATCTGTTTTATTTGCAATTATCTAAAACAGGGAGTTACAACGAACATCGACAATTCTCTTGATCTTCTCGCTGAGCATGTTTCATAAAAATGCAGGTTATAGAGTAAAAACCTGTCATTACTAATGTCATTTTACGTAGTAAACTACAAAAACCTATTTGAGAAAGTGATAGGATTAGAGGGAACATCAATGTATATGTTCCATACTTGTCGGGAAAGTGATTGGGTCTCAAACATCAGGTGGGACAACTAAGCCCCCCTCTAGTGCAGGTCACTCTGAACGTCATCAAATACACAACATCCCATTGGTTACACAAACTATAGGGCTCTTTACCACATGGCCCTCTATAATTGGTTGGTACCCTTGAATCCGTCCGTACATTTCCACATACGCCAGCAGCACGCAGGCTGGCATCCAGGTGCTGGTGGGCTGGTCTTGACCGTAGCTTCCTACCAATTAGCCTACTATCTATCATTAATCTGCTGTCTGCCAGTCACTTAGCATTTTGAAGATTGGCCTTGAGTTTGTTCTTTGCGCCTGGGAATAAGAGGGAGTATAGTATACTCTATCTCCTGGAGTTGGCATAGCACATCATGATTATCTATTTACACTCATCCACGTGATCTGTAGCATAAACATCTTCATCTCGATCTTGAAATGTTGCTTATTCTCGACACTTTCTTAACACCTATAGAATGTTTATGTTCTCTTGCCTCTTAATCTGTTCTGGCTGTGTCAGCCCTGCTTCGTGTGATGTCCTCAATCTCCCCTTTTGCTCAATTTTCTCACTTCTTCTGGGATTTCATTCAAAGGGCCATAATATTGTCGTGTATGTAGGTATGGTTTTCTCAATGGGAACCTTGCTTCCAGTATTCTCCATCGTATTGGTATCTTCATTGGCACTGCATGTATTTCACACTCTGGTTCCCAACATATAGGCAACATGGGAGCGGTGCTTGAGGTGGGGGGACTTGGCTCCTTCTCTACAATACGGTCATGGTGAGGAGCATACAGTATACATAATCTATTATATTCTTCAATGCAACACATGTCACCTGTCACTTTTGTTTAATCAAAGTTTATTAAAAATAAATCTTCTATATGTTTTACACGTGACAGGGCTACATATGACATTCCTTTTTTAAACACTGTATGACCAATGTCAATTAGTGCTGCTTCTAAGGTCAACCCATGTGATTTAAAAATAGTAATTGCACATGCAGAGCACAATGGAAATTACAAAGGTATCCTTGAAAAGCATAAATCGTGCAGAGGTTTGAGAAACAAAATGAGCTTCCTCTACACAAACATTACTTGAATATCTTTAAAATGTGAACTGTGAGGAAAAGTGTGAAATGTAACCACTCTTCCCATTGTCCCATTGACTAGACCCATTTCTACATTCAAGTTTCTCTTTAACATTACTCCTGCATTGAAGCACAGTTCAGTTTTAAACCCAATTCTAGACCTTCTGTTTTAGAAATTGAAATGTCTACATGAAGTAATCGAACCTTTGCTCTTTTATCGAACTCTAATGGCAAAAAGTAGCCATCTAATACATCACACGATGTTATCTCTACAATGTCTTGCTTCTCAGAGAGCAGCATTGTAGAGTTGAACTTGATACACTCTCAAAGTGCACACATCAAAGCAACAAAAGAAAATAATCAACATGACATCGGGTGCAGTGCAACCTGCATGAAACATGTTAGTAATCAGTCTCCCTTTTAAGACTGCTTTCATATTCTCCTCAAGGATACCTAACTGAATCATATTAAGCATTTCTGAATACTCCAAGTCTGCAGATTGCCTCACATTAATGGTAAGTTCCTGGAATTAAAAATAATTGCAATGGTTAAAATGATCAATGCTACCGATAGTCTTTTTTCCCAGAAACAAGCACTAAGATTCCAGTTTCCCTCGGGATAAGGAACTTCTGTACTCAAGATATGCAGATTTTGTATCGCCTTGAATATGATAGGGGAGGAGTCAGGGACGAAAACACAGCATGCAGATCCCATCAATTTACATACCCCACCGCGCTCAGCTAGAATGACGTATAACACCATCCTATTTTGAAGGGCCACTAATCTAATGGCCTTTTGCTCCAGTGTCATGTTGTATAGTATATCGGTGGTTCTGTTGATGGTTTTCTCCAGTACACTTGCTAGTCATCTAATGTCCTTGGAGATCATTATTTGTTCCCAGAATGGCACAAAGGATTTTGTTACATCACCCAAGACTTGGAAAGGAATATCACCATTCTCATCCCGCCTTGGACGAGCTCTAGAGATTTCAGAGGTGCTAGCCACATATACTTCTGGTAACAAGATACCCAAGTAACAAGTACCCTGCCAATCTCTAGGTAACCAAGGATAAGCTTCATTGCCACAGACAGAGTAAACAGGATCTCCTACATACAAAGGTCTGTCCTCACTGGTTAGATTTGCAATGTTGGTACAACCCTCGTATGTACCCATTGGCTGAGAACCAATCCTTTGTATGCAGAAGGAAACAGAGTTGGGGCTATGATTAATAGTATAGGAAGGAGGCATGGCATCCCGGTTGCCTACGGGCGCCATCTTGAAAGAAATCAGTGATTGAAAAGATCTAGAAAGTGTATTGGAAGGCCTAATAGAAGTAACATCGAGTTTGCTCCTATTTGCAAAGAGGGAACATCCCAAAGGGGTCAGGGCTCACTTTTTGAATTCATTTAGATTAGTCCCATCGAAGTTCCCAGAAATACTATCATTCCAACGACCAAAGAATAGTGCCCTTAGTGAAGCATAGCAAGCAGTAGTTAAAGGAAGAGGATGAATTTACCAGCCCAACCCTTTTTCCGTGTGTTGTGGCAAATGTGAACACACCCAGAAATTTGTTCTGTTTAGAATCGCATGGGTCGCATTCATGATTAATAGAAGAGTGTTATTGTGATACCCCTGTCTATGTTGGGTGTCCCTAGGAGGAAGAGTGTGCAGATGCACGAAAGGTGGAGACACAGTGGAAATTATTTCAGTGGGTAACACAGTCTCAAGTGGATGCACCCCTTCGATATACCAAAACCCAAGCGCAAATACAATTGTTCGGTAGACCAGTACCATGATTAAAAAACAATGGGTCCTCATGGACCATGATCTTTGATGGACAGATTCTTTGTCAGCCACAAGACCAACAGCTTGTTCCGCACGAGTAAATTTAGGAAAGGACATTGTTTCTCAGAGTCCATTTAGAAGCCTCTCCATTAGGTTCTTTTAGTTCATCCGTCGGTGGCCCCTGACCACGTGGCCTATCTTGCTTGACGGTAGCTTTGCCAGTCCCTGCCTCTTATATATTTTTTTTCAAATGAAAGAGTGACAAGGGACTGGCTCAACGGTGGGTCCTTGTGGGCACCGCCGATGCTGTGTTGTAAGTGTGTTTCCTTGGACGCAGATTGTACCTCAAGACTCCAGGTACGGTGTAATCTGCGAACAGATTGTCGTCGCTTCCTGGTGGAAGTGATGGAGCAGAAGCAAGATTGCTCGAAGGTGAAGAAAAATCTGAAGAAGAACTTGAAGTGGCAGTCTCCCCAGGCACTACGGGCTCAGGAAGGATTTCCGGGACACACTCAGTGTCGGTTAGAACAGATTTGTGATGAGGAACAGAGTGAACAATTTCCTTCTCTTCTCCTTCATCGTGAGGCAGAGGAAAAGGTATCTTCTTGATGTGCGTTGTGTGAATCCAGTGTCATTTTCCGTCTACTCGTACGGCATTCTGTGTGGCAACGAGGACTTGGAACGTTCCTCTCCAGTGAGGTACGAGACACAATGCTCTTTCAAATGCCTTGATTAGCACCCAGCCGCCGGGTCGGAGTTGATGACCTGGTCCCTCGTATTTTACTGGGAGGGCTTCTCGCACCTGTTGATAAATCAAATACAAGTTTTGAGTTAAATGGTCACAGTACTCAGAAAGGAGCAAATGCTCTACATCTTTCAACTGCTTAGGCTGGGTACATTCCAAATATTGTCTGGTCTCCCCATGATTATCTCATAGGGAGAGAGCCCAGTTTTCATTTGTGGGGTCGTCTGCATGGACAATAGAGATGTCGGCAAGGCATCTGGCCATTTCAAATTGCTACTGGCGCAGACTTTAGTCAATTTGTTCTTTAATATACCATTGTGGTGTTCTACAAGTGCGGCACGCTGAGCGTGTCTGGCCGAATGGAACCGTTTATCGATCTGCAAACCTGCACATACTTGCAGGATAACAGCAGTGATAAAATGTGAACCATTGTCCGACCAAATGACCCTCAGCAAACCAAACCTAGGAAAATATTCCTTCAGCATGGTTTTCGCCGTCGTCATTGCTGTGGCATCTTTTAAAGGGAAAGCTTCATCCCATTTGCTGAAGGCACAAATAACTACCAGAACATATTTTTAATTTTGACAACGCTCCATTTCAATGTGATCAAAGTGTATAACCTCAAAAGCCACAGAGGGGGGTTCAAAACTACCCCTCGGTGTCGATGTACCCTTCCCTGCATTATGCTGTAAGCATACCATGCAATTTTGGACCAAAAGCTCAGCAGGTTTCAGGATATTTACATTCACCCAGACAGGTTCTAAAAGTTTACAAATCTTTCTAGCACATATATGAGTTGGACCATGAGCCATCGTAACCATAGCGGTGACATAGGCATCAGGTCGCATCCATCTTTTCTTGGCATCATCTATCCAGCAACCTTCATCTTCTAAACTTGCTAAACCCTCAGCCCTTTGCTTAAGCTCTTCTGGAGTGGCATCAGCCTGAATGTCTTTTATACAATCAATTCCTTCGCCTATTACACTTGTGTTAGTGGCTTCTCTCGTTATATACATTTCAGAATACAAATCGATGGCAGTCTGTTTGGCTATCCTGTCAGCAAAAGCATTTCCTCTCCCCACATCATCTGTTACTTTCTGGTGTGCTGTTCACTTCATTATTTCCAGTTGAGTAGGAAGCGCAAGTGCTGAGAGTAGCCGAACTATCAAAGTGCCACATTGAATCTTAGTTCCATGTGAGGTCAAAAAACCTCTTTCTGCCCATAATCTACCGAAGTTGTGAACCACCCCAAAGGCATACTGACTGTCTGTAAATATATTCACACTAGGCCCTTCGGAAAGTTCACAAGCTCAAGTCAATGCAATAATCTCTGGGCCTGCGCGGAGTTATGCAGAATTCTTTTGGTTTCCACAATAGTGCTTAATGTAGTGATGGCATAAGAAGAAGTGGATGTACCATCCGGAAGTTTGAAGCAGGAACCAGAGCAAAACAGCTCCCCTTGTAGATCTTTTAACAGTTTATCATTTAAGTCAATACTGCCTTTAGTTTCTTGTTCTGTAGTATAGAGGCAGTCATGTAACATCTTGTCACTGCAAGCAATTTCTTGCAGAAGAGGCAATAGTTGGGCCGGATTTAATGCACAACATCTCTTAATTTGGATATGCGGTGCAAATAGAATCAGCTTGTATCTTGTTAATCGTGCTGATGTGAGATGTTGTGTTTTCTTTCTGTTTAATAGAACGTCTACAGGGTGAGGTATCATCACGGTTAAGGAGTGACCCAGAAACATACCCTCACTTTGATTTACAGATGCAGAAGCAACAGCTCTCAAACGTCGCGGCAAAGCGCATGCAACAGGGTCAAGCGTGGAGGAAAAATAACCGCACAGTCTATTCTTCCCTCCATGCTCCTGTGTCAACACAGCCAAAGCGCCTCCATCACATTCATACACATACAACACGAAGGCCTTTTCGTAATTTCGTGTGCCCAAAACCAGTGCTGAACACAACGCAGCCTTGAGCAGATCCAAAGCTTTCTGGCAATTGAAATGCCCTTCTTTGTCAATGCCAACATTGGTTTTATAATTAATGAGAAGTTATGGATCCACTGTCTACAGTACGAAGCCATGTCTATCAAGGCTCTGACCACTTTGTGTGTATTTGGGACAGACATGCTACAGATGCTTTTTATCTGTTCAGGTGTCAGTCTTCTCCCCTCCTTTCACAGGAGATAGCCTAAATAGGCGACCTACTGTCGATAATACTGAAACATTTTCAATGAAGCCTTATGCCATGTTCCGCTAGATGAATAAGCAGCAACACAGTGCCCTCCTTGCAAGCTACTTCTGAGTCTGCAGCTAAAAGAAGATCGTCAACATACTTGAACAACGTACAAATGAAAGGCAGCTCAAGTGTATCAAGCTGTTCCTTCAAAGCTCTACTATAAATGCTTGGACTCTCAGTGTACCCTTGTGGCACACAAGTGAATGTAAACAAGTGTCCCCATAGGGTGAACGTGAACAAGTATCTACTGTCAACATGTACAGGAATACTAAAGAAAGGTTTCTTTACATCCACAACACTGAAATGAGTAGCTGAAGCTGGAATCATCATTAATACGGTGGTTACATCAGGCACAATTGGAAATTGTGGAGAAACAATCTTATTGATAGCACGCAAATCAATAATAAAACAGAAATGAATTGCATTATCCCCTTTCTTATACACCGGTAGAATCAGACTATTATACAAACTTCCTGCAATTTCCTCAATCACTCCTCGATGTACAAAATCAGAAACTATACTCTTTAAGGCTTGCTCACCATCAACTGAAATCTTATACTGTGGAATATGTGGTAATTTAACACCTTGTTTCAACACAATTTTAACAGGTTCAATTTGTAAAATACCAACATCATTATCATCAACCGCCCATAAACATGCCGGAACTTTATCCAATTCAGTCGGTAAAGGCCTAGTCAAGAATTGTGAAGCAGAAGTATGCAGAGGTGAAATCGTCAAATGCACTCCATCCGCAGAATAAATTACCACATTTAATTCTATCAATCAACAGATTCAACCCCAAAAAAATGTCACCACAATTCGTCGTCAAAAAAATGGACATGTATCGGTGAATGGCCCCAGTGAAATCGGTACCGGCTGAGAAACCAGACGAACCACTGGCGTACCAGAAAATCCTACAGAAATGTTGTTCTGCCCTGACAGTGGAATACCTGGAACCCGCAAATGATCAATGGAACACTTCTGTGCTCCTGTATCTATCAAAAATAGATGCTCCTATTCCCCACCTTCATTTCTACATAGGGCCCTTTCTGATCGACGGGAATAGGCACTGGTTCCAGATTCTGTTTCGGGCTGTCCTAGCGGAACAGTATATCATCAAAAGCAAGATCTTCAGAAAGATAGACAGCCGACTAATTATCAAAACTATTCTTATTATCAACACTATGCTGCTGACCATCTTGTGAAAATGACTGTTGGTTCTGAGTGAACTGATTTCTACCAGGACCCCCTATCCCAGGACTGCCTCTGGATCATCTACCCATGACACCATATGTGTTATTTGATCTCTGCTAAAGGATCGGGCATTGTGCTCGCCAATAACCTTCTTGTCTGCAACAAGCACATTGGTTTATGTGTACAGGACCCATCTGCACATTACTCTGTGGGGCAAACTTTCCTCTAAACTGTGTACTTTCATCTCTAGTCCCTCTTACTCTCTGCTGCAACAATACTTTTGTTTTCAAATCTCCCTTTTTCTTTTCTATCTCTTTTTTTATTATTGACCCTATTTTCATAATACTGAGCCATTTGCAATACTTCAGACTGCGATTTTGCTTGCCAGGTGCTTTTGGAAGTCAATTTGTGATTGGCTATCAGGCAACAATCCACACACAAATCTATCTACAAACAGCCTTTTTCCTGACTCAGTACTTAAATCCTGACCGCTAAAATCCAAAAATACTTTTTCAAACTGATTAAAAAACTCGGTAGCGCCTTCAGCTTTCCCCTGGATGCAAGCTGTAATCTTTTCCCAAACTATTCTTCTTTCTGGAACCAAAGTCTTCAATTTTGTTACTATTCTGTCTGGCAGTGTCAATGTCCCCTGTGGCGGTCTCTCACCAGCATTCCTTTCTCCATCTATCCGTACGAAGGTAACCCATGTGTCACCCAATCCTGCCAATTCATCTATAGTTCTAATCTGTTTCCATAAATCAGCAGGCTGGATCACAGGGAACAACAAGTCTATATCACCCAGCATAAAAACTGATAAATGTAAGACAGATTCAATTTCTTTATAAAATCCTGTTGGATTTTTCCTAATATCTGGGATCGTCTGTCTAATGGTATTTACTTCCTGCCTAGAAAACGGGACATGAACAAACTGTGAGACAAAGAGGGCTTAAATAGTAGTGGCAGCTGTGCCTGTTGCGGCATTAGCTGGAATTTCTACTTTGGGAACAAATGTCAGGGGAACTTCCCTCATCGGCAACTGAGAAGTAGGCAATACTAAACGTTCATTAAGCAACAGGGCTAAATCTAACGACAAAGTAGTCAAAGCAGTATCAGGCGAAAATGCGCTCCTATAAATGACCATCAAATCTGTGGTACAACAAACCTTTTTCTTCATACACTCATCCTGCAGGTACTCTACCATTACCTGTAACACTTTCCTTTGCATTGCCGGAGCATATTGACTAAACATGTCATATACTTCAATGGGATAATTTGAAATATCCAAAATCCATCGAAGCGTGTCTCTTGTGCAAATACGTATCTCTTCACTCATTGGTTTACAAGAGGGAAGAAATAGTTTCTGCACATACGAAGCGTCCAATCTATCGCCATCCATATCATAATTCTGTAACCGATCTAACTCCCTTTTAAACTCAAAAACCCTCTCAACCTGCTCATGTACTTTCTCTGCAGTGTCCCTTGAGCAAGATAAGGCATTCAAATCCCTCAACCCTATCAAAATATTCTGGTCGGGAATACTTTGCTGGTAAGAAATTGTAGTTAAGACAGCTGATGTTTCACCTTCTTCTATACATTTCTTAGCCCATGCATACAATTCTCCTTTTCTAGCCTTTGATACTGTATCACAAGTCACTACTTTTGGATTGGCAGTCGCTCCTTCAATCACTACAAGTGGAGCAGAACCACTTGGAAAAGAAAGTTCAGACAAATCTTGTACAAGGGGTAGTGGAGACACTACCGCTGGCGGTAAAGACGGAATTACGGGAACAGCAACTATCGGTAATGACGGAGATGCAGAAGGAGGGACAACAACAGAAACAGGAGCAATAACTGGAGGAGGAGGAACAACAGCAGGAACAGGAATAATAGCGGGAGGAGGTGCAACAGCGGGAAGAGGTAAAACAACAGAGGTGGTACAGTGGCAACAGTCCTACGCTCATTCAAAAGTTTATCGATTAGCTCGTCTGAGGTATGAAAGTCCTGAGACGGATATATTTTCTGTACCCCAAGTTAAAAGGCCGTATCCATACTTCTAATAGATTCCGACTGTTTCTGTTGATCCCACAGTAATGCTTTCTCTGAGTTAGACATATGTCGACGTGCGTGTTTCTCTTTACTCTTAAGTTGCTGCATAGCTTCTTTTCTCCAATTCCTAATTACATCAAATGCTGCAGGCCTAGCCTCTTTCTTTAACAATATAGACTCTAAATACTCTATACAGGCAATTTCAAAACTACCATGATCTGGCCACTGAAATTCAGAAGCATGTCTAGTTTGTCTGTGCCAAATATTATTGAATACTATACTTCCAATGCTGCTCTTACAGTACATAGTACACTCCGGCAACCCCTCTGGTGGTGCCGGTCGGCCCTATTCCAAAGATTGTCTGTCCCTGCAGAATAAACCCCTGAAACAGGCAGCCAATTTTCCAGGCATATCAGATCACTGGTGTTACCTGGCATCGTTTGAGCTCGCAAGCACAAATCTACAACCAAATATCAGGATACTTAGGAATCGGGGCACGACTCACCTGATTACAAAGGACAAAGAAGGTCTGATCGGATTACAAAGGATCCTCATGGTTGGCGATTTCAGCAAAGAGCCCGCCTCAATATGGGGACCCTCGTCAAGATGCCCTCTCGAACCACGTGCTCACTGTTCAGGGATCGGATTGTGCAGTACTGTCAAGGTGTCGCGTCTCATACAAAAGGGCCCCCTTTTTTCTCACTCTCCGATCCCGGTCCGAAAGCCACGTCTACTTTTCAGCGAGGTGACATCAATCTTGAAGGTCCCTATTCGGGCACCATCTGAAAGACCAAAGAAATATGGAGGCTTAGTACCACAAAATGAAATAGGCCAATCACAGGTTAAAAAGATACAAGTATCTTTTATTTCTGTACAGAGTCAAAGCTTAGGCCAATATTCATAACAAGGAGGTATTATATGAATACAGTTTAACAGCAGATCTGCCTACACTTTCTACTTCTCTACTGACAGTGTTTAGGATTTCTTCTTTTTCCAGAATTCACACCATTTTGGACTTCAGAGCTACTCCCACTCTCATAAATAGCAAGGGATGCATTCCTTTGTTGAATGTAATTCTCTTCATTAAAAAACCTTTCTGTGTGAGAAGTGTGTTTCCACTCTCTGCCACACACTTCACAAAAATGTTCATGTGTAAGTACATGAACTGTTTGTATCTTTCTGAAACATGGCGTGGTAAACTTAATTAACTTTTTAAGTTTGTTCAACACAAAAATGAAAAGTTTTCTTTTCATATGAAAAGCTTTTCTAATAATTTTTTTGACTTTTTTAGTTTCCAAAAACCGCTTCACAGCATATCTAGATTTTGATTTCACATTTTCACACTAAAGACCCGAGAGTGGAACATTTTTCTATATATAGCTTTATTCCTCTGTTCACAACTTGTAGGACATTTTCTTTGTTTTCTTGAAAAAACCTTTCATTTTTTAGTAACTACTAATGGTATTAATAATTTGTTCTTTTTATCACTTTCACTTGAAATATGCTGGGTTCCATTCATTTTTTCAGTTGGCATATGTCCTACGTGAATTTGGAAATTTTCAAAACTATTATCACAAACAGACTTGAGTGTATTGTCATTAAAATCAATTTGAACAGAATTTGAAACATGACTATTAATAGTTGTACATATAAAAACATTGCTTCCCTGCAAATGATCCTTCCTCCTGGCACATTCTTCATGCATCTTGGTAGCATAATTCAGCAGTGCTGTAAAGAAACACATGTAATTACTACATACATACCTAGTCTTCTAAAATAAAAATAAAACATAAAATGAAGATCAACGTACAATAAATACATAACAGTACAAATAATAAATATGATATGGGTGAGTGGAAATAAACACAATACAGGCAAACAGTGTGTGCATGGCTGTAAAGTATTTGGGGCCTTATTAGGTAGGAAAAAAAGAATCGGATAGCGTAAGTGGGTGAGGGAAAAGACGGCGCTGATAGCATGTATGTATACAAGTAGAAAAGGTGGTGACAGATGCAAGGGGATTAACAAGTATAAGATTAGGGTGCTAGAAGTAAGGTGAATGCTGATAGGATGCATGCTGAGGATAACAACAGTGTAAGTAGGGTGGGTATACAGAAGATTAAAATATGATAAATGAATAGAGCTGCAAAGTGTTTAGCTAGCATGGATATATAGGTGCAAAGGGGTTGCAGTTAGAGTAACTGGACACAAGATAAATCGAGGTAAAGAGTGTAGATAGGGATACGTGGATGGAAGCAGAGATGATGTAGCTAAACTGGGTTGAAATATAGAAATATAGAACATAGTGATACAAAACATGGAGGTAGGATGAATGAAAGTAAATGTGGTGGGCGTAGATTAGTTAGGACTGCAGAGGATTGAGGTAGGGTGTTTGCATGAGAGTACAGCGAATGTAAGTAAAATAGCTGGGGATACAAAGAATGTAAGAAAATTGGATATGGAAAGAAAGATTGTTTGTAGAATGAGTGGATGGTGATAAACAGGGTGCAGGTAGGTACGGTAAGTAGAGATTGTGAAGGAAAGGGTAGGATGCAACTACATAAGATGAGACATAAAGGATGCAAGTAGCATGAGTGTAGATATATAGAATGCAGGTACAAACGGTGAATGGAAGGAAGAGCAAAAAATGGGAACACGATGTGTGAGTGAGAATATACAGTGAGAGGATACATTGAAGGCTGCATATCCAAAATACAGTGGTGGGCTGGATATATAGGGCACATGGAAATAAGATAGGTGTGTGAGAATAAAGACAATATGAATAGGTTTGGTGAATGAAGATACACACACAAATAAATCGGATGAGTGAAAGTATGTACATAATGTACTGAACTCAAGAGTAACCTGTGTAAATATTTAGGCATCACCAATCAATTAGTTTATCCAGTGCTTAATGTGTGCCAGTATCCATCCCCCAGAACTCAATGTATAGACAAGGCTGAGCTCCAGCACTCTTAACACTTCTGAATTATGTGTTGTGCTAGGTCTGCAATACATGCTTTGTTATGTGTCACAAACAAGACTTTGGGTATTCATCGTGCTTACACAAATCCATGCCCCTTGTTTTCCCTTTCCTATTTTAGTATCTGTGAAAGTATTTACAAAGCCTTCCTGTGCATACAAAAAAAGGATGTGCACTGGAGCAGGCGCTGAAAAGGTCCATACTGTGACTATTAAATTTATGGTGCAATTCCACTGCTTATGTTACTTTGCTACATGCTTTGTCTGGCTGTTATGTTAATGTAAGTTATAGTACTGCTTCTCACAACATCTCTGTGTATGATAAAAGAAGAGTGCTGTGCTACACCTCCAAATACACAAGATTCCTACCTAAAAACTATTCCACCCCTTCTTCCCCTTTTACTAGAAGGACCCCTTTAAAACTGCTTAGGGCCTTGCTGCAACCCTTCTATTTCACACAAGCATACAGTGGTCATTCAATCTTTTCTATATGATTAATGCTTGCATTTAAATAGATCATGCTCACAAAGTGTGCTGTGACGTAAGGTTACCTTACACCAGTGTACCCCTCAAGGCTGTGTTCTATTTGAGGGATTATCAAACAGCACTGTGCATATTGTACATAAGGACAGCAGGCACAGCCAAGTCAGTTATAGGTCAAAGGTTTGAATCAAAAGAATCGAAATATAATAGGGTCCAATCAAAAGGACCGAAAACAAAAGGGTCGTTTTTTTTTAAAAAATATATTTTTATAAAACCCCGTTTTTTGTGGTAAAACCCACTTTTTTTTCCTATACGGAAACCCCCCAAAAATAAATATTTTAAAAAAAAAATCGACCCTTTTGTTTTAGGTCCTATTGACTCGACCCTATGGCATTCAATCCCTTTGGATTCAAACCTTTGTCTGGACACCGCCAAGTCCATACTGCACCTGTTACATGTGGGCTAAGATTGCACTGCTGAGGCCTATAGTGTGCCTTTTTATCTTGCACCATTTTACACTTGGAAAACCATTCTGTGACTCTTTTACTTAAAGGAAGATTCCATTACTTTGGCCATTCCTATGTTCTTTATATGTGCAGGTTTAACTGCTGCAGCCAATGCTTCCAATTCTGTGGCTAATGCTTACAAAATCCGGACTAAAGCGAAAGTTACTTTGCACCACTGCAGACCACAGTGCAGTTTTCCACCTAAGAGAATGCCTTAATGCTAAGAGCAACCGTGACTTCTTCTGTGCAAGGGAACTGTACAATACTATACTCCATAGTGACATAATTATGACGGAAACATCCACTTGTACCGCCCATGTTGATGTGCATTATTTGTACAAACTTTCTGTACTGTGTCCTATTCTGTACCTAATATATTTCAGTAAACACTGGTCTAATGAATCCCATTATGACCTACGCTATTAAGGAAGTTCATCTTAAACTCTTATGGGTTTGTGTGTGTCAAAAACTGAGAAAAGTAGTTGGTCTACATATGGAAAGCTTACATTATTATGCTACATGCTTTGTCTGGCTGTAGTGTTAATGGAAATTGAAATACTGCTACTCACAATGTCCCTGTTCAATGTGTGATACAGAATCTTGCTCTGCTATCCACCAAACTCACAGGATACCAAACTAATTGGTGTTTAACCCCTTCTTCCCATCTTATCCAAAGGGCACTTTTAACACTGGCGAGGACCATGCTGCAACTATTCTATTTGACAAAAGCTTACACTGGTTATTAAATCTATTCTATACGACAAATGCTTCTATTTTTATAGCTTATGCTGAAAAAGTTAATATTAAGAGAAGGTTTCCTTATACCACTGCACCTCCCAAAGCTCTGTTCTATTCTTGGGAATATCTTAAAGCACAGTGCCTTTTCTACATGACGAGAGCCGGAAAAATCAAGCCCATACTGCAACTGGTATATGTGGGCTGAGATTGCCCTGCTGAGGCCCATTCTGCAACCTTTCTAATTGATGAAGGCTTCCCCTTCTGTGGCTCATGCTTACAGAATCTGAGTAGAGGGAAAGTTATGTTACACCAGTACAGGCTCCAACTCTCTTTTCCACTTGACAGAATATCTTAATGCTAAGGGCAACTGTGACCTCTTCTGTGAGAGGGGATCTTACAATACTGTATTCCATAATGTCATATTAGTGATGAAAACATTCACTTGTACTGCCTATGTTGATGTGCACTACTTATACAAACTTTCTCTACTGAGTCCAATTCAGTACCTAAATATTTAGGTAAATATTTGAATGAACTCTATTGTGACCTATGATATTACGGGAGCTGATCTTAACTTCTTATGTGTTTGTGATTGTAAAAAACTGAGCAACATAGTTGTTCTACATATGAAAAGCTTACATTACTGTGGTAAATGCTTTGTCTGGTTGTAGTGTTAATGAAAATTGAAATACTGCTACTCACAATATCCCTGTTCAGTGTATGATAAAGAATCTTGCTCTGCTACCCACCAAACTCATAAGATACCAACCTAAAAAGTATTTAAACCCTTCTATACGACTTACCAGAAAGGCACTTTTAACCTTGGGAGGGCCATGCTGCAACTATTCTTTTTGAAAAAAGGTTACACCATCGATTACATCTATTCTATACAACAAATGCTTCAATTTGTATAGATTATGCTCAAAAGGCTTATAATGAGAAGGTTTTCTTACACCACTGTACATCACAAAGCTCTTTTCTATTTAGGGAACATCTTAGAGCATGGTGCCTATTCTACATGAGGACAGCAGGCAAAATGAAGCCATATTACAACTGTTAAATGTAGGCTAGGATTGCACTGCTGAGACCAATAGTGCCTGTTATACTTGGGATTATTCGCACCTGGAAAAGCATTCTGTGACTCATTTACATAAAGGAAGATTCCATTACTGGGGCCATTCCTATGTGCTTTATATGTGCAGGTTTAACTGCTAGGGCCAATGCTTCCTATTCTGCGTCTCGTGCTTACAAAAAAAGTAGAGGGATAGTTACTTTACACCACTGCATGCCACACGGCTGTTATCCATTTAAGAGAATCCCTTAATGCTATGAGCAACAGTGACTTCTTCTGTGCCAGCGAACCTTCAATACTGTCTGTACTCCATAATGAGATATTTGTGAGGGAAATATTCATTTGTACTGCCCATGTTAATGTTCACTATGTGTACAAACTTGCTGTAATGTCTCTGTGTGGATGGACTTCTGATCACCTTAACCCAATGTAGGCCCACCTCTTAAGAAGCGAGTGCACGTTTGTCCATACAGCAGGTTTATTGTACAAACGGTCTGCATGAGCTATGTGATGCCACTGAGTTAAACTAACCGGACGTCTCCTCGAGCCACACAGGTCGCACATATTATACATTTGCAACAGTTAAAACACTAACACGAACATAACCTGTTAGACACTAACAGGAGACCCAACAATGCACTCCTATAGGGATGTCACCAATCCCAGGTAAATTAGCCCACTAGGCTTTTGGTGTATACCCCAAACCAAGTGTTGAGTTTAGATAATATTTTTGTAACCATTTGTCATTGCTCTTAATTTCAAATGAAAAAATCGATAAGTTGCTAAAAACTGATTTACTACGTAACTTAATGGGTGTCAAAATGTCTCACAACAAAACAGACGCCACAATATTATGCATGTACAATGTTGTTTAGTAAGCTTAAACATAAACATAGAAGAGGAAAGTCAATTTCAATTAACCATTGACTAAACAGTTTTTGATAACAGGTGAGGAACTTGCATCAAATTACACTGTTCCTATTGGCTTTTACACACAGCAATCTTATAGCGAGCTCAACACAAAACAAAACAAAATAAGGAGGTACACAGTTGTGTTTAAATGTCACACAAGGCTCCTTATGATGTGATCAGGTTGCCAACGCGTTTAGGATACTAAATCCGTCTTCAGGGCTAGATGCCTATTGTTCGTTGCAGAATTGTGTTCTATTCCTGTGCCATTCGTGTGCTCTCTGATTGGCACTTAAGGGCAATATAAATTATAAGAGCGTCTTAGTGTCAATCAAACTCATGGTAGTGTTATGCTGTGCATGTTGGCATTCTAGATGTGTGCTGTTAGAATAATACTGACCTCAGAATCTCTGTGGCCCATGCCGGTATATGTGGTCAATCAACGTGCTGCCAGGCTCCGAGGCTGGCTTCTGGATCTCAATAGAGTCACTGCCAGCAACACTGGGTTGCTGCATGGGTGGTAGAGTGATCTAAAACAAAATAGGGCTGTTATTTGGATGGTGGGCGCCGGACATGCGTAAAGCTGAACCTGCTTTGCTGAGGGTGTTATATCCCCCCAGTGTGTGTTAAGAGATAGTATGCATCTCGCTATACTAGCCGCCCAGGGCCCTGTGCCCCAGGACCCACCCGCCCCCACACAGATCTGTATCTGCGTGTGAGCGACAGGGCCCCCAAACAGGATACCCCTGGCAGCCAGATGAGTAACTCCAATGTGGGCTTACCTTGTGAGTGTTTGCAACACTCGTCTTCGATCACTGGACGCTGGCATTCGCTCGCAGGCTAGTGTGTGTAAGATGGTCGCCATGGATACCCTGCGCATGTGCGTGCTGGTCCACGGCATCCATCCTGGAGTGGGCACGTTGCTATGGAAACATCCCATTCGTAAGCTCTCGTTACATCCCTTACATTCCGGTGTGTGACGTGTCAGCAAATTATTGAGTTGGAAAAGGATAATAATTGTAGGAAAAACAATAAGTATGACAATGTTCAAATCAATCACATATGTTTAATATAGACTTCACATGTCCTGCCCAGTTCAAGAGATTACTGTTGCTTACCATTCGGTACAGTGTCTAAAATGTATTAACACAAGAATGTATCAGAAACTCCAATATTAATCCATGTTGATATTTGAAGAGCTGCCACAAAAAATCAAGAATAATGTGCACAACATTTTTTGGAAAGAAATGTATCCTAACTCCAGCGTAAATACATGGAGATATTACAGGGACATATATGCATGAGCTGAATCACATAACAGTTCTGTAGCCCATCCAGCCAATCCGCAGTTCAATATTAAGACCTCTTTATATGACTGAGTAATTCTACAGTCTATCATGGTGCATAGTCCCTAGAGGATACCATACCTACATCGGACAGTACATTATTCACCCTTGTACATGGAAGATAGACCACATTATATGACTAAAGTGTGCATTGATAAATGATTATGGAACACCTTTTACATCCCTCCATCAAAGTCCAAGGAGTACCCCATACGCATCTTCGCAACGTGGGGGGAAAATCAGACAAAACACATAAAATCGGATTCACAATTCATTCCCCTGGGATGAATACAATCCAGGATGTCTATCCAGAGTAGCTCCCATTGCTATAGTTTCCTGTTCAGGTCTCCACCCCTGCTCCCTTGTGTGACTTTTTCAAGGATCACGCATTTCAATTGTGCGATTGTGTGGCGTGCTTCCAGGAAGTTCATGGCCACCAGTGATTTGGAATTTCTTGTCCTTATATCGGATTTATGTTCTGTCCACCGGATGTTCGCTTTTCTTGTGGTCATGCCAACATAATAGAAGCCACAAGGGCATTTCAGTGCGTGGATAACATTTTTGGAGTCGCATGTGGACGAGTGTCTTAACATGATGGGTTTGCCGGAATGTGGATGTGTAATGGAGTTGCTGGTAATTATATTCTCACAGTGTTGGCAGTTGAGGCATTGTTGCGTGCATTTAAGTGTCCTACTGTTGGATTCAGATGTTCGTAGCTCTGCATTTATTAGACTGCTCCTTAGCGATTTACTATTCCGGTATGCAAACGTTGGTGCATCCCTGAATAGAGTTTGAAGTGTGGGGTCCATCTGCAGCATAGGCCAATTTTATTAAATAATCCCTTTGATCTTATGGCTCTGTATGGAGTGTGTTGTGACGTAAACCAGGGTTTCCCCTTGCTTGGGTGGTTTAGGGGTGAGGAGTGTATCTCTCTCAATTGCACCTACTCTTGATGCTATGTCTGAAATGAGAGTAGGGCCATAACCTCTTTCCCTATATTTCATCTTCAGGGTGTCAGATTGCTGTCTATATTCATCCATTTCAGAGATGTTTCTTCTATAACAAAGGAATTGACTCAAGGGCACACTTTCAATGGTGCGTTTGGGATGCAAACCTGTAGCCATCAAGAGGCTGCTACGATCAGTAGTCTTGTTGTATATTCTGGTTTCCAGGGAGTTGTTCTTGTTGTAGATTTCAATGTCCAGGAAGTGAATACTCACTTTACTGGTACAGGTTGTGAATTTGATACATGGAGGCATGTTGTTCATCATCTCAAAGAAATCAATAAGTTCTTCCTCTGGGCCAGACCAAATACCAAAGATGTCATCGATATACCGGACAAAAAGTAAAAGATATTGTGCCCATCTGGGTGAGCTGAGGACATTCTCATGTTCAAGGTAATATATAAATGCATTGGCATAGTTAGGTGCCATGGCCGCTCCCATGCTTGTTCCTGATAACTGAAGATAGTATTGGTCTACAAATTTGATGAAATTATTCATAAGTACCAGTTTTAGGAGAGTGACGATAAATAGTCTATCACCTTGACAGTTTGGTGATCATCATAGCAAAAGCCACTCCATTGCTTCTAGTCCTGCTACGTGTGCAATGTTAGTGTAAAGAGACGTGACATCCATCGTGAAGAGGGTGTCTCTTCCCTCCATACACTGCATGTTTTTGAGTCTGTTCAAAAAGTCCATGGTGTCACGTATGCAAGTTTCTGTAGTCTGTATCAATGGTTGTAGTACCATGTCCAGATATCGCGCAAGTGGTTCCAGAATGCTACTGGTGGCTGCTATTATGGGTCTTCCCGGGGGCTTGTCCAGTTTTTTGTGTATCTTGGGTAGAATGTATCATACAGGGATAATAGGATATTGATTCTCAAGGTATTTATGTGTTTTGGCAGAGATCACATCTCGATCAAGTGCTTCATCCAGAACTTGTTGGATTAATGTGCGGATCTGTTCAGTAGGCTCACATGGAATTTCTCTGTAGGTTTCTGAGTTGGCCAGTTGTCTTTGCATCTCTTCGAGATAATCGGATTTATTCATGAGGACTAGTGCTCCTCCCTTATCTGCAGGTTTGAAGATTATTTTTTCATTATTCAGCACGTTACTTAGTACCTGCCTCTTGTCTTGAATGAGAGTTTCTTAAGGTCTTCCAATACTGTCTTTTCGAACACCGTCAGTACATGACTTTGTACAGGTGGGTTAAATGTGCTTTTAGGTGGTATTTCCAGGAACAGTTAAAACACTCCCACATTATTTATTACACATCATCCCCCCAAAAATGATTGGTCAAACCTGCATAAAAGAAATCTCCTTTAATTCCCATGCTCTCATTGGACACATTCATTTAACTTCCATCCCCCTTTAACATATCTTTACATCAGCTCATATTCGCAGCACACCCCTTTTGGGGATCTTTTCAGGGTAGGTCATGACGTCATCCCATAGTTACACATTCACACAATAAACATAATTCATTGCAATACCCAAATTGCCCGTGACCTCTAACCCCGAACGTGATGAACGTGGTCTTTTCGAGGACACGTCAACTATGTGGGGAGGGGAAGAAATAAACAAATTCCCAGGTGTTTGTGTGTGTTAAAAACTGAGAAGCGTAGTTGTTCTACATATGCAAAGCTTACATTACTGTGGCACGCGCTTTGTCTGGTTGTAGAGTTAATGAACATTCAAATACTGCTTTTACAATGTCCCTGTTCAGTGTATGATAAAAAACCGTGCTTTGCTTCCCACCAAACGCACACATTACCAACCTCTGATTAAATCTATTCTATACGATGAATGCTTAAATTTGTATAGCTTTTGGTCAAAAACCCTATATTAAGAGAAGGTTCCCTTACACCACTGTACCTCACCAGGATCCTTTCTATTTTAGGGAACATCTTAAAGCGCAGTGCCTATTCTGCATGAGGAAAGCAGGCAACATCAGGCCCATACTGCAACTGTTAAATGTGGGCTGGGATTGCACTGCTGAGGCCCATAGTGTGCCTCTTTTTCTTGGGACAATTCACATTTGGAAAGCCATTCTTTTACACATAGGGACATTCCACTACTGAGGCCAGTCTCATGTTCTTTACTTGCGCAGGTGTACTGCCAGAGCAAGGTTACATGCTTTGTATGTGAGGGAAGTGTGATTGACTGAGGCGCATGCTGCAACCATTCTATTTGACAAAACCTTCCACTGGTGATGATCTTAAACCAGTGCAGCCCACCAAGCTGTTTCCTACTTGAGGAAATGTCTTGAAGCAGTGCTTGCACCCAAAGAAAAATGTTGACACCAGCACATATTTATTTTTACAAATTGAGAACTGGGTTTACCAAAACAACAACATTGAAAAAATAAATGCAATCTAAATACTCTTGTACATAACCATGTAGTAATATAAACTGTAGGATAAAGACTCTTTTCAAAACACACACATTTTTAAATTAACAAAAAAAACTATTTTAAAAACACTTAAAGTGGTTATAAAAACATTTTTAACAAAATCACATGTCCAATGCACAATGATTATTGTTTCATTTTCAATGGAGCAAATATGCTCAGTGATTCTATACTATGCACCTCAATATACAGCCTCATTCGTCAAACTGAAATCTATTTTCATTCCTAATGGACAACTTCCAAAAATTCTGACCACACATTTTAGAGATATACAGTTGTACCACTTTATTTTTAGCAAATACATAAAGATATAAAACATAACATCCCAAAGCCCCATTATCAGCAAATTATCAAATAAAACAGTCATCAAAACAGTGAGAAAGAACTTTTAAATGGCAACAATGTTATGTCCCAAATAACCATAGCATAACATTGACTGCTGCTTCATCACTTTCCTTAAAAAACTCACGTAAAGCAGAAAAACCCTGCTTTCAGAATAATAGTTCTAACCTTCGCTAACTCAAAAACATAAACTTACTTAATATATCTTATATAAACCACAGTTCATATAAAGCATCAAATATCACCCTTGCCTGCTCCCCTATGTACAATTTGTAAATTGCTTGTTATTGTATCTGCAACTGTATTGACCCATGTACACACCTGTAATTACTGTACAGCACTGTAACCAAGCTGAGAATAACCATGCTGTTCTTGCGCCCTGATACCCTTGGGTCTGGCGCGCATTACAAATGAATAAACATAAACATATAAAAATACACTATCACTCACCTTCAACTATTCCAAAAAATGCACAGATCTTCACAGGTGCCAAAGAGTCAACATCTCTGCAATCAGAATGATATAAGTCTACAAAATGGTGGCTATAATACTTTTCAACATTCAATAGCACAAAAATAGGATGGTAGAATTCAAACTAATAGAATGGGTGACACATGTTTGCTGCAACCTATCTCAGCCAAGTACTCACTTTCAACATTGACACCAACCAATTACAAACACCAAAACACTCACATCATGCATGTCCCAATCCTACCATTACTAAAAATTCAAACCGCAAACCATTTTCCTACAATCTGAGGAGAACAGATGTCATGATTGTTTGTAAAACTGTGTAGCTGATGGGAGATAGTTGGCTCTTTTGGTTACTAACTTTCTGTGAAAAGGTAACTATTAACATTGACCTGGGTTTGACTAATTTTAGAATTAAATGGTTTGGATTATGGGGAATGCAGTGATCCCAAGTATTTCCTAAATTGTTGAGTCAGAGAAACATAGGGAAACCAGACGTCATACTAACTCATTGTGGAGGCAATGATTTGGGACAATGTACAAGGTATGCCCCTTGCTTTAATGATGAAACAAGACTTTTTCCTCCACACATCATCTTTATATTTTCCAATATGACTCAGAGGCAAAAATGTAGGTGGACCACCAGATTTCATTCTAAAATTGGCAAATCACAGAGAAATGTTAATAAGGTCATTTCAGCTCATGAGAGACCAAAAACAATGGTGGATAACAAACATCAACATACAGTTCTGCATGACTAATTTCTATAGACATGACAGCGTACACCTAACTGATGGAGGAAATGCAGTGTTCCTTGATAACACCAAAACAGTACTACAAATGTGCTAAAATACTACACTCAGTTTGCCCGAAAACAGTCTTTTTAAGGACTATTCATTACATCTATATGCAGAAATATAATAAAATAACATCTACAAATATGTGTTTTTATAAATAATTTTTCATAGCTCCGTCTATGCTACCCCCGGCTATAAAAAGACCAATTATAGAAGCGGGTAAGCGTACATTTATTTCATAGATTTAAAAACATATATTGCAAAGGTTTCAAAGTTAAATTACGCATTGGCTTGAGCTGAGGACATTGAATCAGAAAGACATGTACTATTCTGTGGTGTAACCTCCATAAAATAATGTGATTACTGCACAGAAATATGTACACTTATAGCAACATTTTTATAAGATGTGCTTGTACCACTTGCATATATTTTCTATGTAAATGTTACCATTTAACAAGACCGGATGTAGAAATGTAGTTTTGTTGCAATAATATTACAGACCAGTCTAGATGCTTCTCATAGAGTGACAGCAGGCAATTTGTGAGAGAAAAATGATATTAGCATTGAAACCAAAATTTCTCGTTCCAACCCTTACCTCACTGGTGCACAGTTGGCAGACAGCTTATGTTCTTAACAATTCTTCTATAAGATTTGTTTTCATACCTAACAGAAAGTAGACAATCAGCCGTAACAATTACCTCTAGTGCACTCAACTGTAGAACACACTGCCATCTGCAAATCTTGGGCAGTGGAGATCTGAAAACGCTCTTACAACTAACATAACATAGAAGATGACAGGCTTCAATTAATATAGAGGAAGCAATACTTTTCTAGTCCCTACAACTTTAAAAACATCCTTTTAATGTTATGGAGCCAAAATGGGGGAGAACATTGGGGGCGAAGGGGCATAGTTTGGAAACCACAGACAGAGTTTGTGTAAGGGGTAGAATCTGGTGAAGGTGCAGAATTTGGCAGAGGTGGAATAAAGTTGGGGGGAGCATGCACTTATTTGGTCCTAGGGCAGCAGAAAGCCTAAATACACTACTGCTTGAAAGGGAGGTGTGTGTTTAGGAGATTGTGCAGTTAAAGGGGCTATACATATTGTTTTTGTTGGATAGGCCAGAAATGGAGGCAATTTCAGAAGGCAAGGAATCTAATTGCTCAGAAGATTGTGGAGGAATAGAGCATTTTGAGAATGGGACTAATAGTGATGTTGAGGCAATAGGTGATGTGTTTTTAAAGTATGGGCTTAGAAAGTGTTTCTGGTTCTATAATATTACTTTAGATGGAGTATTTGAAATGAGAGGTATGTATTCAAGTTGTGGACACATATCTTTGACTGGGAGCACACAATTCTTTCTCTTTGGGAAAAGAAAATGTGTTAGTCCTCTAAGAAAAGACCACACAGACATTTTACAAAATGTTGGGATTTGTAATAGAAGAGGGAGGTATTTGTCTGAATGAAAATGTATTTGTAGGTTATATATTGGCACAAAAACACCAAAGCTCTTTTAAAAACCACCCATAGAGGTGTTGAATTATTATAGAAAATTAACATGTTTTATAATGCCCTGTTTTGTATAGCAGTGGCTATGGACTAGCCGATGAAACATTGTGCCCTGTCAGGGATGTTTTAAGCCACAGGTATTAGCAACCCAGCCGCGGCTATTGCAATACAAATTTCTGTGCAGTAATCATATTATTTCATGGATTTTACTGTGCACAATGACTTTCTAATTCCATGCCCTTAACTTACCTTTGTGTCATTTAAACTTTGAAACCTTGTAAATATGTCTTTTGAGAATGTAAAAGATGTATGTGTACCCACGGCTACAAGCTGTCATTCATAGCCGCGGATACCAGCACTCCATTTAGACATTGTGCATTTTGGCAGGTTCGTACAGCTGTGGGTTTAAACAAAACTACATTTCTACATCCGGTCTTGTTAAATGGTAAAATTTACATAGAAAATATATGCAAGTGGTACAGGCACATCTTATAAAAATGTTGCTATAAGTGTACATATTTCTGTGCAGTAATCACATTATTTTATGGAGGTTACACCACAGAATAGTACATGTCTTTCTGATTCGATGTCCTCAGCTCAAGCCAATGTGTAATTTAACTTTGAAACCTTTGCAATATATGTTTTTAAATCTATGAAATAAATGTACGCTTACCCGTTTCTATAATTGGTCTTTTTATAGCGGAGGGTAGCATAGACGCAGCTATGAAAAATTATTTATAAAAACACATATTTGTAGATGTTATTTTATTATATTTCTGCATATAGATGTAATGAATAGTCCTTAAAAAGACTATTCATAAAAATGTTGAATAAAAAGAACTCAACCCCTTTCTCATGGTTGCAGCTTTGGCGCTAAGTGGAAATAAAACAGGTTCTGCAGCCGATGTACTCCAGTCCCTTGGGCTGGAACGCCATTAAAATATGGCAAATCGCAAGTGAAGTTTGTAAACTCTGCCTGGGCATAAACACCTCATTACAATAAAGACAATTGAAGAAGGTTCTTGGAATGTTTGGCTGTGCATTCCCAAAGTAGAGTAATGGTTAAGGGAGACCCTGAACATTCATGTGTGGGAAGCAACAGCATTCCTTGTAGCTGCACAATGTGGGCACCTTTTATAATAAATGAAGTGGTACATACTGTTTACATCATTGTTGTTTGGGCATCTGTTAAAAATGCCCAATGTTCCAATAGTAAGATTGAGCAATGGATCGGGCTTCCCAGCACAATATTACCTTTGTGGGTGTGGTTTAGTCTATGGGTCTTGCCAGCTTGCGTTTAAGGTAATTTTAAATGGTTGTTAACTCCATAGAGTTGGACTGTACAATACAAAGGAACATTTTGGGATTTGTGGGTATGGATATTTATGCCCTACTGTCGTTTGAAGTACTGTTTCACAGTAAAAGTCCTACCTTGTATTTAAAATATAATCAATGTAAAGATTACTTATAAACATCACAGTTATGCATTGTGTGCATACTTTGCAGTTGGTTCTTCTAGTAGTACTGAGTAGTACTGAGCGTGCAGCAGAATGTCATCAAAGAAACATGATAAACCCAGCACAGCTGCCATTTGCCTGCTTAACACTGCAGATTCTGTAAAGATTTTGTAATGGATACCTTTATGGGACACCTTTACAGCTGTGAAACAGTGTGTACCATTACAACAACAGTTTTTGTTCATACCCTTCCATGGGCCTCATCACGACCCCGGCGGTAAGTAATGGACATTACCGGCATGGTGCAACTAACGTGTCCGTGCTGGCCTGAAACCGTTAAAAGCGGTACATTACGACCTCTCCGGCACGAGCATTGCGCCATGTCGGTAATGTAATCTGTGCCATGCCGTTAATGTCCCAAAAACGGCACCTACCGGCATCGTATGCCGTGCAAGCTGCACCACTGCCACCCTACCCACCGATATTAGCGATCACCGCAAATAGCGGTGACCGCTCTTAGCAGTGACCGTAAAGAAGCGGATCCGGAAGTTACGCCATCGCACCGGAACGGGAAAGAGCACGGCGGCCATCATTAAAAACACAATCCATTGCAATCCTCCATAACCAGTGCACATCTGACCCTGAGACCCGCCACAAACCTTCACCCACATCCACCCATCATCAGAATGCCGAAAGTTGTCAAAAAATCTTGCGATCGGCTGCGGCAGGAGCGCTTCAGTAGGGAAGAGCTCACCATGTTGGCGGAAACCCTAAAGGAAAACGCGGACATTGTATTCTCCACTGAAATGACCAGACCGGCAATAGCACGGAAGAAGGCCATATGGGACCTACTCGCACAGTGGGTCAGTGCAGCAGGAACAACACCCCGCACCACAAAACAGTGCCAGTAAAGGTGGGACGACCTCCGGCTCCGTGTAAGGAGCATACTGTCTGCCAACAGAAACCTGGGCATGGCAACTGGTGGAGGAGCAGACTCACCGATAAAAATGGAGCCGTGGGAGGAGATATGTGCCACAACCATTGGCATCGAGAGCATCGAGGGGGTCGGTGAAATGGAGAGAGGAGCCCCGACATCAGGTGACACAGGTAGGTGCCTCAAATTAAGCCATGCTAAACTTCCTGAAGTCCAGTTTCATGGGAAGCACAATGTTGCCTAATAGGGTTAACGCAACACATCAGCAGAAGACTGCCAACAGGCATCATTGACCTACACCCTGTACACATGCAGTATGCACACTCTCACTGTAGGCACCCACATTCCTGCATGCTTCTCCCACCCAAAAGGGAGACAACCTGTATGTCACTGCCTCCGAAGTGCACCATCTAGTCATCAAAATCATGGCAGTCATCACAATGCCTGCTCAATGTCCGCAGGCCCATCAATAACACTTTCCCTCCTTTGCTCCACCACAGGCTCCCATTCGGACCTTGGTGAGGACGAGACTGGCACCACACCTGCCAAGAAGGCCAGGCCCGAGGCAACACCACACCAACCCTCCACCTCTGCTGGACCAAAAAAACCCCACAGCAGCCAAAATCAACTGCCACAACACAGGCCAGGGCAACGATAAGCACCAAGGCAAGCAGCATGGTACCACCAGCAACAGACATCCAACAACTGGTGGCCACTGAAGGGACTGTGTCTGCAGGAAGCAGTACGATTGGGGAGACTTCTGCCATTGCAGCTTGATCGGATAGTGATGTGGGGAATGATGATGATGTCATAGAATGTCCCCCCACTGCCCACCCTCATTCCCCCTACCTGTCCCCATGTAGCCTGCATGCTGATAGCACACAGGGGCAATCCCCTGATGACTCCTGGCCAGCCGCTCCATGCCCAGTGGAAGATGTGGAGGAGGGGAGTAGCCCAATGAACGCGCCAATGGCATCATCCAATGCCCAAAAATACCAACAGTCGCTGGACCAAATCTTGACAAGGCAACACCAACTGTCCTCACTCCTCACTCAGCATGTGGCCGAATGTGGAGGTGCAAGTGCTGACATGCAAAAATGTGCCGAGACTGTGAAGGCAGCCATACAATCCTCCACCAAGGACATCTGTGCCGAACCTGCCGCGGTGCGGCACGTGCTCTCGGAGCTTGTACAGACAATGAGGGACATGCGTCCTAGTGAGCAGCCCAGTACCTCCTCCGCTGCCAGTTCTGCCCCAAGCAGCCCCGTCCACAGGTCGGCCAGGAACCTGCGGAGTACAGGCAGGGGTGCCCCGGGGGCCGGCAGAGGGGGCTGCCAATAGAGGTCGCCCAGTGGAACAATTCCACATTAGGCACTTCAACACAGGCATCCACGCACTTTTGCGGGGAGTTGAGGGGGGGAGGGGGGAGTGGGTGTGTTGTGGAGTTGAGGGGGGAGGGGGGAGTGGGTGTGTTGGGGAGTTGAGGGGGGAGGGGGAAGTGGGTGTGTTGGGGAGTTGAGGGGGGAGTGGGTGTGTTGGGGAGTTGAGGGGGAGGGGGGAGTGGGTGTGTTGGGGAGTTGAGGGGGGAGGGAGAGTGGGTGTGTTGGGGAGTTGAGGGGGCGGGGGGAGTGGGTGTGTTAATTGAATTCACATTTACAATACAATTTTTGCTTGATCACAAATCACATGTGTGGACATTGCTCATTGCGTATGTGTGCTTTATTGGTGAACAGTCCACAGTGTGTATATCCCAGACACACACAGTGCCCCAATTGCCATCTCCATGTGACACCCCCCATCCGTGTGTGCTAGAAACATTGGTTGATCAGAGTCTGACGCATGTCACGTCCCTCCTGTGCATCGCTGCCTCCCTGAGGTGCTGCCCCGTCCCCACCCTCCTCATCCTCATCGTCAGGTGGTTGCAGTTCAGCGTCAGGGGGCAGGGGCACATTCCGTCTGATGCACATATTGTGTAGCATGACAAATGCATGACGATCTTTGCCACCTTCTCATGGCGGTACAGGAGTGCCCCACCAGGACTGCTAAGGCAGCGAAACCGTGCCTTCAATAGGCCAAATGCCTGCTCAATCACCACACGGGTTCGTGTATGTGCACAATTGAAGTCCTCCTCGTGCTGGTTCTGTGGGTTCCGGACTGGTGTAAGGAGCCACCTCTTCAGGGGATAGCCTGCATCACCTGTATGTGGGCAACAATGTATGTGTCAGTCATGACATCAAATGTCAAATCATGACGTGCCACCATGGCATGCCTTCAACTCTTACTTTGTACCACTTTTACATGCACAAATGGATTCACACTATGTGACCGGTATATGTGTATTCCTCTCATGGACTGTTTTGCATACCATCAACCAATGTATGCAGGGGGGTCCAGTGCCTTGTGAGTGCCCATCCACTGTGTTCGTTCATGGCGTTTGTTTTGGTGACCTGGCAGGTGTCCTGTGATATCAACGCTCTCATCATGGCAATATTGCTGTCAGCCTCATGATGACCCCACTGAGCACTACTTATGTTGATAGGCGAATTTTTTGGGCCTCGGTGTCTGTGTAGTGGTGTATTGATGTTTTTGTCCGTCATGTGCCTCCTTTGTGCGCAGTTATGGGGGACTGGCCTTTCAGTTGATGGTGTTTGGTGCCTTGTATTGGCTGAAGTCATTGCATGTAGGTGCATTTCGTTGAGGTCAATGTGGTCCGAATCGGAACAATGCACTTGCAGATGGTTGTGTCATGGTTGGGACACACCTTCATTCACATGGTAGGGCTGCTTACATCGGGCATTATGTGTACAGGTGTCAGTTGACGTTTGGGCTGCTTTAGGGTATGAGCTGGCTCCATTGCCTCTGGTACTCGCAGCCAGGTAAAGTATGCATCACCCCCCCCTTTCAACCAGGTAAAGTATGCATCATTCCCCCCCCCCTTTCAGCCAGGTAAAGTATGCATCATTCCCCCCCCCTTTCAGGCAGGTAAAGTATGCATCATTCCCCCCCCTTTCAGCCAGGTAAAGTATGCATTGGTACGTCAATCACCTACCCACTTCACATTTCCATGGCCATGACATGAGACTCACCGAGCAGCCAGGATCTTGGCCATGCATGTCGCTCCATGTAGCGTGGTATTGTGGAGTTACGCAGGACCATTGAATCATGGGTTGATCCGGGGAATCGGGCACAACAATGTGTGATGATCCTGTTGGAGTCACATACCATTTGCACGTTGATTGAGTGAAATAGTTTACGGTTGCGGTTACGCTACCTCCATGGCATGTGGGACCACCAATTCCACATGGGTGCAGTCGATGGCACCAATGCAACCAGGTATGCCGGCTAGTGCATGGAAACCCACTTTGGTGTTTGCAATCTCCTGGGCAGACCATGGTAAGGAAATGTGGTCGTCTGTGTGCTTGAGGAGGGCATCGAGCACTTGGATCAGCGTACGTGAGAATAATGGTTGTGAAATGCCATGCAAGTGCCCCACTGTGTGCTGGTAGGTGCCTGTGGCCAGGAAGTAGAGCACGGACACTACCTTCAGTAGGGGGGGATGGCGGTGGGTGTTTCTATCATGCTGACGATGTTGTTGTGTATCATGTCAACGAAGGTGGTGATGGTTCCCGGTCCAAACGGTACAAGGTATGGATCTGCTCAGCGGTGAGGTTGAATGGACTGGCTCAGATGCGTGGGATTGGGGGCTGCCTGCGTGGTGGCACTGGCTGTGCTGGTGGGGCTTGCTGGCCCTGCCTTGCCCTCCTTCTCCTCCTGCGTCTCCTCTGTGCTGCCTGTTGTTGTTGTAGTTGTAGCACTTGCATTGCAATCAGGTCCTCCAGCCCCAACATTGCTAGTCGTATTGGAATCATTGTGGAGTGTGACTGGGTGTGGGAAGGGGTGGGGTGTCCTCTTTTTGTACTTGGTGAGTCTGTATTGCCTCCACCTGTGCTGATTCTGTGAACCTGTGGCAGCTGGGAACACTGCACATGGCCATTTACGGTTGGTTCGCGATGGCGGAATTAGCACCATGGCGGTAAGGTACTTTACAGCCTTCGCGATGGCGTTAAGAGCATGTCCGCTTGGTTCGTGATTTGCTCACCTTTGAGCGATGCCGGTACTTACGGCGTGGAAGGTCGCGTGCGCGCAAGCTTGGTGCTGTTAGCGGCACCGTTAACTACGATGCCGCTAATTGCACTTTCACGGGTCATGATCGGACCTAGCGATAAGCGATGCCGGTAATCATTTACCGGCATCGTTTTTCACTTACCGCCGGGGTCGTAATGAGGCTCATTGTCTAACATGTCTGAACACGGCAGCTGTAGTATTTTAACAGGAGGGAAACCCTCTGAATTAGGACCTAGGGTAAAGCAATACTATATAATATGGGGTGTCCTAATAGTTCAATTCCTTAAGCACATGACGGTGTATTTATTTATTAACCAAAATGACAATGAATGTCTCATGATTCCCAACATTTCGAGCAACAACGAATTTGCAAAAAATAAGCACCAACAACTTGAGCTAATTTAACTCTTTTGGTGATGGGTATATAGTTTCCCCACCTGTTTTCTTTTTCTTTTATTCTCTATTTTTCTAGGTTGAGAGTAATTTTTCTCAAAATCTTCCAACATATAGTGACAAACAACAACAATGAATATAAAAAGAACATCAAATAGCTCTCATTCCTCTAAACAGTCATATATTCAAGAATTCATAAATGGTGCCATATAGCAAAATAAGTTGACCTACACAGTGCGTGTAGAACACATGGTGAAACCATGGATATAGGCAATAAACCAATACATTATTATATCTCAAAAATATATACAAAAGGACATAAACAAACAATTGTGCATTGTATATACATTTCTATAACCATTGGCATGTGTTTGGCCTTTCGTCTATAGTGCGACCTCTACAAATCAAGTCTATTTGTTACCCACATACTCATGTGTGTCTATGCTCCTATTATGTTTCTTTTGGGAGTTTTTTGTATGTAGGGTGATGTCACTAATTATAAGCACAGGTTTAGACAGGACTCAATAATTTTACTACTGTGCCTTCTTTAGATGTTTCGGCAAATTATCGTGTGTTTCATCTTCTTCTGGACCTTAACTGTTGGATCCCTATAATGGGAACACCAAACAGTGCAATTACTTATCTGCATGGTCGCTGGTAATGTAAAAAAACAAGTGTATGAACATTGCATATTCTAAAAACAAGGACTTGTTTAGTGTCCCTAAGTAACTGACCTTGGAGTCCAAAGGAACCCTTCATGGATGGTATATTGAGGGTGCAAGGGAAGTACTCCGTTGCTCCCATAGGAGACTACAGTCTTTAACATGAGGTTCCACAAAGAAAATTGAAAGGTACTGTGAAAAGCAGTGGCCTCAATAGTTCTGTACAAATACATAGAAAACCTTTATGTCTGAGAAAATATATATTCATGAACCTGGGATGTGTGTCAGATGTGGACATCACGTAGTAGAAACTGTTATAGATGCCCCTGTGGGCAAGGAGAGAAGCAAAGAATGCGGTGTCATTGTCTATGCTCAAGCAGTAGTTAAGTTAATTAAATAGAGGAATAGATATGGGCATGTTTGAACAGTTTCTTGATTACCTTAGAGGACATTCCTGGTATTTCATCCCCAGTCTAGCAAGGACAGGGGAACTTGCTGCTGCTCTCTTCGGAGCTCATGGAGAGCTTGTATTCATACGAGTGCTGCGGAACAAGACAGCAGAAAAAACCCACGGTTAAGATCTGTACTGCTGTGAAAGCAGTTAAAAGGGTAGCCAAATATGGATGGTGGGAGCAGCCTGTCTGTCCTGGAAAGATCATTTTCGAAGGTTGCAGGAACAGTGGCATGGCCCAATGTTTGTGGTTGCTACGTACCATTGAATGCCGGTAAGTGACCCATTACTATGGGGACCGTGCATTCATAGAGTGCACGCAGGCACATAGACTGCCTCCAGAATTGTCAAACAGTGTAGCCATCTTGGACTAGTGTGTGTATTGCAGGATGCCTAATGGCAATACGTCAGTGCTGTAGCCATAGTTCTGTAAATAAAAGGAGGACCAGTCGCCACAGAAGGTGGATGGGCTATTGATTGGTGTCCACTGTGTGTATTCAGGTACAACAATGAAAGTTGCCGAACAATCTTGTGAAAATAGCCATACATGTAGAGGTTCCTCCAGGTGGGCAGTATATGAAAGTGTAAATATAAGGGCATATATATATATACAATGTGATCATGAAGATTTATGAGCTCAAATCCATGTAGCTCAACTTATTTAGCTATATACCATTTATGAATGCTTGAATATATGATTGTTTAGAGGAATGAGAGATATTTGATGCTCTTTTTTTATATTCATTGTTATCTTTTGTCACTATATGTTGGACGATTTTGAGAAAAGTAATTACTCTCAACATAGAAAAATAGAGAATAAAAGAAAAAAGAAACAGGTGGGGAAACTATGTACCCACCACCAAAAAAACCTAAATTAGCTCAAGTTGTTTTTTTGCAAATTCATTGTTGCTGGAAATGTTGGGAATCATGAGACATTCATTGTCATTTTGGTTAATAGCTCAATGCACCCTCATGTGCTTAAGGAATTGAACTATTAGGACACCCCATTTTAAATAGCATGACAGCCGTAGTGTCGATGTCATTTGGGTGCCAAACCCCCCCCTGCCCGCAGAAAACTATGCAGGATGAAGAACAATGCAGACAGTTGGAGATATTTTATGGTGGAGGAGCACCACTCTCTCAAACAAGGTGAGAACACACAATGCAAGCTGTGTCGGAAGAAACTATGCCGGGGCCATCCAATGCCCTATCACAGAGTTTGGGGACATCCATGCTCCTCCAACACCGGCAACAAATTGTCTGGCAATTATTGAATTTGCACCTTCATGCTGCCGTGCACGTTACCGTCTCCTCGATCCAGCTAAATTCGAAATAGCCATGATTCCAGCTATTTGCCGCCATTGCTGAAAGCACAGTCAATGGCCGCCACGTCCTTGGTACACTCTCTGCCCCACTTGCCTTGATCACCTGCCCTCGGCACCGGATTGGCCGATTGCACATACTTCCGCCGTCCGACCCCACCGATAGGCGGAAGCCGGAGTGCGGAAGCAGCTCCTTGTCGAAGGGCCGAGTACAAGTGCCTGTCCGTGCCTGTCTGTGACGTATGGGCCGTTGGCCAGAAATTCTGCCCAAATCACCTACTACACGCTAGTCCGTAAGTACAATTGTTCCCCTGACTTACTTTTATGCAACTCCCGCTGCCGTAAAGCCGCACCGCACTCACACTGACTTTCACAAGCAGCAAACCAAAGACTATGCAGGATTATTCCTCAAGAACCAAGGTGCACTGATTGTGTTCTCCTGCCAGCCTCTAGCGGCCTTGCCACTGTGTTGCTAATGCCATTGTGTTCTCCTGCCAGCCTCTAGCAGCCTTGCCACTGTGTTGCTAATGCCATTGTGTTCTCCTGCCAGCCTCTAGCGGCCTTGCCACTGTGCTGCTATTGCCATTGTGTTCTCCTGCCAGCCTCTAGCGGTCTTGCCACTGTGTTGCTAATCCCATTGTGTTCTCCTGCCAGACTCTAGCGGCCTTGCCACTGTGTTGCTATTGCCATTGTGTTCTCCTGCCAGCCTCTAGCGGCCTTGCCACTGTGTTGCTAATGCCATTGTGTTCTCCTGCCAGCCTCTAGCGGCCTTGCCTCTATGCACGCCACTACACCTGCCACGACTGGCCCCTAGCACGAGCACTATACCGCATAGCACCATCCAGCTCAGTGCTCTAATGCATCCCCCTGCCACCCACATCACAGCGCCCACTCCCCTCCTCTCCTCCTCCTCTATCTCGCTCATTACTCTCTCTCTCTGGGCCATCTGCAGCTTGCTCCCTGCTTACCCAGACCTCTCGTCTCCATCCTTCCGCCATGCCTCACTCCTCCCTATTCCCTTCACCACACACCACTCTCAACCACTGCATTACCAACCCCCTGAACACCTCCTTAGGCGCTACAGACTTAGAACCCACACTAAACCCTCATTTTTGCTCTGCAGCTCCCCACCGTCTACCTACAGTCGGAACCAAAAGCTCAGCTATCGCACCCACATAACATCTTTATGCTCACACCCTCCAGTCCACGCACACACCCACCACCTACATGTGCTCAAACATGCACCCCTCCCTCCATCACTCACAAGTGCTCCCACCACCTCGCACCCACCGAACCCACCACCTACCAACCGCATCCTAAAATGCACACTCATTAATGCACGCTCAGTCCATGCCCATGCCATAGAGATCAATGACCTCATCACTACCCACAAACTAGACATATTAGCAGTATCCGAAACTTGGCTCCATGAGGCATCCAACTAATCCATACACCTAGCTCTCCCCCAAGATTACACCATCCTTAGGCAGGACCGCAAAACTTCTAAAGGTGGGGGCGTCGCCCTCATCCATAGAAATTCACTTGCCATTAGGCAGTGTAACCAACACTGGCACAACAATGCTGACCTTCTCTACGCCAAACTAGCTCTCTCCCCTAATTGGACCATCAACCTCCTAGTCACATACAGACCACCACGCTCTCCCCCGGACGTCCAAAAGCATCTCCTCCAAATCATTAGTAACAACCTGAAAAGCTCCACCAAAATCATTCTACTTGGCGACCTGAACCTTGGCCTAGATGACCCTAAGGACAAAGCTGCCACACACCTGGCCAACGATCTTTCCAACATGGGATTCATCCACAAAATCAACAAACCTACTCACTGCAAAGGCCGGTCCATCGACTGGGTAGCAGATAATAACTGTTCATCATCCATCACCTCCATCTCAGCCCTCCCCTGGACAGATCACCATCTCATCCAATTCTCCATCGCCACCACACCCACCCGTAAAACCCTTACTTATGCACCCCCCGCCAAAGTCAGAAGCTCCAAAAAGCTCACAGCGACCAATCTCGCCCCTCTCCTTGATATACCTGAACTCAAGCATCCCTTCATCCAAGACCCCACCTCTCTCGCTAACATGTACAACAACGCCCTCACCCAAGCCATTGACTCTATCGCTCCGCTGGAAGACAAAAAAGGAAAAAAATCCATGCACTCCAACTCTTGGTTCTCAGAAGAACTATCTGTCTTGCGCACCTTGAAGCGCAAAGCCCTAACCAACTGGCAATCCACACCCAACCAATCCTCTCTCAATGAGTTCAAAGAAATCTCACGGACCTACAAAAAAGCCATCTTCAAAGCTAAATCCGAATCATACAATCAAAGAATAACCAAGTCCAGCTCCAAAACCAGAGAAATATTCTCTATCTTTAAAGAGCTCACCACTCCCAAGTCCAGCCCAGACGAAATCATCAAGGATAAAGCTTGGTGCACAGGCATCCAGACAGCCCTCCTAAATAAAGTCAAAACACTTTAAGACAAAATTGCATCCCAACGCAAAGCACTCAATACCTCCGCCACGCCTCTCTCTCTCCCCCTCACAATCCTCACCCGCAAACACCCCTCTTTGCCTTCATAGAAGTCAAAGAACTAGAAACCGCCGCTCTACTCAAAAACATCAAACCCTCCACTTGCAAGGGGGACATATGCCCTCCCACCATCATCAAAGAGTGCTCACAAGCCCTCACCCCCATCATCACAGCTTTCATCAATGCTTCCTTCTCCTCAGGAACCGTACCTCAGTGCCTAAAAGAAGCCTGGGTTCGCCCACTCTTAAAAAAACCCTCCTTAGATCCCACCTCCGCCAGCAACTATCGCCCCATCACCACCGTCCCCTTCCTCCTCAAAATCCTCGATAAAGCAGCCCACAGCCAAATTCAGCAATACATAGAGACCCATGCTATCCTAGGCAGAAGACAATCGGGCTTTCGCAAAGGCCATGGGACCGAAACTGCCCTACTAGATTTAAAAAATCAAATAACCAAAATAATGGACACAGGCAAACCTGCTCTCCTCCTGCTACTCGACCTCTCTGCAGCATTTGACTTATTAGACCATGACATCCTCACATCTCACCTTTTCAATGCAGCACACTTCTCCCTTAAAGCAACCTCTTGGATCACCTCCTTCCTAGAAGGTCGAGCCATTCTGACCAGGCCAATGCTCCTCCGACCACCATAAGCTGTGGAGTCCCGTTAGGGTCTTGCACGGCGCCGACTCTATACAACCTCTTCACTAAACCCCTCTTCGACCTACTGGTCTCCGTCGGCATAGCTTACACTAACTATGCCGATGACACACAAGTCCTCCTCCCCCTCACTGGAGACTATGCCCGAGACACAGAAGCCCTCCTTAACATTTACTCCACAATCCAAGCATGGATGGCGATTAATGGCCTCTGTCTCAACAGAGACAAAACAGAGATCATCATCCTGGCCCCCAGCGAAATCCTTTCCAAGCTCAGCCAAAACTACTCACACATAACCATCGACAACACCAACATAACTGTCTCCACTGCTGTGAAGACCCTAGGAGTATACTTAGATGCTACTCTCTCCATGACGAGACAAGTCAACGCCATCTCCTCCTCCTCCGCACTGACCACCAAACTCATCTTCGCCATAAAACCCTATCTTACCACTCCCAACTGCCTCTCCATCGCTAGAGCCACCATAGGAGCCAGGCTAGACTATTGCAACGTCCTCTTAGCCGGTACTTCAACTAAAAATCTAAACAAGCTCCAAACAGTGTAAAACAGTGCGCTCCGCGCTGCCCTGCACATCCCCAAATTCGATCATGTGTCGCAGGACAGAAGAAATGCTCACTGGATCCCAGTTAAAGAAAGAATGATTTCAAAGTACTCTCCCTTACACACAAATGCATCAACCACACTGCTCCCTCTTACCTAGCAGAAACCATCATCAAGTAATCCTCACTTCGTCCTATAAGAACCCCCCATGACAACCAACTCCGTGTTCCCACCATAAGAAGAGCGAAAGCTGGAGGCATTGGCTTCCCACACATAGCACCTAAGCTCTGGAAAAACCTCCCTAACTCTCTCAGAGCGGAACCCTCGCTGCTTTCCTTCGGAAATCCCTCAAAACCATGCTCTTCACATAACCACCTCCCACCCCCCCATCCGACATGAACAACACATATTCCCTGATGTCTTATGTATGTAACTAAAACATGATACTGTTAATCTAAATGCCTTTTAAACGTATTTTATCTAAAACATGATACCGCAAATCAAAATGCCTGTAAACTTAACAACCTTCCTTCTGTAACCAGCCAAATGCTTATATGTAACAGCGCTACGATGCCCATGGGCTGAGCGTGCGCTTTTAAAATATGAATAAATAAATAAATAAAGAAATTAATAAGTACATTGGGATGACGCTGATGACAAGTTCAGAAAGGCCCATGAGCGACACAAAACACAAGCTCATGGATCCAACTTTGTACACTGAAGACCTGCTGCTACCTCAACACTGGAAACCACCACAGCAACTGAAGGCCCATCAACCTCCACCACTACACCAACCACAACCTCCACCGGGCCCCCAAGCTCCCAAACTGCTGCCGACATCGGATCTCAATGGTTGAAAAGTTATGTGCAAACAGTGCCATGAGTAGATCATGATGGGAGATGTCACCCTAGTTGGCTTGAGACTGGTTGTTTCTGAAGACCAGGCCCACTGCCACTAGGATTTCTTTTATAAGTGGCAATTTGTTTACCCCCTTTCTTGAAAAATATAAAAACCGAAAAAAACTAAAAATCAGAAACATTGCAAAATTTATTAATGTTACCTTTTTGCACCCATGGTTAGATGTGTAAACCCTAATGCTCTTTGCATCGCCGTTCCACCCTCCTCCTTCCCTCTGCCCCAAAATGGCCCTTTTCATGGTCAGCCTCTAGTTCATAAAAAACACAATATAAAACACAAACTGCACTAAATGATCACAACATCTTCGGTGATCTAATTTATGCAGTTTGTGTTGCTAAAATGTGTGCCCCACAATTATTTGTTTATAGCAACGTGTATGGGTTCATTGACTTATTTTTAGTCGCAGCTATCAGGGACCCATTGGGGCCTGTGTATAGCCGCAAATAGGTGTGCCGCACTCCAATTGGTTATCTCGTAGCCGCAGGTCCGATCTCCAGTCAATGCTGAGATTAAACATCACTATATAAATGGGTGGTGCGGTAGCCGTGGGTATGGATTAATGTTTAAAAAAATATATATATATTTAAATAAGTATATATGTATGTATTCAGAACTCATTGTAAGTTACATTTTAAAATATATAGAGTGTAAGAGATGGTGGGAGTACGGTACAGTACCATGAATACATTTGGTGGCAATAGGATGAATAGGGTTCAATAGGATGGAGATAACCTGCATAGAAATAGAGAAGACGTAGGTAGAATGTATGGAGTGTGCGTATACTGTAAACAGGGTGAGTGGATGGGGGTAGTCAATGTTAGGTAAAATGGGTGGATTTCATATTCGGTATGGATGCTTAATACATATGATGAGAAAGGGATAATTTCTGCTCTCCTGTCTGTAAAAAAAAGAAAACATAATTAGTTAGAAAATATACTTTATGAAATACAATTAGCATAGTTGTAAACACGTTTCATTTTTTGACCCTCATATGTCACTATATTCGATACAACATTTGTGCATAGAACACTGTTGTTCTCTTCACATATAGCAATCATTGGGTCATTGGAAAAATCCAAGGTGTATTAAAAAACCTTACACTAACAAATCACTAAGTTAAATGGGTGGGAGTATAGTGGGTGAGGATACACTGAGTGGGTACAGGTACACAGGGTGCGGGATGGTGGGTGAGAGTACAGAGGCTGGAAATAAGGTGGCTGGGAGAACTGAAACTAGGGTAGGGTGGGTGAGGTTTAAAAAGAGAGGATGGGTTGGATATAAAAAGTGAGAGTATGGTGCACATCATTACAGAGGGTGAGGGTACAATGCATCAGTAAGGATATGGGGTGGGGGACTGGATGAACAGAACATCCACCCCCTAACAAAAAAGTATGCAGAATGAAGAAAACTGCATATAGTGGAAGGGTTTCATGGTACAGGAGCACCACTCTCTTAAAGAAAGTGAAAATGTGCAGTGCAAGATTAGTAAAAAGAAATTACCCCGCAGTACATCAAATGTCCTGTCTCAGAGTTTGGGAACATCCGTCCTGATTCAACAATGAGAGTACGCCAGGATGATGTAGACGAGAACTACAGAAAGGCCCATGAGAAATACAAAATACAAGCACTACTGCTGAACTGTTCTTGTCTTCAATTATAAGAACCATTCAGTTGTTGGGGGGTTGGGGGAGGGAAAAGGCTGGATTGAAAAAAACATAGCTTGTCAGACAGCGCCTTTACTCTTCCTCATTGCTTTTTCTTCTGACTACTGCCAACAGCTACTATGGCGTCAACTTCTACACTAGCAACCACCACATCAACCTCTTCTCCATCCACCTCCAGTACTGTACCTTCCAAGACCTCTACTGGCAAAGTGCAAGGTGTTGTGCTCCAAATGTCACAATTCTTTCTGTGGCATAGGTAATGGTTATCATGCCTTTTTCAATTTTGCATAGTTTCCTCCCAAGAGAAAACTGCAGACAGCTGGAGGTACATCATGGTGGAGGTGCAGTGAAAGTTTAGGACAAATACAAGCAAATATACCTTTACCCTCAGTAAGCTGCCTAGAAAAAGGGAAATAGTTGCAAATAAATGCTGTTGATTTAAAAATGTATTTTTTAAGCAGCATGTTAGTGAAAGTTAAAAATGACATTGAGAATTAGGAGCCTCACCAAAGGTACCTTATTTACAAGTAAGGACAAAGCAATAGCAAAACATTTCGACAATACTGGTAAGTAGAACTTGGTGAAAACAGCTTTACTATGTTAGCACCACATGTAATCTGATAGCAGTGCCTATAATACAGTGTAGCTTTATATATAGAAAAACAATACTACATTTTAGGGATACGTATTTATAAGAGTATTAGGTGTATCAATAGTGATGGTTATATTTAATAGCAACTCAGTAAAACACTAACAATCCATAGGTGTATCAGCAGCACTAACATGTATCTAATGCTATAAAGTTACAATCACTTTCTAAACACTTTTATGGTACAATAAACTGCCACTTAATCTGAGCAGGTGGAAAATAGTGGCAATATATGCCATCTGATAGCAGTGGTTGATATAACTGACACACACAACACTGCCAATAAACCTTTAAATATGTATATATTTACTTACACGTACGTTCACATCAGTCACACACTTAGCATGTGTACAATGTGAGTTTTGCAAACAAAATGAGAAAAGTGGACCCAATGGTGGCTTTTAAACTTTCCAAAATCAATACCACAAAAAGAGGACTATATAGTAAGCAAAGTACTAAAATGGCCTAAACATTTTAACTGCAACCTATCACAGACAAGTACACAAGTACAACAGTAACACCAACTAATTACAAACACTGAAACACATAGAAAACATTTTTCCCCAAACCAACTTTGATAGCCGTGGCTATAGATGCAGCTATAAACATCGTCTTGTAGCCACGAATACACTCACATTTTATGCTAACTCAAAAGCAAGCATTGCCAACATTTAAAAGTTAAAATAAGACAAGGGTAAACCTGAGGACATAAAATAGAAACACAAATAAAATTGTGTGGTCTAACATCCACAAAATAATATAATTATTGCACATAAAATGTATGGCTTAATATATGTTCGACTATTCATGTAGCCGTGTGTAAAACAGAAGCCATTCAACTGGCGAGATACATCAATGCACCTATGTGAGAATGCCTGTACGCTGTATACCCATGGGTATAGAAACACCCCATGAATTTGTTAATTTTTTTGCCATGGCTATACGGAAAAAACGATGAAAGAAAATGTTATCCTGCACTCCCAAGCTCTCACTGAGTGACCCCAACATGAATACCAATCTCCCACCCCCATGATGTCCTCCTCACCACCCCTGTCCTCTCCCATTCCCCCTAAAACACTAATTGTTTCAGTGCCACAGTTTAGATCGAAGTGTTAGATTGCCACATCTACGCAATCAGGGAAAATACATGACGTACTATTGGCCTGTATATAGCCTCGATAACACTGGGGGCGCGGCATAGCTGCAATTACATGTGCCGTGTAGTGCGAGGCACTCCCATTGATGCGGTTACTCACACCAGTCATTGCTGGGATTAGCTGTGCCTCAAACCTCACCACCCCATAGTCTTGTACTTTAGCCACGGTTATGAATATATATTTATAAAAAATATATATTTTTTAACATATGCATGTATGTGATTATTTACTACTTCTGGTGTTTTGTATTTTCAGATATATACAGTGTAAGAGAAAATGGCAGAACAGTACAGAAACATGAATACAGTCTGCACCGGAAGACTGGGTGGGTAGTGGTGAAAAGGGTGAAGGTAGGCTGCATGATGGTACATAAAGTCTGGGAAGAGTGTAGGGATACACAAAGACATGGTGGGGATACAATAGTAACATTAAAGCTGTAATTAGGGTGAGTGCATGGGATGAATCAGGGTTAGATAACAATATAGAGAATAAAGAGACAGCGAGTACAGTGCCTGTTCCAGGTAGTAAAGGTGAGGGACATTAGGTGAATGTACAAAAAGTATACGCTCAACGGTACAGGTACTAGCCATGACCACAGTAATATGTGCACAGTAATTATGCACTTTTCAGTCTGTAAAAAAAGAAAATATTATTACCTAGAGAACATATGATATGAAACACAATTAGTTACAGTTCTAAACATATGTTTAATTTTTTTGACCCTCAGAAGTGTGCATACTCCATTGAAAAATAGTACTGAAAGTTTAGGACAAGCTCAAGCAAATAAACCTACAACCTCAGTCACTTGCGTACAAAAAAGTAAATAGTTAGATATAAATGCTGGTATTTGAAGCGTAGCTCTAAAGTGACTTGTGCTCATTTATTAGACAACATACCCCGAGGGAGCCTGCAGCTTCCTCACAACTAGGCAGAGTCAGTCCCACTTACTGCATGGATAACAGCCCTAAATGCCTACTGAGTCACTGAACATGGCCTTTTCCAACCCCATTGCCACTATATCTGTACAAATATATTTTCTTTATAACTATAACCACAGGTATGGAACTACACATACCCTCAGCTATCTGTAGTCCTTTATAACCGCGGTTATTGGGAAAAACTATTGCAGGGAAAAATGGCTCCTTGCCCCCCCAGGTCCTCACCAAGTGTCCCCCTACTCTGTGCCTGCTCCTCACACACCCATAATGGCCTCTTCACCTCCCCTGCCCTCTCCCATTCCCTCATAATGCAGTGTTTCTGTGCCACAGTTTCATTTGAAATGTCAGCTATTCGCAGCTACAGTCGAGGCTACAGAAGGCTTTGTGCTGCAAACTCAGTCCCTAGATCCCCTTTAACTCCCAAATTTCACTTGGTGTCCTCTAGCCAACCCTTCCACCCACCTCTAGCCTAATAACATTTGCATGTTTTTTGACCTGCAATTGGCTTGTTTCCTGCATTTCATTTTCCCATATCCTTGGCTATAGCCACAGCTTCCTCTCGCATAGAGGAAAAAAAAAAAGATGGCGGCTTCATTTCCAAAAACACCGGTTTTGGCAAATTACCCCAGATATAACTATCTATTTTGGAGAAGGGGGAACCACCTTCTCCATATTTAAAAAGCTACTGCCCAGAATAACCACAAACCACAATAAGGCCTCCAGTAAATGCTTCATGCCCAAGTTGTTTCGGAACTGGTCCAAATCCATCCAGTGGTTTGGGTTGTGCGATCGGAAAAAATTTAATGTTTTTGTTTTTGGAAAAATGAATGGGAAATAGGTTGCAACTTTTTTTTTCTTAGTAACTTTTTTATTTTACCAAACTGCATTCTAGGGGGGCCTGCGTGTCCCTAATTGACCTTAGAATTTTAGCCAAAATTCCAATGGATGTCTGACTCACCTTAACTATACAGCGGCGCCCTATAATATATATTCAAGGAAAAACATTAGTTGCAGTGACGTCAAGGTGAGAACTTTATGCAACAAAAACCCCTGAAGTTCGGCTAAAGTCACCTAAACTTCATGCCCCCTGTTGTGTAGCCTATGACCACAATTATGAAATCACAGTTGACATCCCTGATGACATCACTGGTGATATCACTAATTACTATGTGATGGTATCAGACATAACATCATTTATGACTTAGCTAATGAAATCTTTCATTAACTAAATAACAATTTAGGCCATGGCTGTGGCCTTGGACATGGCCAAGGCTGTTGCCACTGGTCATGGTGAAAGACCATGGCTAGTGGCTAGTTAGTGCTGTACAATATGCAGTGGGTACGGCCCAAGGCAATGGCCGAAAGTCATGGATAGTGGCCCCTAAATGTGTTAAAATATACAGTGGGCATGACTGAAGGCCATGGCCATAGGTTATGGCTCAAGGCCATGGCTAGTGGACAGTTAGTGTTATAAAATATACAGTGAGCATGAGCCAAAGGCCATGGGCATGACAATGGCTGAAAGCCATTGTTAGGGGTCTGTAGGTGTTTGAAAACATGCAGTGAGCACAGCCGAAGGCCGTTGCTGGTTAGTGTTACGAGATATACAAGGGGCACAGCCCAAAGGCCTTAGCCACTGACCATGGATGAAGGTGATGGCTAGTGGCCCGTTGTGAGTTACAATATACAGTGGGCATGGCCAAAGGCCATGGCTAGTGGCCCCTTAATGTATTAAAATATACAGTGCGCATGTCTGAAGTCTGTGACCGCTGGCTATGGCTGTAGGCCATGGCTAGTGGACCCTTAATGTGTTGAAATATACAGTGGGAATGGCCAAAGGCTGTGGCCACTGGCCATGGACTGTTAGTGTTGTAATGTAATAAGTGATTCAAATGTGATTTCATCAATGATGTCATATATGTGGTAATTATTGAAGTCACCAGTGATGTCACCATAAATGGGTGATGGCTGAAGTGCTATGGCCGGTCTCTTGGTGACTGGTGTGATACATTGCACAACCCCAACTAGCTGCATTTAAGCAGCACAGTAAAGCAAAAAAAATTACCAGCTGCAAGAATAACATATGCCCAGTTACCTTTACCCCCATACTGAAAATCAAAAGCTGGCACCCATGAATATATGCACGTAAGTGAACATATATCTTAAAGTTAAATATACAAATGTAGTTCAATTGACCCTCCCCTTTGAAGAAAGTGCACAAGACAAAATAGCATTGGACTTTTTTTTAAAAAGTACTAAACACCAGAAAAATAACCCGAGAGAGGTAATGTTTTAACAAATGTGCAGGCAAAATTTAAAAGGTGCGCACCTTTTAAAACCAGCAATCTGTAGTGAAATACTTCCTGGAAAGCAAAATCCCAATATGAGACAAGTGCTTGTGGACTTGTGGGTAAGCGTCTGCACTTGCAACATGACAACAACATTTAAGTCCTGGCAGCCAAATACTCGAGCAATGTTGCCAACCTAAAAAAAATACATTGGTTTACGTCCATCCTCTGAAATAGAGTTACGCTGTTCACCAAGATGTATCCTCTAAGTGTGCTCCAAAAAGCAGCCACAATCAGGGGAGAATAACTGCACCAGTGTCCAGGATTGCAACCTCTCTTACCCATCCTGGGCAAATACTCATGAATTACTTTCCCTCTCATCATTTCCACGCCTCACCTTAATTCCTGCTTTATAAATATTACTTGAAAAGTGCACATAGAAATATATAAATCCTTATAGAACTATTAGGCAAAAAGTGTACAATTGTGGCATATTGACTGGGAGACTACAAATACCAAAATGCAATTCAGCAAAAGGCAAAATAATTGTCTCTCAGAGAGCACTGGGAACATAGAAGATCTTTGAACCATATTGGGGCATCATATATACATATATGGGACCCCCGCAGAACTGGAAGTCATCAAAGGACCCAGCCGATTCCAGAAAAAGGTCAAGCGATCAACACATCCATTCACGGCTAAATCGTCATGACCTGGAAAAAAAAAGATGGTCCTGGACGCCGGAAAGACTCTTCACAAAAACAAGAAGATAGCCACAAGTACACACGACGGGAGTCAAGGAAGAATCCGATAACCCTCACCAGATCGCAAACAAACTTACAATGGGGTCGTGGAACACAAGAGGATTCGTTCACTTGACACTCAACTCAGATGTACAACTGGGGACCTTTGACCTTCTTTGTTTACAGGAGACTTGGCTCCTCAGGAAGCCAACAATAGATGGCTTCGAAATCGACTTCTCCCCAGCTACACAAGGAGCGTTGGGCAGGCCCTCCTCAGGTCTCTTGACAGCAGTCAGAATCTGTAGTGGCCTACAACTCAAACAAACAATACTATCTAACACGTCAATTCTGGCCTCTTTGGTATCAGAACAGAAACCCGGAGACTGGGAGAACAGGAACAAACCAACATCTTATCTAGTGATAAATACATACTGGAACCCAAAAGTCGTGAAAGAAACAGCCCTTCTTGAAATCATCGGCCAAACGATAGAGACATGCCTTAATACGATGACAATTGACCACATCATAGTATGCGGGGATTTAAATTTAACATTACCTAACATTGGTCAAACTACATCAAATTGCAATTCACACTCCATATTGGCTCCTACCGTCTCTTCAACAACTCGAGAATCTGACCTGAGAGGCAAGGGATGGGAACTGCTCATGGATGCACTAGATCTCCATAACCTCCATTATCTGATCTCGACCACACCAAACCAGATTCCAACTTGGGAACAAGGCTCACGCAACGCCTTTCTGGATCACATATATGTATCCAGAAATTTGCTCGCAATGATATCTGCATATGAAGTTATAAGAACTCAAAACAGTGATCACAACCTCCTGATGGCCTCATGGTCAGCCCCAGAAAGGAAATCGGAGGCAAACCGCCAGGAAATGACTACCTCAATTCTTACTAATGGTGCAGGGACCCGACTAAGACTCTCTGATGAAGCAATAAGAACCATTACAAGGACCTTTGAAAGAACTATTGCGGTGCCAGGGGAAGCAAATCCACCTGACTATTATCCCCTGTTGATCCCATACCAACAGCAAAGGAAAACTCAATCTTCAGTAAAAAAGCCAAATCATATATACAATAAATCACTGGTGGAGAAAAGAAGGGAAATGAGAAGAATTTTACGCAAAGCGAAATCTTGCCCCTCAAAACAAACAGAGGAGGCAGCAATATCTGCGAAAAAGTCTTACAAAAGCTGGCTTAAATCGCACCGAGCCATTTTGTACCAGGAAGACTCTGAGACTATGCTAAAGACCCTAAGTGGGAAACAATCTAAAACTTTCTGGGCCTTGATCAACCCGAAAGGAAATAACTCAAATGAGGCCCTAGCTAACTCAATTGGAGAGAATCACTGGAGATCATTCTTCTCGGATATGTTCGCCCCACCAAAGGGCAACTCCCAAGAAGCAATAAGGCCCAAAAAAAATCGATGGGACATTGAAAAGGATGAAAAGGAAATCTGCGAAAAAATAAGGAAATTGAACAACTCAAGGGCACCTGGACCCGACGGAATCTCTAACATGGATCTCAAAACGAACATCGAAGTATGGAGCGGACTCATAGCCCGAATATTCCAACAATGTGCGGACACCCAATCCATTCCGAAATCTTGGAAATTAGCAAACGTGGTCCCAATTTTCAAGAAAGGCGATAAAGGCAACCCAGCAAATTACCGCCCAATAGCCTTACTGGACACCATTGGGAAATTGTTTGGAGCCTTTCTTCTAGACAAATTCAAGAACTGGGCAGCCACTTCCGAATTACACGATGACTTTCAGACAGGATTTGTAAAAAATATTGGAACACTGGCTAACATAATGCTACTCAGTGTATTGAAAGCCAAGGTGCTAGAGGGACGACCGAAGATACACCTGGCGTTCATAGACCTCTCTCACGCATTCGACACGGTGAATAGAGAGTGCCTTTGGACTAAATTGAGGACAGGGAACTGCCCGACATCAATCCTGAACCCAATCATGGAGTTGTACTCTGGAACATCCATGAGGGTCAGACTTAATGGAAAAGGACAACTTTCAGAGGAGATCAACACTTACAGAGGCGTGAAACAAGGTTGCCCACTGGCCCCCGCACTGTACAACGCGTTCATTGGAGATTACCAACACTGGGACCCCACCATTAGAACATTTCCGCCTAGAATTGGAGATGAAACGGAGGGCAGACTACTCTACGCCGACGATATCTTATTACTGGATCAAACCGCCATAGGGCTACAACGCAAACTTACTTCGCAGAATATCTTGAGACCAACGACCTGATTTTAAACTCATCAAAAACAAAAATAATGATTCTGGAAAAATCCACCACACAAAAAGAAAAATCTAAATGGTTCTTGGCTGGAGAGAAATTGGAGAAAGTAAAATCATTCCGATACCTGGGAGTCACGATAAGCGCAAATCGCTTTGAAACCCCCATGCAGGAATCCTTGATTGCCAAGACCAAAATCATGATAACACAAGCTCGACTCATGGATAATAAATACGGAAGATTCTCACTGAAACCAGTGTTGAACTTCTACACAGCGAAAGCGGTACCGGCTATCACCTACGGTGCAGAAGCGATGCCCATGATTCCAGAACGGACCTGGCAGAAGCTAGAAGGCTTATTTTGGAGGAAAATTCTAATGCTCCCAAATTCTACTCCGATGGCATCTATTCGCAGAGAAATCAACGTCATCTCTTTAAAAGGAAGAGTCAAGCTAAACATCCTAATGCTGAACCGGAAAATTAGACTATCCTCTGTGAAGATCTTCAAGTTTATAAAGGAAGAACTCAAAACAGGAGAGAACAACATCTTAGCCGCTTGGGAGCAAAGAAATACAGAAACCCTTGAGGAAATTGGAAGCTCATGGGAAGAATTAGAAAGCAACCCCGCCAAAACAGTAAAAAAATTTAAACAAATGGACTGGATCAAAACGCTGGAAGAGGCCGCCAAATACAAACTGGCCGCGGACCTACCAGTCAATTACCAAAAACAAAATGAACCCATGAGCTATTTACTACAAGGTCCAAGTAAGCAAATTAGAAACACCTTTCTAAGGGCCAGGCTGAATCTCTTACACACGAAAGAAATTCTATTCATCAGAGGCTCCGCTGCTAATAACCTCTGCAGATTCTGCGATAAACCCGAAACAAAAGAAACCTTGAGGCATCTGCTGCTTTCATGTCCGGGACTAGCGGCCAAAAGAATGATACACATGGGCCACTTATCCAAAAACAGCAGTTGCGGGGAGGAGGAATACTGGTGGAATATCCTGATGTCAGGTGGAAATGTAAAATCAGTAATCGCAGTCGGCCAGTTCTTCCAGAATATAAACCTGATGAAAGAAGATGCAATCTAACAAGTACATTTTCACCTGTCTAGACACAGATGCGCAATAGATCAGAAGCCATGTGAGATCACAAACTCTTTGAACAACAAACTTTGTTAAAACTGTGAAAACAGTTGAATCAAAAAAAAAAAAAGAAAAAAAAATATATATATATATATATATACATATACATATATATATATATTCAGTAAAAAAACTTTGTTAAAGGGACGTTATGGTCAAGTTGCACTACTAAAAACCTATGAAATTCAGTGAAAAAAACTTTGTTAAAGGGACGTTATGGTTCCAAGTAAAACCGAAAAACCCCTGAAATTCGCCTGTTATGGTAACCTAATGTCATCTTTGATGTCCTGGGTGTTAGTCTTAGCAGCGCACAGTGGTGGCGTGAGTTATGGTTGCTTAGGTTACCATAACTGGCAAATAACAGGGTTTTTTCGGTTTTACTTGGAACCATAACATCCCTTTAACAACGTTTTTTTCCACTGAATTTCATAGGTTTTAAATAGCGCAACGTAACCATAACGTCCCTTTAACAAAGTTTTTTTACTGAATTTCATAGGTTTTTAGAAGCGCAACTTAACCATAACGTTCCTGTAACAAGCTTTTTTCACTGAATATAGATAATATAAATTGGATAAATGTTTACTAGTATTCCCTTAGTTTATATACATATAACATAAAACATACTGAACCCCCTACCTGCGCTAGTTGTTCTCATGTCCGCAGACCATGCGCATGTTCGCGGACGGACTCGGTCAACATGAACACTATCCAAAAACTCAGGGGGTATCTTACATTGTTGTGTCATGCAATAAAAACACTGAACATGTTCAAAAAGCAGCACAAAAATACATTACAATCAATAATAAATAAGAAGTGGAAAGTGTATATGTAAGACACCAACCGTCCAATTACATAGCATATACAACATAATAGAATGCACCAAAACAAAACAAATATGCCTCCAACAGAATTACCTCACAGAAACTGCACAGCAAAAATCAACAGCACACCTACGCAGCAGTAACAGCAAAACCTAACAAGAAACTAATGAGTAAACTACCTTTAATGTATATATTTATAAACTTTCTGTATTAGGTACACTAAAAGTAATATATATTTTTTTTTACTCAGAAATGTCTAGTACTTTGGAATGGCTGGAAGACAATTTTCCCCAGGATGAAATGAGTGAAAACAGTGATATTAATGGTAGACACTACACTTCTCTATATAAACCAATTAATAACCATTACTTTATGTGTACTTAACAATTTTCTTTTTTTCACAGACCATACAGACATTAAAAATAATACAGAAACAGAGACCTCATCTGCAGCGAATGGAGCAAAAAACAGATCTATTAAAGGAATAGTGCGCTCAGAAATATAATTGTCCCGAGGGTTCGGCATGTATTTTTAAGCATACGTTGATCAATCGTACAAACGTTTTCTATGCACCTTAGCGTACTTTTCCTCTTTTTTATACTAAATCAGGCAGCAGGGCGTGGCCATCTTGTGATAATCTTATCCGTTTCCGCATCGCCCAAAGTGGACTGCTCTGGCGGCACTAATTCATTTTTGCCCCGCCCCTGAAGCTGATATCACCAAACCTAATAATAATCTCCGCCTATCTCCAGGACGTTACTGGGCAGCGTAGCAAAATGCGCCCAGTCATCATCTACGTGTTAACGTTAGTTGACGCAGAACCGGAATATCAACACACATCATCTCACAACACAGCGCGTCCCAATTTTGAATATAAAATATACTTTTAAAGGAAATAGAAAAACTGTACAATTCGTAAAGTACTTTTATTTTACAATAAACACTACGAGAACATCCGGCGATTGCCATATTCAAGCAAATGGGTAATTTTTTTCTTTGTTCTCCATCCGCAAATGTTTATCTTGAGTCACGCGGTGTTCCTTTTGGGTATAATAAGTGCATTAGATGCACCGTCAATCGAAAGGCTTTGGAATCAGCTTGGTGCTAGGCCACCGTGAACGTTGTCAGGTTGCTCCTTATCGCAGGTACCACGTAAGGGCATATCAGCTCATGGCGATCGTCCCAAAAAAGCATCATTGTGATCCAGCCATTCAAGTGTATCTGCAGCTGCCGGTTAAAAAACCTGTCGGTTGGTATCTGGAATCGATGACAATTGCAAAAAGGCAGGATGTAGCTGTTTCAAAAACATAACAGAAATGTATGTCAGTAGCCAATCTTTATTACAATTTATCATTTTACTCATTCATTCAGCCCCAGGTTAAAAGTGATGATGACCACAGATGTGAAACAATGGGAACACAGAGAAATAAACATGGAAAGTAGTCCACAATTTGCTTAAGGTTAGTGCTATGGAGTATGTTCAGCTCGAAATGGGTTGTAGAGGCTGACACTACAATCAGGGAGCAAGCTAAGTGCAAGAAGAACACATAGACGTAAATTTAATGAAATATTAGCGTTGAATTAGGCATTTGTGGAACCTGGGGGAACCCAGTGGTAGACTACATGCATCTCAATGCTGGCCTGCCCATGTGCCCGGGACAAAGAGAAGTGCACACACAGGTTGTAGTTGCCTGTCGTTGCAATATGCCACAAAGAACAACCGAGTACAATGTAAGCCAGCAATAACGGTCGGCGAATGATAAATTGACTCATTAGTCTATAAAATCGGCGAAAGTAAAACTTACATAATATTCATCATTTCTATTCTCTCGGCGTAATGCAGAGACTCCGTTCAAGTCAACAAATTTTCATAAATGAAATTACATCTTCCATTGTCCATGTTTTGGAATGTGACCCTTATCATATTTGACGGTATTACACCCCTCCCTTCATTCATTCCTTTCGAAACCATCCCTTTCTTTCAAGGTCGAAAAACAATTGAACCGTATACTGTGTACAATGCGTGGGTTTGCTCAGCTTGCAAGCAAAAATTCACAGCCGCTGACCTTAGAAATATTTTGAAAAACATATGAATTGTTTGCTGCCATCCACCAATGGTGTGCGAAATTTCTAGTGATTTACTTTGTTCCTCTGGAGAACTTCGCACTCTCCCAGCGACTTCCACAGCCAGCCGACACCACCTGTCAGCTCAGCCCATCTCCTGTTTACACGACAAATCACGTGAACGTTTTTCGCAAGGAGCAAGTCTTGACAAAATGTGCTTGTATGAGGATGTCCGAGCAAGCCCTGCTACTACCCCCTCCGGCCAGGCCGCGGTCCCCTGAACCCATGACCACAGTTATATATTAGAGGCCTATAAATTGCACACATGTGTTTGTACTATCCCATTTTGGGTCAGTAGCAAGGGGAAGGGTGTAGGCATCTTGCCCCTGACACAACCGGTGGGGGTCGGAATTGATAGCTGCCACTCCTTCTTGGAATGAACTTTATTCCTCTGCATATCTCACATCACTACCACTCTTACACACTTTGGTCAGGTTCCCTCCCTTCTTACATGTCCTGCATACATCATTTCTACAGGGCAAGGAGGACTGGTTGAGAAGTGCTCTCCCTCTCCACACACATAGCAAGCAGTGTTCATCCTTAAGCCTTACACATGAGGTGGTTGGGAGGGACCAGATCTGCCCTGTCACCTTGCGGCGGAGAAGGGAGCCTGCGCCCTGAAGGCCTTTGGGGGCCTGCTGCCCACAGTGTTCACCTCGCCCTTTGTAGGGGTCAGGGCCACTGAATAGGTCAAAGATTGCTCAGCCTGGTCGAGGTAAAGGTCCTTTATCATCAATAACCATTCCTGCAGCTTTTTCTCCACAATACACCTGATGATCTGATCACACAGAAGGCTGTCAGCAAGGGCGCCAAGTTCGCAATTCTTCATCAGTCCGCGAAGAGCGGCTCCAAATACGCCCACTTTCTCGCCTGGCTGTTATGAACGGGAAAAAGCAAATGTCGCTCCATCACAACATTCACAGGGAGACCAAATTGGGCCAGAAGCACCTGCTAAGCAGCCTGGTACATTTCCCTGTTATCCCCTAGCCCTGCTCCAACAGGAATTACAGGCAAGGCCACAAACATCCTCCGTCCTTCCACACCCAGACAGATTAGCAGGATGGCCGGCTTTCTTTCAGGGTCAAAAACTCCTTTCCCCAATCGCAATGAGATATGTATCAAATATCTTCTTCCATTGAACCCATGTGATGGCAGGTTCAGCAGGTGCTGCTTGACACACGGTTGGTACCTGTATGGTTGCCTCCATGACTGTACCTGGTGCGGCTCCCTAAATACCAAACCAGTACCCAAATGGCAAATACAGATGAAAATGCACTCTGCAATGCCGACAAGTTCAGCAGTTTACAGGGCTAATACCACCATCCGCCATGAGGTGGCGCCAGAAGCTCCGCAGATTATCACCTTTTGCTTCTTAAATCCTTCCAACTTTGGCACGGGAGGAAAAACGAATCACTAATATGTTCCATGCAAGTCCCCCTTTGGGGGGCAGCAATGGGACCAGGCGAAGAAAGAGACTGGATGCGGGAATCAGGTAAGTTTGTTTATTTTAGTGAAAATATGCTCCCAACATGGGAGCCTCCCCATCGGCATCCCGAGTAACTAAGCAACTGCTGGCTGCTGTCCTTCGCACAGCATGTCACACAGGAGCCTTCAAAGGATGCTCCTGCACGACTCGCTGCATGAGGGCCAGCAGCCCAGGCACCCATGAAGCCGCAACCATCACGTGCGGACGCAGCCGCACCATCAGTAACCCTCTACAGAATACTTTCATGGATTAACAGAAGCACAGTTTAAAAATAAAATGCGGATGCTGTGTGTTTACTTAGTGTTTTATGAGATATTTCAAACTAAGAAAACACACGGTACCTGCTACTGTAGACTGTCTCCCATCCAGCAACCGGGGCCGACTTGCTTAGCATCAGTCAAGTGGTCTTGTAACTTGTGCTCATTTATTAGGCAACATGGCTTGAGGGAGCTGGCACCTTCCTCGCTTTGAAGTTAAGCAGGGTCAGCCCCAGTTACTGCATGGATGGCAGTCCAGGATGCCTACTTACAGTACATGACCTAGAGATAGCCGTTGCTAATGTGTATTTTTTATAGTAGGCAAAATGGATGAAAAAAGAAAAAGGCACTAGCCACGTCCCGTACAGTCACTAGCCATGTCCATAGTAATGGGCACAGTAGTTATGCACTTTTCAGTCTGTAAAAAAAAAGAAAATATAATTACCTAGAAAACATACTATATGAAACAGAATTAGTTACAGCTGTACACATATGTTTATTTGTTAACCATCATGAGTGGACATACTCCATTGAAAAGTAGTACTGAAAGCTTAGGACAAGCGAAAGCAAAGAAAACATTACTCTCAGTCACCTGTATACAAAAAGGTAAATAGTTAGATATAAATGCTGCGTAGCTCTAAAGTAACTTGTGCTAATTTATTAGACAAATAACAAGGGGGGTCCTGGGAGACTCTCTGCCAGACATGAGTCCTGGTTACAAGAGCCTTACCCAGAGTCCTTAGATCACTATCTTTCACAGAGAAGAAATATCCGAAACATATCAGTCTTTGTCCTGCCCTGGGGCAGTCCAGCACCGAAATGCTAGGCAATTCTTCTCTGAACAAGAGTACCAACAGCAACCGCAGACACGTGTTTCATCTAGTTGAACCTCATCAGTAGGGTGTAGCTGTGCCTCTCTAGGAATAGTGAGCAAGGGGTCCACGTCTGGATTACCCTAGTAACTTAGGGTGAGAACCAAAGTTACTTGAAATATGCAAATAACAAGGGGAGTCCTGGGAGACTCTCTGCCAGACATTAGTCCTGGTTACGAGAGACTTACCTAGCATTTCGGTGCTGGACGGAAACTGCACATACCCTTGGCTATCTGTAGTCCTTTATAACCGAGGTTATTGGTAAAACCGATTGCAGCAAAAATGCCTCCCTGCCACCGAGGCCGACACCAAGTGCCCCCCTACTCTGCGCCTGCTCCCCACACTCATGACGGCTTCTTCACCCCTGCCATCTCCCATTCTCCCAAAACTTTCATGACCGTTGCCCCTGGCCCTCACTGGCAAGTCAGCCTTCCAGTTAGGGTCAGGTCAAAGGCCTTAAAACCTCATCCAAGCACTCTCTTGGAGTCAGTCCTGGCGCCTTTGGCACCAGACTCATAACCATGTAGACCAACATTAGAATGGGACTATTTACTTGGGACTATTTAACTTGGGGGGGTTCAGCCAATATGGAGGCACACACATAGCTCAGTTACAAGGAACTGTGCTATGCGGTCTAGTCTTTTGGGTGTGGCAGGCCTGGGACTACTTTGGGTGTGGCAGGCCTGGGACTATTTTACCTGGACTACTTTACCTGAGACTATTTAAACCACATCCAAACAGCAGAACATGCTTTACGTATTCTGCTGTGGGCAGCGTAACGCTCACCCTGTCCAGTTCTTTGATGCCAGCTTACCTGAAACCAAGGAACTGCAGAGAGAGAAAGAACTCTACGAAACTTACCTGGAACAGTATCCTGTCTTCAATCCATCGCCGACTTCAGTTCCACTCACCTAGAATACCATAGCCTGGAAAGAGGAGAAAGAAAGATATTAGTAAGCGTTTACTCACCTTTCCTCCTGATTGAAGAAAGCCACACAATTCTTACCTGGGTAGTCATCTCCTGGTCAGTATCATTGCTGGAACATTACGGCACTCGGCGAGGAACATCGCAACATGCAAGGAGAGAAAAGACACAGGTTAGCAATATAAAAGGCGAAACAGCGCCGCGCATCGCGCATTACTCACCGGACCGCATCGCGCACACTACGCTTTCGCCTACCGGGCCATGCTCATCTTCAAACTGCATGACAACACCAAAATACCTTTCCATACCTAAAAGGAAAGAAGCAAGACATTATTATTCGAACTAAGAGGAACATAAGAACGGCATATAAAGACTGTTTAGCAGCAAACCTACGGAGTCGCAGAAGGCCTGGATTCCCACAGGGGGGGCTTGCACCAGTGAAGTAACTTGGTCGCTGTTCACCCCCCACAACTACGTGCCCCTGCCACGAGGAGCAGGACGGAGAATCCACCTTTTATAATATTAAGGTGAGGAGAGGGCCCAAGGGGGAGAAAGGAGTTGAGGCCAAGGGAGGTGGGAAAACAAAGACAATCTGGTATTGATTCCAGCTCTCCTACATTGCAGACCCATCTTTAACCAGAGGCCTTACCAAGGGACCGGGAGAGGGTTTGAGAGTGCAAATCATCCAACCAGGGCTGGGTGGTGTCCCCGTGGATACCAGGTGAGCCTAACAATAACACACAGGGCCTCATCACAAGTTGGGCTGTAGCCCTTAAATGCAGCGATAATGCTATCTCGGGTTGGCAGCATTTACCTCCAGCTCTAAGCTGGGGGTAAATGCACCACAAACATGCCGATTTTTGGCACAATTACTGCGTGGTAATTAAGCCAGCGGTAATTGCACCAACAATTCCCTATTGGGTCGGGAAATGGGGAATTCCTGTTACCGCCCAACCCGTGATCCGTCGGTAATACCGCTGGATGGTTGGGTGGTTACTCAAATACTGTCATGCCAGTCGGGATACCGCCCGTGATGAGGCTGACAGTGTTTCTGTGATGCTGTTTTATTTGAAATGTTGGCTATTCACAGTGATAGTCAAGGCTACAGAACGCTTTGTGTTGCAAACTCATTCCCTCGTCCCTACAGGCCTGATGGAGTTTGCATGTTTTTTGACATACAAATACATTTTTTCTGCGTTTCATTTTTCGACATCCTCGGCTATAGCCGTAGCTATGTCTTGCTATCTCTTGCATTGAAAGGATGGTGGCTGTTTCATTTATAAACACCCGGTTTCTTGGCAATTAACCCAAGATATAGCTATTTATTTTGGAGAAGGGGGCACACCCTTTTACATGGACGGAACAAACCCAAACCACAAAAAGGACTCAAGTCAAATCTTCGTGCCCCTGTTGTTTTGCACCTGGACCAAATCTGTCCATTGGTTTGGGCTGTGCGGTGAAGAAAAAAGGCTGCAACTTCTTATTTTTTTAATTCCCAGATTTTGCAATCGGGGTGGGGGTGAATTCGGGCTTAGCTAGTTGTCTTCAGAATTTCGCCCATATCTGTCATACGAGTCAAAAGTTATTAGCAATTCATTTTTCAGGTTTCCTATGGAGTCCAACTCACCCTAACTATAGAGCGGAAATCGCCACCCTAGAATACGTATATATATATATATATATATATATATATATATTTTCAGTGAAAAAACTTTGTTAAAGGGACGTTATGGGTAAGTTGCGCTACTAAAAACCTATGAAATTCAGTGAAAAAACTTTGTTAAAGGGACGTTATGGTTCCAAGTAAAACCGAAAAACCCTTGAAATTCGCCAGTTATGGTAAGCTAAGCAACCATAACTCGCGCCACCACCGTGCACTGCTAAGCCTAACACCCAGGACATCAAAGATGACATCACAAATGTCATTGATGACATCACTGATGACATCACATGTCTGACGCCCCCTTTTTTCCTTTCCTGACATATCTAGGCCACATGATTTTCTTCAGTAACAGTCAGGAACTAAAAATTGTAAATGTACTATATTTGTAGAGTTATCCTTCAAGTATGTTCTTACAATAATTCCCTTATGTCCAGTCATATCATATGAAACATATACATAGGTGAAGACACAACCTTGAAAGACAGCAATCATTTTTGTGCATTAAAATTATCAGTAGAGTTATCAGCACTTTCAGATAGTTTTGATGTTTTTTTATTACTGTACCTTCCCTGTATATGCTCATATTTGTATATTTTGTACGCACACTATTTTCCTTAGGGGTCAGACACATCATGTGATATATATAGATAGGGTAAGTAACAGCTTTGAAACAGAGCAATCATTTATCTGCATAAAGGTAATCACTTTCTGCTACTATTGCTGTTTTTTTCTTACTTCAATTCCCTTGTATATATTCATATTTGTATGTGGTGTTGTCTCTTTGTGATTTGTCTATAATAATGCAATTATGTAGTATGTGGGTTTTATTACCTACTTATCACAAGTTTCACTGGACGCAAAACTCTAATATAAAAACAGTTATCATTTCACTATTCAACATGGCAAATATTGCACCTCCATCATGTATGCTGCACACAATGCCTATGTTTATACATGAGTACCTTTGTATACTGGATTGTAATTAATAATAGAATGCTATTTATATCAATGTATAGCTTAATGCACTGATTAGCACTTGATATTTATTCCAATAATCTTTGACACTTTTTTTTATTAACATTACACTAAGAATCCCTTGTACAGACTTTTCATGAAAGGTAAATGCACATGTGATGTCATCAGTGATGTCATCAATGACATTTGTGATGTCATCTTTGATGTCCTGGGTGTTAGGCTTAGCAGTGTACGGTGGTGGCGCGAGTTATGGTTGCTTAGCTTACCATAACTGGCGAATTTCAAGGGTTTTTCGGTTTTACTTGGAACCATAACGTCCCTTTAATAAAGTTTTTTCAATGAATTTCATTGGTTTCTATTAGTGCAACTTTACCATAACGTCCCTTTAACAAAGTTTTTTCATTGATTTTCATAGGTTTTTATTAGTGCAACTTAACCATAACGTCCCTTTAGCAACATTTTTTCATTGAATTTCATAGTTATTTTATTAGTGCAACTTAACCATAACGTCCCTTTAGCAACGTTTTTTCATTGAATTTCATGGTTTTTATTAGTGCAACGTAAACATAACATCCTTTTCAATAGATGAAGACCACTAGCATCATAGGTTCTCAAAGTGGGAACCCGAGGTGGTAAAAAAAGATTTTTCTTCCCAAACCGGAATGCCTGCGGCGTCCCGGTGTAGGAAGGAAAATCTTTTACCAAGATGGACACCATGGAAAGGGAAGGCGGGGTGTATAAAGAGAACACAACAGGGCATGGGTAGGGGGGACCAGGAGGGAGACACAGGGCATGAGAGGGGGGTGGGGGGTAACAGGAGAGAGACACAGGGCATGAGCGGGGGGTGGGGGGTAACAGGAGGGAGACACGGGGCATGAGCAGGGGGTGGGGGGCAACAGCAGGGAGACATGGGGCATGAGCGGGGGGGGCAACAGCAGGGAGACACGGGGCATGAGCGGGAGTAACAGAAGAGAGACACGGGGCATGAGCGGGGGGTGGGGGGCAACAGGAGGGAGACAGGGCATGACCAAGGGGTGGGGGGCAACAGAAGAGAGACATGGGGCATGACCGGGGGTGGGGGGCAACAGGAGAGAGACACGGGGCATGAGAGGGGGGTGGGGGGTAACGGGAGAGAGACACAGGGAATGAATGGGGGTGGGGGGCAATATGAGAGAGACACGGGGCATGAGCGGGGGGTGGGGGGCAACAGCAGGGAGACACAGGGCATGAGCGGGGGGTGGGGGGAAATACGAGGGAGACACGGGGCATGAGCGGGGGGTGGGGGGCAACAGCAGGGAGACACGGGACATGAGCGGGGGCGGGGGGAAAACGAGGGGGACACTGGACATGAGAGGGGGGTGGGGGTAACAGAAGAGAGGCACGGGGCATGAGTGAGGGGTGGGGGGCAACAGGAGGGAGATAAAGGGCATGACTGGGGGATGGGGCAACAGGGAGACACGGGGCATGACTGGGGGGTGGAGGGCAACAGGAGAGAGACACGGGGCATGAGAGGGGGTGGGGGGTAACAGGAGAGAGACACGGGGCATGACCGGGGGTGGGGGGCAACATGAGAGAGACACGGGCATGAGCAGGAGTGGGGGGCAACAGCAGGGAGACACAGGGCATGAGAGGGGGCTGGGGGTAACAGGAGAGAGACACGGGGCATGAGCGGGGGGTGGGGGGCAACATGAGAGAGACATGGGGCATGAGCGGGGGTGGGGGGGCAACAGCAGGAAGACACGGGGCATGAGCAAGGGGTGGGGGAACACGAGGGAGACACGGGAATGAGAGGGGGTGGGGGTAACAGGAGAGAGACACAGGGCATGACCGGGGGTTGGGGGGCAACAGGAGAGAGACACGGGGCATGAGAGGGGGATGGGGTAACAGGAGAGAGACATGGGGCATGAGCGGGGGTGGGGGTAACAGGAGAGAGACATGGGGCATGAGTGAGGGGTGGGGGAAACAGGAGAGAGACACGGGGCATGAGAGGGGGGTGGGGGGTAACAGGAGAGAGACACGGGGCATGAGAGGGGGTGTGGGGTAACAGGAGAGAGACATGGGGCATGAGCAGGGGGTGGGGGGCAACAGCAGGGAGACACGGGGCATGAGAGGGGGGTGTGGGGTAACAGGAGAGAGACATGGGGCATGAGCAGGGGGTGGGGGGCAACAGCAGGGAGACACGGGGCATGAGCGGGGGTGGGAGGCAACAGCAGGGAGACACGGGGCATGAGCGGGGGGTGCGGGGAACACAAGGGAGACACGGGGCATGAGAGGGGTGGCGGGTAACAGGAGAGAGACGCGGGGGGTGAGCGGCAACAGCAGGGAAACACGGGACATGAGCAGGAGGCAACAGGAGAAAGACACGGGGCATGAGCGTGGGGTGGGGGGTAACAGGAGAGACACGAGGCATAAGTGGGGGGTGGGTGGGACAGGAGAGAGACACGGGGCATGAGCGAGGGGTGGAGGGCAACAGCAGGGAGACACGGGGCATGTCCGGGGGTTGGGGGGCAACAGGAGAGAGACACAGAGCATGAGCGGGGGGCAACAGCAGGGAGACACGGGTCATGAGCGGGGGGTGGGGGGGCAACAGAAGGGAGACACGGGGTATGACCGAGAGGAGGGGTAACAGGAGAGAGACTCGGGGTATGAGCAGTGGGGGCAACAGGAGGTAGACACAGGGCATGAGCGGGGGGCAACAGCAGGGAGACACGGGCATGAGCGGGGGGTGGGGGGAACAGGGGAGACACGAGGCATGAGCGGGGAGTGGGGGGAACAGCAGGGAGACACGGGGCATGACCGGGGGTGGAGGGTAACAGGAGACAGACATAGAGCATGAGCGGGGGGTGGGGGGCAACAGCAGAGAGACACGGGGCATGACCGGGCAGTGGGGGGCAACAGGAGAGAGACACGGGGCATGATAGGGGGGTGGGGGTAACAGGAGAGAGACACGGGGCATGAGCGGGGGGTGGGGGCCAGAGCAGGGAGACACGGGGCATGACCAGGGGGTGGGGGGCAACAGGAGAGAGGCACGGGGCATGAGAGGGGGGTGGGGGTAACAGGAGAGAGACACGAGGCATGAGCGGGGGTGGGGGGCAACAGCAGGGAGACACAGGGAATGAGCGGGGCTGGGGGATAACAGGAGAGAGACACGGGGCATGAGCGGGGGTTGGGGGCAACAGCAGCGAGACACGGGGCATGACGGGGGATGGGGGCAACAGGAGAGAGACACGGGGCATGGGATGGGGGTGGGGGTAACAGGAGAGAGACACGGGGCATGAGAGGGGTGGGGTGTAACAGGAGATTGACACGGGGCATGAGTGGGGGTGGGGGGCAACAGCAGGGAGACACGGGGCATGACCGGGGGTCAGGGGCAACAGGAGAGAGACACAGGGCTTGAGAGGGGGGTGGGGGGTAACAGGAGAGAGACACAGGGCATGAGCGGTGGGTGGGGGTAACAGGAGAGAGACATGGGACGTGAGCGAGGGGTGGGGGGAAACAGGAGAGAGACACGGGGAATGAGAGGGGGGTGGGGGGGTAACAGCAGGGAGACATGGGACATGAGCGGGGGAGGGGGGAAAACGAGGGGGACACTGGGCATAAGAGGGGGGCGGGGGGGTAACAGAAGAGAGACACAGGGCATGAGCGAGGGGTGGGGGCAACAGGAGGGAGATACATGGCATGACCGGGGGATGGGGGCAACAGGGAGACACGGGGCATGAGCGGGGGTGGGGGGCAACAGCAGGGAGACACGGGGCATGAGAGGGGGTGGGGGTAACAGGAGAGAGACACGAGGCATGAGAGGGGGGTGGGGGGCAACATGAGAGAGACATGGGGCATGAGCGGGGGTGGGGGCAACAGGAGAGAGACATGGGGCATGAGCGGGGGGTGGGGGGCAACAGCAGGGAGACACAGGGCATGAGCGGGGGGTGGGGGGAATACGAGGGAGACACGGGGCATGAGCAGGGGGTGGGGGGCAACAGCAGGGAGACATGGGGCATGAGCGGGGGGTGGGGGCAACAGCAGTGAGACACGGGGCATGAGCGGGGGTTGGGGGGTAACAGGAGAGAGACACAGGGCATGAGCAGGGGTGGGGAGCAAGAGCAGGGAGACACAGGGCATGACCAGGGGGTGGGGGGCAACAGGAGAGAGACACGGGGCATGAGAGGGGGGTGGGGGGCAACAGCAGGGAGACATGGGGCATGAGCGGGGGTGGGGGGCAACATGAGAGAGACATGGGGCATGAGCGGGGTGGGGGCAACAGGAGAGAGACATGAGGCATGACCGGGGGTGGGGGGCAACAGGAGAGAGACACGGGGCATGAGAGGGGGGTGGGGGGTAACGGGAGAGAGACACAGGGAATGAATGGGGGTGGGGGCAACATGAGAGAGACATGGGGCATGAGCGGGGGGTGGGGGGCAACAGCAGGGAGACACAGGGCATGAGCGGGGGGTGGGGGGAATACGAGGGAGACACGGGGCATGAGCGGGGGGTGGGGGGCAACAGCAGGGAGACATGGGGCATGAGCGGGGGGTGGGGGCAACAGCAGGGAGACACGGGGCATGAGCAGGGGTTGGGGGGTAACAGGAGAGAGACACGGGGCATGAGCAGGGGTGGGGAGCAAGAGCAGGGAGACACAGGGCATGACCAGGGGGTGGGGGGCAACAGGAGAGAGACACGGGGCATTAGAGGGGGTTGGGGGGCAACAGCAGGGAGACATGGGGCATGAGCGGGGGTGGGGGGAACACGAGGGAGACACGGGGCATGAGAGGGGGTGGGGGTAACAGCAGGGAGACATGGGGCATGAGCGGGGGTGAGGGGAACACGAGGGAGACACGGGGCATGAGAGGGGGTGGGGGGTAACAGGAGAGAGACACGGGGCATGAGCGGTGGGTGGGGGGCAACAGCAGGGAGACATGGGGCATGAGCGGGGGTGGGGGCAACAGCAGGGAGACACAGGGCATGACCGTGGGGTGGGGGTAACAGGAGAGAGACACGGGGCATGAGCGAGGGGTGGGGGCAACAGCAGTGAGACACAGGGCATGACCGGGACGTGGGGGGCAACAGGAGAGAGACACGGGGCATGAGAGGGGGGTGTGGCGTAACAGGAGAGAGACACGGGGCATGTGTGTGGGGTGGGGGCAACAGCAGGGAGACACGGGGCATGACTGGGAGGTGGGGGTAACAGGAGAGAGACACAGGGCATGAGCGTGGGGTGGGGGGAACACGAGGGAGACACGGGGCATGACCGGGTGGTGGGTGGCAACAGGGGAGAGACAGGGGGCATGAGAGGGGGGTGGGGAGGCAAGAGCAGGGAGACACAGGGCATGACTGGGGGGTGGGGGGAACACGAGGGAGACACGGGGCATGAGAGGGGGTGGGGGTAACAGGAGAGAGACACGGGGCATGAGCAGGGGGTGGGGGGCAACAGCAGGGAGACACGGGGCATTAGTGGGGGGTGGGGGGCAACAGCAAGGTGACACAGGGCATGACTGGGGGGTCGGGGGCAACAGCAGGGAGAAACGGGGCATGAGCGGGGGTGGGGGGTAACAGGGGAGAGACACGGGGCATGAGTGGGGGGAGGGGGACAACAGCAGGGAGACACGGGGCATGACCAGGGGTTGGGGGCAACAGGAGTGAGACACAGGGCATGAGAGGGGGGTGTGGGGTAACAGGAGAGAGACACAGGGCATGAGAGGGGGGTGGGGGGTAATAGGAGAGAGACATGGGGCATGAGCGGGGGGTGGGGGGCAACAGCAGGGAGACACAGGGCATGAGAGTGGGGTGGGGAGTAACAGGAGAGAGACACGGGGCATGAACGGGGGTGCGGGCAACAGGAGAGAGACACGGGGCATGAGTGGGGGTGGGGGGCAACAGCAGGGAGACACGGAGCATGAGCGGGGCGTGAGGGGCAACACCATGGGGACATTGGGCATAACCGGTCTCGGGGGAACAGGAGATAATCACGGGACATGAGCGGGGGGTGGGGGGCAACAGCTGGGAGACACGGGGCATAACCGGGGGTGGGGGGCAACAGGAGAGAGACACGGGACATGAGAGGGGGGTGGGGGTAACAGGAGTGAGAGACGGGGCATGAGCGGGGGAAACAGCAGGGAGACACAGGGAATGAGCAGGGGCTGGGGGTAACAGGAGAGAGACACAGGGCATGAGCGGGGGTTGGGGGGCAACAGCAGGGAGACACGGGGCATGACCGGGGGTGGGGGCAACAGGAGAGAGACACGGGGCATGAGATGGGGGTGGGGGTAACAGGAGAGAGACACGGGGCATGAGAGGGGTTGGGGTGTAACACGAGAGAGACACGTGGCATGAGCGGGAGTGGGGGGTAACAGGAGAGAGACACGGGGCATGAGAGGGGAGTAGGGGGGTGACAGGAGAGAGACACAGGGTATGAGCGGGGGGTGGGTGTAACAGAAGAGAGACATGGGGCATGAGCGAGGGGTGGGGGGAAACAGGAGAAAGACACGGGGCATGAGAGGGGGTGGGGGTAACAGGAGAGAGACACAGGGCATGACCAGGGGTGGGGGTAACAGGAGAGAGACATGGGGCATGAGCGGGGGGTGGGAGGCAACAGCAGGGAGACACGGGGCATGAGAGGGGGGTGGGGGTAACAGGAGAGAGACACGGGGCATGAGCGGGGGGGTGGGAGCAACAGGAGAGAGACACGGGGCATGAGCAGGTGGTGGGGGGCAACACAAGAGAGACACGCGGCATGAGCGGAGGTGGGGGATAACAGGAGAGAGACACGGGGCATGAGTGGGGGTGGGGGGCAACAGCAGGGAGACACGGGGCATGAGCAGGGCGTGAGGGGCAACACAATGGGGACATTGGGCATAACCGGGGTCGGGGGAACAGGAGAGAATCACGCGGCATGAGCGGGGGGTGGGGGGCAACAGCAGGGAGACACGGGGCATAACCGGGGGTGGGGGGCAACAGGAGAGAGACACGGGGCATGAGAGGGGGGTGGGGGTAACAGGAGAGAGACACGGGGCATGAGCGGGGGGCAACAGCAGGGAGACATGGGGAATGAGCAGGGGCTGGGGGTAACAGGAGAGAGACACAGGGCATGAGCGGGGGTTAGGGGGCAACAGCAGGGAGACACGGGGCATGACCGGGGGGTGGGGGCAACAGGAGAGAGACACGGGGCATGAGATGGGGGTGGGGGTAACAGGAGAGAGACACAGGGCATGAGCGGGGGTTAGGGGGCAACAGCAGGGAGACACGGGGCATGACCGGGGGGTGGGGGCAACAGGAGAGAGACACGGGGCATGACCGGGGTTGGGGGCAACAGGAGAGAGACACGGGGCATGAGAGGGGGTGTTGGGGTGACAGGAGAGAGACACAGGACATGAGTGGGGGGTGGGGGTAACAGGAGAGAGACATGGGGCATGAGCGAGGGGTGGGGGGAAACAGGAGAGAGACACAGGGCATGAGAGGGGGGTGGGGGGTAACAGGAGAGAGACACAGGGCATGAGAGGGTGTGTGGGGTAACAGGAGAGAGACACTGGGCATGAGCAGGGGGTGGGGGCAACAGCAGGGAGACACGAGCATGAGCGGGGGGTGGGGGCAATAGCAGGGAGAAACGGGACATGAGAGGGGGGTGGGGGGTAACAAGAGAGAGACACGGGGCATGAGCGGGGGGTGGGGGCAACAGGAGAGAGACACGGGGCATGAGCAGGGGGTGGGGGGCAACACGAGAGAGACACGCGGCATGAGCGGGAGTGGGGGGTAACAGGAGAGAGACACGGGGCATGAATGGGGGTGGGGGGCAACAGCAGGGAGACACGGGGCATGAGCGGAGCATGAGGGGAAACACCATGGGGACATTGGGCATAACCGGGGTCGGGGGAACAGGAGAGAATCACGGGGCATGAGCCGGGGGACGGGGGAACATGAGGGAGACACGGGGCATGACAGGGGGGTGGGGGTAACAGGAGAGAGACACCGGGCATGAGCGGGGATGAGGGCCAACAGCAGGGAGACACGGGACATGAGCAGGAGGCAACAGGAGAAAGACACGGGCATGACCGGGGGTGGGGGGTAACTGGAGAGACACGAGGCATAAGTGGGGGGTTGGGGGAACAGGAGAGAGACACCGGGCATGAGCAGGGGGTGGGGGGCAACAGCAGGGAGACACGGGGCATGACCGGGGGTGGGGGGCAACAGGAGAGAGACACAGAGCATGAGCGGGGGGCAACAGCAGGGAGACACGGGGCATGAGCGGGGGGTTGGGGGCAACAGCAGGGAGACACAGGGCATGACCGGGGGGTGGGGGTAACAGGAGAGAGACACAGGGCATGATCGGGGGTGGGGGGCAACAGGAGGGAGACACAGGGCATGACTGGGGGATGGGGGAACACGAGGGAGACACGGGGCATGAGAGGGGGTGGGGGGTAACAGGAGAGAGACACGGGGCATGACAGGGGGTGGGGGTAACAGGTGAGAGACACCGGGCATGAGCGGGGGTGAGTGCCAACAGCAGGGAGACACGGGACATGAGCGGGAGGCAACAGGAGAAAGACACAGGCATGACCGGGGGTGGGGGGTAACTGGAGAGACACGAGGCATAAGTGGGGGGTTGGTGGAACAGGAGAGAGACACCGGGCATGAGCAGGGGGTGGGGGGCAACAGCAGGGAGACACGGGGCATGACCGGGGGTTGGGGGGCAACAGTAGAGAGACACAGATCATGAGCGGGTGGCAAAAGCAGGGAGACACGGGGCATGAGCGGGGGGTTGGGGGCAACAGCAGAGAGACACAGGGCATGACCGGGGGGTGGGAGGTAACAGGAGAGAGACACGGGGCATGATCGGGGGTGGGGGGCAACAGGAGGGAGACACAGGGCATGACTGGGGGATGGGGGAACACGAGGGAGACACGGGGCATGAGAGGGGGTGGGGGGCAACAGGAGAGAGACACGGGGCATGAGTAGGGGGTGGGGGGCAACAGCAGGGAGACACGGGGCATAAGTGGGGGTGGGGGGCAACAGCAAGGTGACACGGGGCATGACTGGGGGGTCGGGGGCAACAGCAGGGAGAAACGGGGCATGAGCGGTGCGTGGGGGGTAACAGGGGAGAGACACGGGGCATGAGTGAGGGGAGGGGGGCAACAGCAGGGAGACACGGGGCATGACCAGGGATTGGGGGCAACAGGAGTGAGACACAGGGCATGAGAGGGGGGTGTGGGGTAACAGGAGAGAGACACAGGGCATGAGAGGGGGGTGGGGGGTAATAGGAGAGAGACACGGGGCATGACCGGGGGGTAGGGGGTAACAGGAGAGAGACATGGGGCATGAGCGGGGGTAGGGGGCAACAGCAGGGAGACACGGGGCATGAGAGGGGGGTGGGGGGTAACAGGAGAGAGACACGGGGCATGAGCGGGGGGTGGGGGCAACAGGAGAGAGACACGGGGCATGAGCAGGGGGTGGGGGGCAACACGAGAGAGACACGCGGCATGAGCGGGGGTGGGGGGTAACAGGAGGGAGACACGGGGCATGAGTGGGGGTGGGGGGCAACAGCAGGGAGACACGGGGCATGAGCAGGGCGTGAGGGGCAACACCATGGGGACATTGGGCATAACCGGGGTCGGGGGAACAGAAGAGAATCACGGGGCATGAGCGGGGGGTGGGGGGCAACAGCAGGGAGACACGGGACATAACCGGGGGTGGGGGGCAACAGGAGAGAGAAAGGGGGCATGAGATGGGGTGGGGGTAACAGGAGAGAGACACGGGGCATGAGCGGGGGTGGGGGGCAACAGCAGGGAGACACGGGGAAAGAGCATGGGCTGGGGGGTAACAGGAGAGAGACACAGGTCATGAGCGGGGGTTGGGGGGCAACAGCAGGGAGACACGGGGCATGAGATGGGGGTGGGGGTAACAGGAGAGAGACACGGGGCATGAGAAAGGGTGGGGGTGTAACAGGAGAGAGACACAGGCCATGAGTGGGGTGGGGGGCAACAGCAGGGAGACACGGGGCATGACCGGGTTCGGGGGCAACAGGAGAGAGACACGGGGCATGAGAGGGGGGTGGGGGGGTGACAGGAGAGAGACACAGGGCATGAACGGGGGGTGGGGGTAACAGCAGGGAGACACGAGCATGAGCGGGGGGTGGGGGCAATAGCAGGGAGAAACGGGGCATGAGAGGGGGGTGGGGGGTAACAGGAGAGAGACACGGGGCATGAGCGGGGGGTGGGGGCAACAGAAGAGAGACACGGGGCATGAGCAGGGGGTGAGGGGCAACACGAGAGAGACACGCGGCATGAGCGGGGGTGGGGGGTAACAGCAGGGAGACACGGGGCATGAGCAGGGCGTGAGGGGCAACACCATGCGGACATTGGGCATAACCGGGGTCGGGGGAACAGGAGAGAATCACGGGGCATGAGCGGGGGTCGGGGGAACATGAGGGAGACACGGGGCATGAGAGGGGGGTGGGGGTAACAGGAGAGAGACACCGGGCATGAGCAGGGGTGAGGGCCAACAACAGGGAGACATGGGACATGGGCGGGAGGCAACAGTAGAAAGACACGGGCATGACCGGGGGTGGGGGGTAACTGGAGAGACACGAGGCATAAGTGGGGGGTTGGTGGAACAGGAGAGAGACACCGGGCATGAGCAGGGGGTGGGGGGCAACAGCAGGGAGACACGGGGCATGACCGGGGGGTGGGGGGCAACAGGAGGGAGACACAGAGCATGAGCGGGGGGCAACAGCAGGGAGACACGCGGCATGAGCGGGGGTGGGGGGGACAGGAGAGAGACACGGGGCATGAGCGGAGAGTGTGGGGTAACAGGAGAGAGACACGGGGCATGAGCAGGGGGTGGGGGCAACAGCAGGGAGACACGAGCATGAGCGGGGGGTGGGGGCAATAGCAGGGAGAAACAGGGCATGAGCGGGGGGCAACAGCAGGGAGACACGCGGCATGAGCGGGGGTGGGGGGGACAGGAGAGAGACACGGGGCATGAGCGGGGGGTGGGGGGCAACACGAGAGAGACACGCGGCATGAGCGGAGAGTGTGGGGTAACAGGAGAGAGACACGGGGCATGAGCAGGGGGTGGGGGCAACAGCAGGGAGACACGAGCATGAGCGGGGGGTGGGGGCAATAGCAGGGAGAAACAGGGCATGGGAGGGGGGTGGGGGGCAACAGTAGAGAGACACGGGGCATGAGCGGGGGTGGGGGCAACAGGAGAGAGACACGGGGCATGAGCAGGGGGTGGGGGGCAACACGAGAGAGACACGCGGCATGAGCGGGGGTGGGGGGTAACAGGAGAGAGACACGGGGCATGAGTGGGGGTGGGGGGCAACAGCAGGGAGACACGGGGCATGAGCGGGGTGTGAGGGGCAACACCATGGGGACATTGGGCATAACCGGGGTCGGGGGAACAGGAGAGAATCACGGGGCATGAGCCGGGGGACGGGGGAACATGAGGGAGACACGGGGCATGACAGGGGGTGGGGGTAACAGGAGAGAGACACAGGGCATGAGCGGGGGTGAGGGCCAACAGCAGTGAGACACGGGACATGAGCGGGAGGCAACAGGAGAAAGACATGGGCATGACCGGGGGTGGGGGGTAACTGGAGAGACACGAGGCATAAGTGGGGGGTTGGTGGAACAGGAGAGAGACACCGGGCATGAGCAGGGGGTGGGAGGCAACAGCAGGGAGACACGGGGCATGAGCGGGGGGTTGGGGGCAACAGCAGGGAGACACGGGGCATGACCGGGGGGTGGAGGTAACAGGAGAGAGACACGGGGCATGATCGGGGGGTGGTGGGCAACAGGAGGGAGACACAGGGCATGAATGGGGGGTGGGGGGAACACAAGGGATACACGGGGCATGAGAGGGGGTGGGGGGTAACAGGAGAGAGACACGGGGCATGAGCAGGGGGTGGGGGGCAACAGCAAGGAGACACGGGGCATGAGCGGATGGTGGTGGCCATCAGCAGGGAGACACGGGGCATGAGTGGGGGTGGGGGGGACACGAGGGAGACACGGGGCATGAGAGGGGGGTGGGGGTTAACAGGACAGAGACACGGGGCATGAGCGGGGGGTGGGGGGGCAACAGCAGGGAGACACGGGGCATGACCGGGGGATGGGGGTACAGGAGACAGACACAGGCATGAGCAGGGGTTGGGGGGCAACAGGAGAGAGACGTGGGGCATGAGCGGCGGGTGGGGGCACCAGCAGGGAGACAAGGGGCATGACCGGGGGGTGGAGGGCAAGAGCAGGGAGACACAGGGAATGACCGGGGGCTGGGGGCAACAGGAGAGAGACGTGGGGCATGAGCAGCGGGTGGGGGCAACAGCAGGGAGAGAAGGGGCATGAGCTGTGTGTGGGGGGAACACGAGGGAGACACGGGGCATGAGCGGGGGGTGGGGGGAACACGAAGGAGACACGCGGCATGAGGCGCAACAAGAGGGAGACACGGGGCATGAACAGGGGTGTGGGTAACAGGAGAGAGACACAGGGCATGAGCGGTGAGTGGGGGGCAACAGGAGGGAGACACGGGCCATGAGCTGGGGGTGGGGGAACACAAAGGGGACACGGGGTATGAGTGGGGGTTGGGGGTTAACAAGAGAGAGACACGGGGCATGAGCGGGGGGTGAGGGGCAACAGCAGGGGGACACGGGGCATAACCGGGGGGCAACAGCAGGGAGACACGGGACATGACCGGGAGGTGGGGGTAACAGCAGGGAGACACAGGGCATGAGCGGGGGGTGGGGGGTAACAGGGGAGAGACACGGGGCATGAGTGGGGGTGGGGGGCAACAGCAGGGAGACACAGGGCATGACCGGGGTGTGGGGGGCAACAAGAGAGAGACACAGGGCATGAGAGGGGGGTGGGGGGTAACAGGATAGAGACGCAGGGCATGAGACGGGGGTGGGGGGTAACAGGAGAGAGACAGGGGGCATGAGAGGGAGGTGGGGGGTAACAGGAGAGAGACATGGGGCATGTGCGGGGGGTGGGGGGCAACAGCAGGGAGACACGGGGCTTGAGCGGAGGGTGGGGGGCAACAGCAGGGAAACAAGGGGCTTGAGAGGGGTGGAGCGTAGCAGGAGAGAGACACGGGGCATGAGCTGGGGGTGGGGGCAACAGCAGGGAGACACGGGGGCATGAGAGGGGGTGGGGGGTAACAGGAGAGAGACACGGGGCATGAGACGGGTGTGGGGGGTAACAGCAGGGAGACACGGGACATGAGCGGGGTGGGCGGGCAACAGCAGGGAGACACGGGGCATGAGCGGGGGGTGGGGATAACAGGGGAGAGACACGGGGCATGAGTGGGGGGTAGGGGGCAACAGCAGGGAGACATGGGGCATGACCGGGAGGTGGGGGGCAACAGGAGAGAGACATGGGGCATGAGAGGGTGTGGGGGGTAACAGTAGAGAGACATGGGGCATGAGAGGGGGGTGGGGGGTAACAGGAGAGAGACACAGGGCATGAGAGGAGGGTGGGGGCGTAACAGGAGAGAGACATGGGGCATGAGTGGGGAGTGGGGGGCAACAGCTGGGAGACATGGGGCATGAGCGGAGGGTGGGGGGAAACAGAAGGGAGACACGGGGCATGAGAGGGGAGTTGGGGTAACAGGAGAGAGAAACGGGGCTTGAACAGGGGTGGGGGCAACAGGAGAGAGACACAGGGCATGAGCGGGGGTGGGGGGCAACAGGAGAGAGACACGGGCATGAGCAGGGGGTGGGGGGTAACAGGAGAGAGACACAGGGCAGGAGCGGGGGGTTGTGGGCAACAGCAGGGAGACACGGGGCATGACCGGGGGGTGGGGGGCAACAGGAGAGAAACACGGGGCATGAGAGGGGGTGGGGGTAACAGGAGAGAGACACGGGGCATGAGCGGGGGGTGGGGGGCAACAGCAGGGAGACCCAGGGCATGACCGGGGGGTGGGGGGCAACAGGAGAGAGACACAGCAGGGCATGAGCAGGGGGTGGGGGCAACAGCAGGGAGACATGGGGCATGAGTGGGGGTGGGGGGAACATGAGGGAGACACGGGGCATGAGTGAGGGGTGGGGGCTACAGCAGGGAGATACGGGGCATGAGCGGGGGGTGGGGGGCAACAGGAGAGAGACACGGGGCATGAGCGGGGGTCGGGGGCAACAGCAGGGAGACACAGGGCATGACCAGGGGGTGGGGGGCAACAGGAGAGAGACATGGGGCATGAGCGGGTGCAACAGCAGGGAGACACGGGGCATGAGCAGGGGTGGGGGGTAACAGGAGACAGACACGGGGCATTAGCAAGTATTGGGGCCAACCGGAGGGAGACACGGGGCATGAGCGGGGGCTGGGGGCAACAGCAGCGAGACACGGGGCATGAGCAGGGGGTGGGGGAACACGAGGGAGACACGGGGCATGAGCGGAGGGTGGGGATAACAGGAGAGAGACACGGAGCATGAGCTGGAGGTGGGGGGCAACAGCAGGGAGACACAGAGCATGAGCGGAGGGTGGGGTGCAACAGCAGGGAGACAAAGGGCATGAGCGAGGGGTGGGGGGAACACAAGGGAGACACGGGGCATGAGAGGGGGGTAAAGGGAGAGTGACACGGGGCATGAGCGGGGAGTGGGGGGCAACAACAGGGAGACACGGAGCATGACTAGGGGTGGGGGGCAATAGAAGGGAGACACTGGGCATGACCGGGGGGAGGGGGGCAACAGGAGAGAGACATGGGGTATGAGAGGGGGTGGGGGTGAACAAGAGAGAGACACGGGGCATGAGAGGGGGTTGGGGGTAACAGGAGAGAGACACGGGGCATGAGCAGGGGGTGGGGGGCAACAGGAGAGAGATGCGGGGCATGAGAGGGCGTGGGGGGTAACAGGAGAGAGACACGGGGCATGAGCGGGGGGTGGGGGGTAACAGGAGAGAGACACGGGGCATGAGCGGAGGGTGGGGGCAGCAGCAGGGAGACACGGGGCATGAGCGGGGGGTGGGGGAACACAAGGGAGACACGGGGCATGAGCGGGGGGTGGCTGCAACAGGAGAGATACACGGGGCATGAGCAGGGGGTGGGGGGCAACAGGAGAGAGACACAGGGCATGAGCAGGGGATGGGGGCAACAACAGGGAGACACGAGGCATGAGGGCATGAGCGGAGGGTGGGGGGCAACAGCAGGGAGACACAGAGCATGAGCGGGGGGTGGAACACGAGGGAGACAGGGGGCATGAGAGGGGGTGGGGGGTACCAGGAGAGAGACACGGGGCATGAGCTGGGAGTGGGGGCAACAGCAGGGAGACACGGTACATGACCGGGGGCGTGGGACAACAGCAGGGAGACACGGGGCATGAGCGGGTGGTGGGGGGCAACAGAAGTGAGACACGAGGCATGACCAGGGGGTGGGGGGTAAGAGGAGAGAGAAACAGGGCATGAGCGGGGGTGGGGGGCAACAGGAGGGAGACACAGGGCATGAGCGGGAGGTGGGGGGCAACAGCAGGGAGACACGGGGCATGAGCGGGGGTGGGGGGGAACAGGGGAGACACGAGGCATGAGCGGGGAGTGGGGTGAACAGGAGAGAGACACGGGGCATGAGAGGGGGGTGGGGGCAACAGCAGGGAGACACACGGGGCATGACCGGGGGTGGAGGGTAACAGGAGACAGACACAGGGCATGAGCAGGGGGTGGGGGGCAACAGCAGGGAGACACTGGGCATAACCGGGGAGTGGGGGAAACACCAGGGAGACACGGGGCATGACCGGGGGATGGGGGTACAGGAGACAGACACCGGGCATGAGCAGGGGTTGGGGGGCAACAGGAGAGAGACGTGGGGCATGAGCGGCGGGTGAGGGCACCAGCAGGGAGACACGGGGCATGACTGGGGGGTGGAGGGCAAGAGCAGGGAGACACAGGGAATGACCGGGGGCTGGGGGCAACAGGAGAGAGACGTGGGGCATGAGCAGCGGGTGGGGGGCAACAGCAGGGAGACAAGGGGCATGAGCTGTGGGTGGGGGGAACACGAGGGAGACACGGGGCATGAGCGGGGGGTGGGGGGAACACGAAGGAGACACGCGGCATGAGGGGCAACAAGAGGGAGACACGGGGCATGAACAGGGGTGTGGGTAACAGGATAGAGACACAGGGCATGAGCGGTGAGTGGGTGGCAACAGGAGGGAGACACGGGCCATGAGCTGGGGGTGGGGGAACACAAAGGGGACTCGGGGTATGAGTGGGGGTTGGGGGTTAACAGGAGAGAGACACGGGGCGTGAGCGGGGGGTGAGGGGCAACAGCAGGGGGACACGGGGCATAACCGGGGGGCAACAGCAGGGAGACACGGGGCATGACCGGGAGGTGGGGCGTAACAGCAGGGAGACACAGGGCATGAGCGGGGGGTGGGGGGTAACAGGGGAGAGACACGGGGCATGAGTGGGGGTGGGGGGCAACAGCAGGGAGACACAGGGCATGACCGGGGTGTGGGGGGCAACAAGAGAGAGACACAGGGCATGAGAGGGGGGTGGGGGGTAACAGGATAGAGACACAGGGCATGAGACGGGGGTGGGGGGTAACAGGAGAGAGACAGGGGGCATGAGAGGGAGGTGGGGGGTAACAGGAGAGAGACATGGGGCATGTGCGGGGGGTGGGGGCAACAGCAGGGAGACACGGGGCTTGAGCGGAGGGTGGGGGGCAACAGCAGGGAAACACGGGGCTTGAGAGGGGTGGAGCGTAGCAGGAGAGAGACACGGGGCATGAGCTGGGGGTGGGGGCAACAGCAGGGAGACACAGGGCATGACTGGGGGGTGGGGGGTAACAGGAGAGAAACACGGGGCATGAGCGGGGGGCAACAGCAGGGAGACACGGTGCATGACCGGGGGTAGGGGGCAGCAGGAGAGAGACACGGGGGCATGAGAGGAGGTGGGGGGTAACAGGAGAGAGACACGGGGCATGAGACGGGGGTGGGGGGTAACAGCAGGGAGACACGGGACATGAGCGGGGTGGGCGGGCAACAGCAGGGAGACACGGGGCATGAGCGGGGGGTGGGGATAACAGGGGAGAGACACGGGGCATGAGTGGGGGGTAGGGGGCAACAGCAGGGAGACATGGGGCATGACCGGGAGGTGGGGGGCAACAGGAGAGAGACATGGGGCATGAGAGGGTGTGGGGGGTAACAGTAGAGAGACATGGGGCATGAGAGGGGGGTGGGGGGTAACAGGAGAGAGACACAGGGCATGAGAGGGGGGTGGGGGCGTAACAGGAGAGAGACATGGGGCATGAGTGGGGAGTGGGGGGCAACAGCTGGGAGACATGGGGCATGAGCGGAGGGTGGGGGGAAACAGAAGGGAGACACGGGGCATGAGAGGGGAGTTGGGGTAACAGGAGAGAGAAACGGGGCATGAACAGGGGTGGGGGCAACAGGAGAGAGACACAGGGCATGAGCGGGGGTGGGGGGCAACAGGAGAGAGACACGGGCAGGAGCAGGGGTTGGGGTGTAACAGGAGAGAGACACAGGGCATGAGCGGGGGGTGGTGGGCAACAGCAGGGAGACACGGGGCATGACCGGGGGGTGGAGGGCAAGAGCAGGGAGACACAGGGAATGACCGGGGGCTGGGGGCAACAGGAGAGAGACGTGGGGCATGAGCAGCGGGTGGGGGGCAACAGCAGGGAGACAAGAGGCATGAGCGGGTGTAACAGCAGGGAGACACGGGGCATGAGCAGGGGTGGGGGGTAACAGGAGACAGACACGGGGCATTAGCAAGTATTGGGGCCAACCGGAGGGAGACACGGGGCATGAGCGGGGGCTGGGGGCAACAGCAGGGAGACACGGGGCATGAGCAGGGGGTGGGGGAACACGAGGGAGACACGGGGCATGAGTGGAGGGTGGGGATAACAGGAGAGAGACACGGAGCATGAGCTGGAGGTGGGGGGCAACAGCAGGGAGACACAGAGCATGAGCGGAGGGTGGGGTGCAACAGCAGGGAGACACAGGGCATGAGCGAGGGGTGGGGGGAACACAAGGGAGACACGGGGCATGAGAGGGGGGTAAAGGGAGAGTGACACGGGGCATGAGCGGGGAGTGGGGGGCAACAACAGGGAGACACGGAGCATGACTAGGGGTGGGGGGCAATAGAAGGGAGACACTGGGCATGACCGGGGGGAGGGGGGCTACAGGAGAGAGACATGGGGTATGAGAGGGGGTGGGGGTGAACAAGAGAGAGACACGGGGCATGAGAGGGGGTTGGGGGTAACAGGAGAGAGACACGGGGCATGAGCAGGGGGTGGGGGGCAACAGGAGAGAGATGCGGGGCATGAGAGGGGGTGGGAGGTAACAGGAGAGAGACACGGGGCATGAGCGGGGGGTGGGGGGTAACAGGAGAGAGACACGGGGCATGAGCGGAGGGTGGGGGCAGCAGCAGGGAGACACGGGGCATGAGCGGGGGGTGGGGGAACACAAGGGAGATACGGGGCATGAGCGGGGGGTGGCTGCAACAGGAGAGATACACGGGGCATGAGCAGGGGGTGGGGGGCAACAGGAGAGAGACACAGGGCATGAGCAGGGGATGGGGGCAACAACAGGGAGACACGAGGCATGAGGGCATGAGCGGAGGGTGGGGGGCAACAGCAGGGAGACACACAGCATGAGCGGGGGGTGGAACACGAGGGAGACAGGGGGCATGAGAGGGGGTGGGGTGTACCAGGAGAGAGACACGGGGCATGAGCTGGGAGTGGGGGCAACAGCAGGGAGACACGATACATGACCGGGGGCGTGGGACAACAGCAGGGAGACACGGGGCATGAGCAGGTGGTGGGGGGCAACAGAAGTGAGACACGAGGCATGACCAGGGGGTGGGGGGTAAGAGGAGAGAGAAACAGGGCATGAGCGGGGGTGGGGGGCAACAGGAGGGAGACACAGGGCATGAGCGGGAGGTGGGGGGCAACAGCAGGGAGACACGGGGCATGAGCGGGGGTGGGGGGAACAGGGGAGACACGAGGCATGAGCGGGGAGTGGGGTGAACAGGAGAGAGACACGGGGCATGAGAGGGGGGTGGGGGCAACAGCAGGGAGACACACGGGGCATGACCGGGGGTGGAGGGTAACAGGAGACAGACACAGGGCATGAGCAGGGGGTGGGGGGCAACAGCAGGGAGACACTGGGCATAACCGGGGAGTGGGGGAAACACCAGGGAGACACGGGGCATGACCGGGGGATGGGGGTACAGGAGACAGACACCGGGCATGAGCAGGGGTTGGGGGGCAACAGGAGAGAGACGTGGGGCATGAGCGGCGGGTGAGGGCACCAGCAGGGAGACACGGGGCATGACCGGGGGGTGGAGGGCAAGAGCAGGGAGACACAGGGAATGACCGGGGGCTGGGGGCAACAGGAGAGAGACGTGGGGCATGAGCAGCGGGTGGGGGGCAACAGCAGGGAGACAAGGGGCATGAGCTGTGGGTGGGGGGAACATTAGGGAGACACGGGGCATGAGCGGGGGGTGGGGGGAACACGAAGGAGACACGCGGCATGAGGGGCAACAAGAGGGAGACACGGGGCATGAACAGGGGTGTGGGTAACAGGAGAGAGACACAGGGCATGAGCGGTGAGTGGGTGGCAACAGGAGGGAGACACGGGCCATGAGCTGGGGGTGGGGGAACACAAAGGGGACTCGGGGTATGAGTGGGGGTTGGGGGTTAACAGGAGAGAGACACGGGGCATGAGCGGGAGGTGGGGCGTAACAGCAGGGAGACACAGGGCATGAGCGGGGGGTGGGGGGTAACAGGGGAGAGACACGGGGCATGAGTGGGGGTGGGGGGCAACAGCAGGGAGACACAGGGCATGACCGGGGTGTGGGGGGCAACAAGAGAGAGACACAGGGCATGAGAGGGGGGTGGGGGGTAACAGGATAGAGACACAGGGCATGAGACGGGGGTGGGGGGTAACAGGAGAGAGACAGGGGGCATGAGAGGGAGGTGGGGGGTAACAGGAGAGAGACATGGGGCATGTGCGGGGGGTGGGGGGCAACAGCAGGGAGACACGGGGCTTGAGCGGAGGGTGGGGGGCAACAGCAGGGAAACACGGGGCTTGAGAGGGGTGGAGCGTAGCAGGAGAGAGACACGGGGCATGAGCTGGGGGTGGGGGCAACAGCAGGGAGACACAGGGCATGACTGGGGGGTGGGGGTTAACAGGAGAGAAACACGGGGCATGAGCGGGGGGCAACAGCAGGGAGACACGGTGCATGACCGGGGGTAGGGGGCAGCAGGAGAGAGACACGGGGGCATGAGAGGAGGTGGGGGGTAACAGGAGAGAGACACGGGGCATGAGACGGGGGTGGGGGGTAACAGCAGGGAGACACGGGACATGAGCGGGGTGGGCGGGCAACAGCAGGGAGACACGGGGCATGAGCGGGGGGTGGGGATAACAGGGGAGAGACACGGGGCATGAGTGGGGGGTAGGGGGCAACAGCAGGGAGACATGGGGCATGACCGGGAGGTGGGGGGCAACAGGAGAGAGACATGGGGCATGAGAGGGTGTGGGGGGTAACAGTAGAGAGACATGGGGCATGAGAGGGGGGTGGGGGGTAACAGGAGAGAGACACAGGGCATGAGAGGGGGGTGGGGGCGTAACAGGAGAGAGACATGGGGCATGAGTGGGGAGTGGGGGGCAACAGCTGGGAGACATGGGGCATGAGCGGAGGGTGGGGGGGAACAGAATGGAGACACGGGGCATGAGAGGGGAGTTGGGGTAACAGGAGAGAGAAACGGGGCATGAACAGGGGTGGGGGCAACAGGAGAGAGACACAGGGCATGAGCGGGGGTGGGGGGCAACAGGAGAGAGACACGGGCATGAGCAGGGGTTGGGGGGTAACAGGAGAGAGACACAGGGCATGAGCGGGGGGTGGTGGGCAACAGCAGGGAGACACGGGGCATGACCGGGGGGTGGAGGGCAAGAGCAGGGAGACACAGGGAATGACCGGGGGCTGGGGGCAACAGGAGAGAGACGTGAGGCATGAGCAGCGGGTGGGGGGCAACAGCAGGGAGACAAGGGGCATGAGCTGTGGGTGGGGGGAACACGAGGGAGACATGGGGCATGAGCGGGGGGTGGGGGGAACACGAAGGAGACACGCGGCATGAGGGGCAACAAGAGGGAGACACGGGGCATGAACAGGGGTGTGGGTAACAGGAGAGAGACACAGGGCATGAGCGGTGAGTGGGGGGCAACAGGAGGGAGACACGGGCCATGAGCTGGGGGTGGGGGAACACAAATGGGACACGGGGTATGAGTGGGGGTTGGGGGTTAACAGGAGAGAGACACGGGGCGTGAGCGGGGGGTGAGGGGCAACAGCAGGGGGACACGGGGCATAACCGGGGGGCAACAGCAGGGAGACACGGGGCATGACCGGGAGGTGGGGCGTAACAGCAGGGAGACACAGGGCATGAGCGGGGGGTGGGGGGTAACAGGGGAGAGACACGGGGCATGAGTGGGGGTGGGGGGCAACAGCAGGGAGACACAGGGCATGACCGGGGTGTGGGGGGCAACAAGAGAGAGACACAGGGCATGAGAGGGGGGTGGGGGGTAACAGGTAGAGACACAGGGCATGAGACGGGGGTGGGGGTTAACAGGAGAGAGACAGGGGGCATGAGAGGGAGGTTGGGGGTAACAGGAGAGAGACATGGGGCATGTGCGGGGGGTGGGGGGCAACAGCAGGGAGACACGGGGCTTGAGCGGAGGGTGGGGGGCAACAGCAGGGAAACACGGGGCTTGAGAGGGGTGGAGCGTAGCAGGAGAGAGACACGGGGCATGAGCTGGGGGTGGGGGCAACAGCAGGGACACACGGGGCATGACTGGGGGGTGGGGGGTAACAGGAGAGAAACACGGGGCATGAGCGGGGGGCAACAGCAGGGAGACACGGTGCATGACCGGGGGTAGGGGGCAGCAGGAGAGAGACACGGGGGCATGAGAGGAGGTGGGGGGTAACAGGAGAGAGACACGGGGCATGAGACGGGGGTGGGGGGTAACAGCAGGGAGACACGGGACATGAGCGGGGTGGGCGGGCAACAGCAGGGAGACACGGGGCATGAGCGGGGGGTGGGGATAACAGGGAGAGACACGGGGCATGAGTGGGGGGTAGGGGGCAACAGCAGGGAGACATGGGGCATGACCGGGAGGTGGGGGGCAACAGGAGGGAGACATGGGGCATGAGAGGGTGTGGGGGGTAACAGTAGAGAGACATGGGGCATGAGAGGGGGGTGGGGGGTAACAGGAGAGAGACACAGGGCATGAGAGGGGGGTGGGGGCGTAACAGGAGAGAGACATGGGGCATGAGTGGGGAGTGGGGGGCAACAGCTGGGAGACATGGGGCATGAGCGGAGGGTGGGGGGAAACAGAAGGGAGACACGGGGCATGAGAGCGGAGTTGGGGTAACAGGAGAGAGAAACGGGGCATGAACAGGGGTGGGGGCAACAGGAGAGAGACACAGGGCATGAGCGGGGGTGGGGGGCAACAGGAGAGAGACACGGGCATGAGCAGGGGGTGGGGGGTAACAGGAGAGAGACACAGGGCATGAGCGGGGGGTGGTGGGCAACAGCAGGGAGACACGGGGCATGACTGGGAGGTGGGGGGCAACAGGAGAGAAACACGGGGCATGAGAGGGGGTGGGGGTAACAGGAGAGAGACATGGGGCATGAGCGGGGGGTGGGGGGCAACAGCAGGGAGACCCAGGGCATGACCGGGGGGTGGGGGGCAACAGGAGAGAGACACAGCAGGGCATGAGCAGGGGGTGGGGGCAACAGCAGGGAGACATGGGGCATGAGTGGGGGTGGGGGGAACATGAGGGAGACACGGGGCATGAGTGAGGGGTGGGGGCTACAGCAGGGAGATACGGGGCATGAGCGGGGGCTGGGGGGCAACAGGAGAGAGACACGGGGCATGAGCGGGGGTCGGGGGCAACAGCAGGGAGACACAGGGCATGACCAGGGGGTGGGGGGCAACAGGAGAGAGACATGGGGCATGAGCGGGGGCAACAGCAGGGAGACACGGGGCATGAGCGGGGGGTGGGGGAACACAAGGGAGATACGGGGCATGAGCGGGGGGTGGCTGCAACAGGAGAGAGACACGGGGCATGAGCAGGGGGTGGGGGGCAACAGGAGAGAGACACAGGGCATGAGCAGGGGATGGGGGGCAACAACAGGGAGACACGAGGCATGAGCGAGGGGTGGGGGGGAACACAAGGAAGACACGGGGCATGAGTAGGAGGTGGGTGGTAACAGGAGAGAGACACGGGGCATGAGCTGGGGGTGGGGGGCAACAGCAGGGTGACACGGCATGAGCGGGGGGTGGGGGTAACAGGAGAGAGACACGGAGCATGAGCTGGGGGTGTGGGGCAACAGCAGGGAGACACGGGGCATGAGCGGAGGGTGGGGGGCAACAGCAGGGAGACACAGAGCATGAGCGGGGGGTGGAACACGAGGGAGACAGGGGGCATGAGAGGGGGTGGGGGGTACCAGGAGAGAGACACGGGGCATGAGCTGGGAGTGGGGGCAACAGCAGGGAGACACGGTACATGACCGGGGGTGGGGGGCAACAGAAGGGAGTCACGGGGCATGACCGGGAGGTGGGGGCCAAAAGGAGAGAGACACGGGGCATGAGAGGGGATGGGGGATAACAGGAGAGAGACACGGGGCATGAGACGGGGTTGGGGGGGTAACAGGAGAGAGACACGGGGCATGAGTGGTGGGTGGGGGGCAACAGCAGGGAGACACAGGGCATGACCAGGGGTTGGGGGGCAACAGGAGAGAGACACGGGGCATGAGAGGGGTGTGGGGGGTAACAGGAGAGAGACACGGGGCATGAGTGGGGGGTAACAGGAGAGAGACACAGGGCATGAGCGGGGTCGTGGGGAGCAACAGCAGTGAGACACAGGGCATGAGCGGGGGGTCGGGGGAACAAGAGGGAGACACAGGGCATGAGCGGGGGGTGGGGGCAACACGAGGTAGACACGGGGCATGCGTGGGGGTGGGGGGTAACAGAAGAGAGACACCGGGCATGAGCGGGGGGTGGGAGGCAACAGCAGGGAGACACGGGGCATGAGCGGGGGGTGGGGGGAACACGAGGGAGACACGAGGCATGAGCGGGGGTGGGGGCAACAGGAGGGAGACACGGGGCATGATCGGGGGTAGGGGGCAACAGGAGAGAGACACGGGACATGAGCGGGGGTGGGGGCAACAGAAGAGAGACATGGGGCATGAGCGGGGGTGGGGGGCAACAGCAGGGTGACACGGGGCATGACCGGGAGGTGGGGGTAACAGCAGGGAGACACAGGGCATGAGCGGGGGGTGGGGGGTAACAGGGGAGAGACACGGGGCATGAGTGGGGGTGGGGAGCAACAGCAGGGAGACACAGGGCATGACCGGGGTGTGGGGGGCAACAAGAGAGAGACACAGGGCATGAGAGGGGGTGGGGGGTAACAGGATAGAGACACAGGGCATGAGACGGGGGTGGGGGGTAACAGGAGAGAGACAGGGGGCATGAGAGGGAGGTGGGGGGTAACAGGAGAGAGACACGGGGCATGACTGGGGGGTGGGGGGCAACAGGAGAGAAACACAGGGCATGAGAGGGGGTGGGGGTAACAGGAGAGAGACATGGGGCATGAGCGGGGGGTGGGGGGCAACAGCAGGGAGACCCAGGGCATGACCGGGGGGTGGGGGGCAACAGGAGAGAGACACAGCAGGGCATGAGCAGGGGGTGGGGGCAACAGCAGGGAGACATGGGGCATGAGTGGGGGTGGGGGGAACATGAGGGAGACACGGGGCATGAGTGAGGGGTGGGGGCTACAGCAGGGAGATACGGGGCATGAGCGGGGGCTGGGGGGCAACAGGAGAGAGACACGGGGCATGAGCGGGGGTCGGGGGCAACAGCAGGGAGACACAGGGCATGACCAGGGGGTGGGGGGCAACAGGAGAGAGACATGGGGCATGAGCGGGGGCAACAGCAGGGAGACACGGGGCATGAGCAGGGGTGGGGGTAACAGGAGACAGACACGGGCCATTAGCAAGTATTGGGGCCAACCGGAGGGAGACACGGGGCATGAGCGGGGGCTGGGGGCAACAGCAGGGAGACACGGGGCATGAGCAGGGGGTGGGGGAACACGAGGGAGACACGGGGCATGAGCAGAGGGTGGGGATAACAGGAGAGAGACACGGAGCATGAGCTGGAGGTGGGGGGCAACAGCAGGGAGACACAGAGCATGAGCGGAGGGTGGGGGGCAACAGCAGGGAGACACAGGGCATGAGCGAGGGGTGGGGGGAACACAAGGGAGACACGGGGCATGAGAGGGGGGTAACAGGAGAGTGACACGGGGCATGAGCGGGGAGTGGGGGGCAACAACAGGGAGACACGGAGCATGACTAGGGGTGGGGGGTAATAGAAGGGAGACACTGGGCATGACCGGGGGGAGGGGGGCAACAGGAGAGAGACATGGGGTATGAGAGGGGGTGGGGGTGAACAAGAGAGAGACACGGGGCATGAGAGGGGGTTTGGGGTAACAGGAGAGAGACACGGGGCATGAGCAGGGGGCGGGGGCAACAGCAGGGAGACACGGGGCATGAGCAGGGGGTGGGGGCAACAGGAGAGAGATGCGGGGCATGAGAGGGGGGTGGGGGGTAACAGGAGAGAGACACGGGACATGAGCCGGGGGTGGGGGGTAACAGGAGAGAGAAACAGGGCATGAGCGGAGGGTGGGGGCAGCAGCAGGGAGACACGGGGCATGAGCGGGGGGTGGGGGAACACAAGGGAGATACGGGGCATGAGCGGGGGGTGGCTGCAACAGGAGAGAGACACGGGGCATGAGCAGGGGGTGGGGGGCAACAGGAGAGAGACACAGGGCATGAGCAGGGGATGGGGGGGCAACAACAGGGAGACACGAGGCATGAGCGAGGGGTGGGGGGGAACAAAAGGAAGACACGGGGCATGAGTAGGAGGTGGTTGGTAACAGGAGAGAGACACGGGGCATGAGCTGGGGGTGGGGGGCAACAGCAGGGTGACACGGCATGAGCGGGGGGTGGGGGTAACAGGAGAGAGACACGGAGCATGAGCTGGGGGTGTGGGGCAACAGCAGGGAGACACGGGGCATGAGCGGAGGGTGGGGGGCAACAGCAGGGAGACACAGAGCATGAGCGGGGGGTGGAACACGAGGGAGACAGGGGGCATGAGAGGGGGTGGGGGGTACCAGGAGAGAGACACGGGGCATGAGCTGGGAGTGGGGGCAACAGCAGGGAGACACGGTACATGACCGGGGGTGGGGGGCAACAGAAGGGAGTCACGGGGCATGACCGGGAGGTGGGGGCCAAAAGGAGAGAGACACGGGGCATGAGAGGGGATGGGGGATAACAGGAGAGAGACACGGGGCATGAGACGGGGTTGGGGGGGTAACAGGAGAGAGACACGGGGCATGAGTGGTGGGTGGGGGGCAACAGCAGGGAGACACAGGGCATGACCAGGGGTTGGGGGGCAACAGGAGAGAGACACGGGGCATGAGAGGGGTGTGGGGGGTAACAGGAGAGAGACACGGGGCATGAGTGGGGGGTAACAGGAGAGAGACACAGGGCATGAGCGGGGTCGTGGGGAGCAACAGCAGTGAGACACAGGGCATGAGCGGGGGGTCGGGGGAACAAGAGGGAGACACAGGGCATGAGCGGGGGGTGGGGGCAACACGAGGTAGACACGGGGCATGCGTGGGGGTGGGGGGTAACAGAAGAGACACCGGGCATGAGCGGGGGGTGGGAGGCAACAGCAGGGAGACACGGGGCATGAGCGGGGGGTGGGGGGAACACGAGGGAGACACGAGGCATGAGCGGGGGTGGGGGCAACAGGAGGGAGACACGGGGCATGATCGGGGGTAGGGGGCAACAGGAGAGAGACGCGGGACATGAGCGGGGGTGGGGGCAACAGGAGAGAGACATGGGGCATGAGCGGGGGTGGGGGGCAACAGCAGGGTGACACGGGGCATGACCGGGAGGTGGGGGTAACAGCAGGGAGACACAGGGCATGAGCGGGGGGTGGGGGGTAACAGGGGAGAGACACGGGGCATGAGTGGGGGTGGGGAGCAACAGCAGGGAGACACAGGGCATGACCGGGGTGTGGGGGGCAACAAGAGAGAGACACAGGGCATGAGAGGGGGGTGGGGGGTAACAGGATAGAGACACAGGGCATGAGACGGGGGTGGGGGGTAACAGGAGAGAGACAGGGGGCATGAGAGGGAGGTGGGGGGTAACAGGAGAGAGACATGGGGCATGTGCGGGGGGTGGGGGGCAACAGCAGGGAGACACGGGGCTTGAGCGCAGGGTGGGGGGCAACAGCAGGGAAACACGGGGCTTGAGAGGGGTGGAGCGTAGCAGGAGAGAGACACGGGGCATGAGCTGGGGGTGGGGGCAACAGCAGGGAGACACGGGGCATGACTGGGGGGTGGGGGGTAACAGGAGAGAAACACGGGGCATGAGCGGGGGGCAACAGCTGGGAGACACGGTGCATGACCGGGGGTAGGGGGCAGCAGGAGAGAGACACGGGGGCATGAGAGGAGGTGGGGGGTAACAGGAGAGAGACACGGGGCATGAGACGGGTGTGGGGGGTAACAGCAGGGAGACACGGGACATGAGCGGGGTGGGCGGGCAACAGCAGGGAGACACGGGGCATGAGCGGGGGGTGGGGATAACAGGGGAGAGACACGGGGCATGAGTGGGGGGTAGGGGGCAACAGCAGGGAGACATGGGGCATGACCGGGAGGTGGGGGGCAACAGGAGAGAGACATGGGGCATGAGAGGGTGTGGGGGGTAACAGTAGAGAGACATGGGGCATGAGAGGGGGGTGGGGGGTAACAGGAGAGAGACACAGGGCATGAGAGGGGGGTGGGGGCGTAACAGGAGAGAGACATGGGGCATGAGTGGGGAGTGGGTGGCAACAGCTGGGAGACATGGGGCATGAGCGGAGGGTGGGGGGAAACAGAAGGGAGACACGGGGCATGAGAGGGTAGTTGGGGTAACAGGAGAGAGAAACGGGGCATGAACAGGGGTGGGGGCAACAGGAGAGAGACACAGGGCATGAGCGGGGGTGGGGGGCAACAGGAGAGAGACACGGGCATGAGCAGGGGGTGGGGGGTAACAGGAGAGAGACACAGGGCATGAGCGTGGGGTGGTGGGCAACAGCAGGGAGACACGGGGCATGACTGGGGGGTGGGGGGCAACAGGAGAGAAACACGGGGCATGAGAGGGGGTGGGGGTAACAGGAGAGAGACACGGGGCATGAGCGGGGGTGTGGGGGGCAACAGCAGGGAGACCCAGGACATGACCGGGGTGTGGGGGGCAACAGGAGAGAGACACAGCAGGGCATGAGCAGGGGGTGGGGGCAACAGCAGGGAGACATGGGGCATGAGTGGGGGTGGGGGGAACATGAGGGAGACACGGGGCATGAGTGAGGGGTGGGGGCTACAGCAGGGAGATACGGGGCATGAGCGGGGGCTGGGGGGCAACAGGAGAGAGACACGGGGCATGAGCGGGGGTCGGGGGCAACAGCAGGGAGACACAGGGCATGACCAGGGGGTGGGGGGCAACAGGAGAGAGACATGGGGCATGAGCGGGGGCAACAGCAGGGAGACACGGGGCATGAGCAGGGGTGGGGGGTAACAGGAGACAGACACGGGCCATTAGCAAGTATTGGGGCCAACCGGAGGGAGACACGGGGCATGAGCGGGGGCTGGGGGCAACAGCAGGGAGACACGGGGCATGAGCAGGGGGTGGGGGAACACGAGGGAGACACGGGGCATGAGCGGAGGGTGGGGATAACAGGAGAGTGACACGGAGCATGAGCTGGAGGTGGGGGGCAACAGCAGGGAGACACAGAGCATGAGCGGAGGGTGGGGGGCAACAGCAGGGAGACACAGGGCATGAGCGAGGGGTGGGGGGAACACAAGGGAGACACGGGGCATGAGAGGGGGGTAACAGGAGAGTGACACGGGGCATGAGCGGGGAGTGGGGGGCAACAACAGGGAGACACGGAGCATGACTAGGGGTGGGGGGCAATAGAAGGGAGACACTGGGCATGACCGGGGGGAGGGGGGCAACAGGAGAGAGACATGGGGTCTGAGAGGGTGTGGGGGTGAACAAGAGAGAGACACGGGGCATGAGAGGGGGTTGGGGGTAACAGGAGAGAGACACGGGGCATGAGCAGGGGGCGGGGGCAACAGCAGGGAGACACGGGGCATGAGCAGGGGGTGGGGGGCAACAGGAGAGAGATGCGGGGCATGAGAGGGGGGTGGGGGGTAACAGGAGAGAGACACGGGGCATGAGCGGGGGGTGGGGGGTAACAGGAGAGAGACACGGGGCATGAGCGGAGGGTGGGGGCAGCAGCAGGGAGACACGGGGCATGAGCGGGGGGTGGGGGAACACAAGGGATATACGGGGCAGGAGCGGGGGGTGGCTGCAACAGGAGAGAGACACGGGGCATGAGCAGGGGGTGGGGGGCAACAGGAGAGAGACACAGGGCATGAGCAGGGGATGGGGGGGCAACAACAGGGAGACACGAGGCATGAGCGTGGGGTGGGGGGGAACACGAGGAAGACACGGGGCATGAGTAGGAGGTGGGTGGTAACAGGAGAGAGACACGGGGCATGAGCTGGGGGTGGGGGGCAACAGCAGGGTGACACGGCATGAGCGGGGGGTGGGGGTAACAGGAGAGAGACACGGAGCATGAGCTGGGGGTGTTGGGCAACAGCAGGGAGACACGGGGCATGAGCGGAGGGTGGGGGGCAACAGCAGGGAGACACAGAGCATGAGCGGGGGGTGGAACACGAGGGAGACAGGGGGCATGAGAGGGGGTGGGGGGTACCAGGAGAGAGACACGGGGCATGAGCTGGGAGTGGGGGCAACAACAGGGGGAAACGGTACATGACCGGGGGTGGGGGGCAACAGAAGGGAGTCACGGGGCATGACCGGGGGGTGGGGGCCAAAAGGAGAGAGACACGGGGCATGAGAGGGGATGGGGGCTAACAGGAGAGAGACACGGGGCATGAGAGTGGGTTGGGGGGGTAACAGGCGAGAGACACGGGGCATGAGTGGTGGGTGGGGGGCAACAGCAGGGAGACACAGGGCATGACCAGGGGTTGGGGGGCAACAGGAGAGAGACGCGGGGCATGAGAGGGGTGTGGGGGGTAACAGGAGAGAGACACGGGGCATGAGTGGGGGCTGGGGGGTAACAGGAGAGAGACACAGGGCATGAGCGGGGTCATGGGGAGCAACAGCAGGGAGACACAGGGCATGAGCGGGGGGTCGGGGGAACAAGAGGGAGACACAGGGCATGAGCGGGGGTGGGGCAACACGAGGTAGACACGGGGCATGCGTGGGGGTGGGGGGTAACAGAAGAGAGACACGGGGCATGAGCGGGGGGTGGGGGGCAACAGCAGGGAGACACGGGGCATGAGCGGGGGGTGGGGGGAACACGAGGGAGACACGAGGCATGAGCAGGGGTGGGGGCAACAGGAGGGAGACACGGGGCATGATCGGGGGTAGGGGGCAACAGGAGAGAGACACGGGACATGAGCGGGGGTGGGGGCAACAGCAGGGAGACACGGGGCATGAGTGGGGGTGGGGGGATCACGAGGGAGACACGGGGCATGAGCGGGGGTGGGGGGTAACAGGAGAGAGACACAGGGCATGAGCGGGGGGTGGGGGGCAACAGCAGGGGGCAACAGCAGGGAGACACGGGGCAGGGAGTGGGGGCAACAAGAGGGAGACACGGGGCATGAGCAGGGTGTGGGGGGAACACGAGGGAGACACAGGGCATGAGCGGGGGGGTGTGGGGCAACAGCAGGGAGACACGGGGCATGAGTGGGGGTGGGGGGATCACGAGGGAGACACGGGGCATGAGCGGGGGTGGGGGTAACAGGAGAGAGACACAGGGCCTGAGCGGGAGCTGGGGGGAACACGAACGAGACACGTGGTATGAGAGGGGGGTGGGGGTAACAGCAGGGAGACATAGGGCATGAGCGGGGGGTGGGGGTAACAGGGGAGAGACATGGGGCATGAGCGGGAGTTGGGGGGCAACAGGAGAAAGACATGGGGCATGAGCGGGGGATGGGGGCAACAGCAGGGAGACACGGGGCAGGGGGTGGGGGCAACAAGAGGGAGACACGGGGCATGAGCAGGGTGTGGGGGGAACACGAGGGAGACACAGGGCATGAGCGGGGGGGTGTGGGGCAACAGCAGGGAGACACGGGGCATGAGTGGGGGTGGGGGGATCACGAGGGAGACACGGGGCATGAGCAGGGTGTGGGGGGAACACGAGGGAGACACAGGGCATGAGCGGGGGGTGTGGGGCAACAGCAGGGAGACACGGGGCATGAGTGGGGGTGGGGGGATCACGAGGGAGACACGGGGCATGAGCAGGGGTGGGGGGTAACAGGAGAGAGACACAGGGCATGAGCGGGGGGTGGGGGGCAACAGCAGGGAGACACGGGGCCTGAGCGGGAGCTGGGGGAACACGAACGAGACACGTGGTATGAGAGGGGGGTGGGGGTAACAGCAGGGAGACACGGGAAATGAGCGGGGGTGGGGCGCAACAGCAGGGAGACACGGGGCATAACCGGGGGTGGGGGGCAACAGGAGAGAGACAAGGTGCATGAGAGGGGGTGGGGGGTAACAGGAGAGAGACACAGGGCATGAGAGGGGGGTAACAGGAGAGAGACATGGGGATGAGCGGGGGTGGGGGGCAACAGCAGGGAGACATGGGGCATGAGCGGAGGGTGGGGGGCAACAGCAGGGAGACATGGGGCATGAGAGGGGAGTGGGGGGTAACAGGAGAGAGACACAGGGCATGAGCGGGGTGTGGGGGGCAACAGGAAAGAGACACGGGGCATGAGCAAGGGGTGGGGGTAACAGGAGAGAGACACGGGGCATGAGAGGGGAGTGGGGGGTAACAGGAGAGAGACACGGGGCATGAGATGGGGTGGGGGTTACAGGAGAGAGACACGGGGCATGAGCTGGGGGTGGGGGGCAACAGCAGGGAGGCACGGGGCATGACCGGGGGTGGGGGCAACAGGAGAGAGACATGGGGCATGAGAGGGGGGTGGGGGTAACAGGAGAGAGACACAGGGCATGAGAGGGGTGGGGGGTAACAGGAGAGCGACACGGGGCATGAGTAGGTGTGGGGGGCAACAGCAGGGAGATACAGGAATGACCGGGGGTGGGGGGCAACATGAGAGAGACACGGGGCATGAGAGAGCGGTGGGGGGGTAACAGGAGAGAGACACGGGGCATGAGCGGGGGGGTGGGGGTCACAGGAGAGAGACATGGGGCATGAGCAGGGGGTGGGGGCAACAGCAGGGAGACACAGGGCATGCGCGGGGGTGGGGGGCAACAGCAGGGAGACACGGGGCATAAACAGGAGGTGGGGGGAACATGAGGGAGACACGGGGCATGAGAGGGGGGTGGGGGGTAACAGGAGAGTGACACGGGGCATGAGCGGGGGGTGAGGGCCAACAGCAGGAGACACAGGACATGAGCAGGGGGGCAACAGGAGAAATACACTGGGCATGACCGGGGGTGGGGGGTAACAGGAGAGACACGAGGCATAAGTGGGGGTGGGTGGAACAGGAGAGAGACATGGGGCATGAGCGGGGGGTGGGGGACAACAGCAGGGAGACACGGGGCATGACCGGGAGTCGGGGGGCAACAGGAGAGAGATACCGAGCATGAGCGGGGGACAACAGCAGGGAGACATGGGGCATGAGCGGGTGGTGGGGGGCAACAGAAGTGAGACACGAGGCATGACCGGGGGGTGGGGGGTAAGAGGAGAGAGAAACAGGGCATGAGCGGGGGTGGGGGGCAACAGGAGGGAGACACGGGGCATGAGCGGGAGGTGGGGGGCAACAGCAGGGAGACACGGGGCATGAGCGGGGGTGGGGGGGAACAGGGGAGACACGAGGCAGGAGCGGTGAGTGGGGTGAACAGGAGAGAGACACGGGGCATGAGAGGGGGGTGGGGGCAACAGCAGGGAGACACACGGGGCATGACCGGGGGTGGAGGGTAACAGGAGACAGACACAGGGCATGAGCGGGGGGTGGGGGGCAACAGCAGGGAGACACTGGGCATAACCGGGGAGTGGGGGAAACACCAGGGAGACACGGGACATGAGCGGGGGGTGGGGGGAACACAAGGGAGACACGGGGCATGAGAGGGGGGTTGGGGATAACAGGAGAGAGACACGGGGCATGAGCAGGGGGTGGGGGGCACCAGCAGGGAGACACGGGGCATGACCGTGGGGTGGAGGGCAACAGCAGAGAGACACGGGGCATGAGCGGGGAGTGGGGGGAACACGAGGGAGACACGGGCACGGGGCATGAGCGGGGGATGGGGAAACACGAGGGAGACACGGGGCATGATGGGCAACAAGAGGGAGACAAAGGGCATGAACGGGGAGTGGGGGTAACAGGAGATAGACACAGGGCATGAGTAGGGGGTGGAGGGCAACAGCAGGGAGACACGGGGCATGACCGGGGGTGGAGGGCAACAGCAGGGAGACACGGGGCATGAGCGGGGAGTGGGGGGAACACGAGGGAGACACGGGGCATGAGCGGGGTGTGGGGGGAGCACGAGGGAGACATGGGGCATGATGGGCAACAAGAGGAAGACACGGGGCATGAGCAGGGGGGTGGGGGGCACCAGCAGGGAGACACGGGGCATGACCGGGGAGTGGAGGGCAACAGCAGGGAGACACGGGGCATGACCGGGGGTTGGGGGGAACACGAGGGAGACACAGGGCATGAGCGGGCGGTGGGGGAACACGAGGGAGACACAGGGCATGAGGGGCAACAAGAGGGAGACACGGGGCATGAGTGGGGGTGGGGGGAACACAAGGGAGACACGGGGCATGAGCGGGGCGTGGGGGGTAACAGGAGAGAGACATGGGGCATGAGCAGGGGGTGGGGGGCAACAGCAGGGAGACACGGGGCATGAGCGGGTGGTGGTGGCCAACAGCAGGGAGACACAGGGCATGAGTGGGGGGTGTGGGGAACACGAGGGAGACGCGGGGCATGAGAGGGGGGTGGGGGTTAACAGGAGAGAGACACGGGGCATGAGCAGGGGTGGGGGGCAACAGCAGGGAGACACGGGGCATGACCGGGGGCGGGGGGCAACAGAAGGGAGACACGGGGCATGACCAGGGGATGGGGGTACAGGAGACAGACACGGGGCATGAGAGGGGGGTAACAGGAGAGAGACACAAGGCATGAGCAGGGGTTGGGGGGCAACAGGAGAGGGACGTGGGGCATGAGCGGCGGGTGGGGGGCACCAGCAGGGAGACACGGGGCATGACCGGGGGGTGGAGGGCAACAGCAGGGAGACACGGGGCATGAGCGGAGGGTGGGGGGCAACAGCAGGGAGACACGGGGTTTGAGAGGGGGTGGGGGGGTAACAGTAGGGAGACACGGGGCATGAGCGGGTGGTGGTGGCCAACAGCAGGGAGACACAGGGCATGAGTGGGGGGTGTGGGGAACACGAGGGAGACGCGGGCATGAGAGGGGGGTGGGGGTTAACAGGAGAGAGACACGGGGCATGAGCAGGGGTGGGGGGCAACAGCAGGGAGACACGGGGCATGACCGGGGGCGGGGGGCAACAGAAGGGAGACACGGGGCATGACCAGGGGATGGGGGTACAGGAGACAGACACGGGGCATGAGAGGGGGGTAACAGGAGAGAGACACAAGGCATGAGCAGGGGTTGGGGGGCAACAGGAGAGGGACGTGGGGCATGAGCGGCGGGTGGGGGGCACCAGCAGGGAGACACGGGGCATGACCGGGGGGTGGAGGGCAACAGCAGGGAGACACGGGGCATGAGCGGAGGGTGGGGGGCAACAGCAGGGAGACACGGGGTTTGAGAGGGGGTGGGGGGGTAACAGTAGAGAGACACGGGGCATGAGCTGGGGATGGGGGCAACAGCAGGGAGACACGGGGCATGACTGGGGGGTAACAGGAGAGAGACACGGGGCATGAGCGGGGGGCAACAGCAGGGAGACACGGGGCATGACCGTGGGTAGGGGGCAGCAGGAGAGAGACACAGGACATGAGAGAGGGTGGGGGTAACAGGAGAGAGACACGGGGCATGAGAAGGGGGTGGGGGGTAACAGCAGGGAGACACGGGACATGAGCGGGGTGGGGGGAAACAGCAGGGAGACACGGGGCATGAGAGGGGGTGGGGGTAACAGGGGAGAGACACGGGGCATGAGCGGGGGTTAGGGGGCAACAGCAGGGAGACACGGGGCATGACCGGGGGGTGCGGGGCAACTGGAGAGAGACACGGGGCATGAGAGGGGGTGGGGGGTAACAGTAGAGAGACATGGGGCATGAGAGGGGGGTGGGGGGTAACAGGAGAGAGACACAGGGCATGAGCGGGCGGTGGGGGGAACACGAGGGAGACACGTGGCATGAGTGGGGGGTGGGGGGTAACGGGAGAGAGACACGGGGCATGAGCAGAGGGTGGGGGGCAGCAGCAGGGAGACACGGGGCATGCGCAGGGGTGTGGGGGGAACATGAGGGAGACACGGGGCATGAGCGGGAGCTACAGCAGGGAGATACGGGACATGCGCGGGGGTGGGGGGCAACAGGAGAGAGACACGGGACATGAGCGGGGGTGGGGGGCAAAAGCAGGGAGACACGGGGCATGAGCAGGGGGTGGGGGAACAACAGGGAGACACGGGGCATGAGCGGGGGGTGGGGGGAACAGGAGGGAGACACGTGGCATGAGTGGGGGGTGGGGGGTAACGGGAGAGAGACACGGGGCATGAGCGGTGGGGTGGGGGGCAACAACAGGGAGACACGGAGCATGAGCGGGGGGTGGGGGTAACAGGAGACCGACATGGGGCATTAACAGGGATTGGGGGGCAACAGGAGGGAGACACAGGGCATGAGCGGGGCCTGAGGGGCAACAGCAGCGAGACACGGGGCATGAGCTGGGGGTGGAGGGAACAGGAGGGAGACACGGGGCATGAGCGGAGGGTGGGGGTAACAGGAGAGAGACACGGAGCATGAGCTGGAGGTGGGGGGCAACAGCAGGGAGACACGGAGCATGAGCGGAGGGTGGGGGGCAACGGCAGGGAGACACAGGGCATGAGCGGGGGGTGGGGGGAACACAAGGGAGACACAGGGCATGAGAGGGGGTGGGGGGTAACAGGAGAGAGACACAGGGCATGAGCGGGGAGTGGGGGCAACAGCAGGGAGACACGGGGCATGACCGGGGGGTGGGGGGCAACAGGAGAGAGACACAGAGCATGAGCGGGGGCCAACAGCAGGGAGACACGGGGCATGAGCGGGGGGTTGGGGGCAACAGCAGGGAGACACGGGGCATGACCGAGGGTTGGGACGGTAACAGGAGAGAGACACGGGGCATGAGCAGGGGGCGGGGGCAACAGCAGGGAGACACGGGCATGAGCAGGGGGTGGGGGGCAACATGAGAGAGATGCGGGGCATGAGAGGGGTGTGGGGGGCAACAGGAGAGAGACACGGGGCATGAGAGGGGGTTGGGGGTAACAGGAGAGAGACACGGGCCATGAGAGGGGGCTGGGGGGATAATAGGAGAGAGACATGGTGCATGAGCGGGGGTGGGGGGAAAAAGCAGGGAGACACGGGGCATGAGCGGAGGATGGGGGGCAGCAGCATGGAGACACGGGGCATGAGGGGGGGTGGGGGAACACGAGGGAGACACGGGGCATGAGCGTGGGGTGGGGCAACAGGAGAGAGACACGGGCATGAGCGGGGGTGGGGGGCAACAGCAGGGAGACACAGGGCATGAACGGGGGTGGGGGCAACAGGAGAGAGACACAGGGCATGAGCAGGGGGTGGGGGGCAACAACAGGGAGACACGACGCATGAGTGGGGGGTGGGGGGAACACGAGGGAGACACGGAGCATGAGTGGGAGGTGGGGGGTAAAAGGAGACAGACACGGGGCATTAGCAGGGATTGGGGGGCAACAGGAGGGAGACACGGGGCATGAGTGGGGGCTGGGGGGCAACAGCAGGGAGACACGGGGCATGAGCGGGGGTGGGGGAACATGAGCTAGACACGGGGCATGAACGGTGGGTGGGGGTAACAGGAGAGAGACACTGAGCATGAGCTGGGGGTTTGGGGCAACAGCAGGCAGACACGGGGCATGAGCGGAGGGTGGGGGGCAACAGCAGGGAGACACAGAGCATGAGCGGGGGTTGGGGGAACACGAGGGAGACACGGGGCATGAGAGGGGGTGGGGGGTAACAGGAGAGAGACACGGGGCATGAGCTGGGTGTGGGGGGCAACAGCAAGGAGACACGGGGCATGACCGGGGGTGGGAGTAAACAGAAGGGAGACACAGGGCATGACTGGGGGGTGGGGGGCAAAAGGTGAGAGACATGGGGCATGAGAGGGGATGGGGGTTAACAGGAGAGAGACACGGGGCATGAGAGGGGGTTGGGGGGCAACAGGAGAGAGATGCCGGGCATGAGAAGGGGGTGGGGGGTAACAGGAGAGAGACATGGGGCAAGAGCGGGGGGTGGGGGGTAACAGGAGAGAGACATGGGGCATGAGCGGGGGGTGGGGAGCAACAGCAGGGAGACACGGGGCATGAGCGGGGGGTCGGGGGAACAAGAGGGAGACACGGGGCATGAGCGGGGGTGGGGGCAACACGAGGGAGACACGGGGCATGAGCGGGGGGTGGGGGGAACACGAGGGTGACACAGGGCATGAGCGGGGGGTGGGGGGCAACAGCAGAGAGACATGGGGCATGAGCGGGGGTGGGGGCAACAGCAGGGAGACACGGGGCATGACTGGGGGGTGGGGGTAACAGGAGAGAAACACGGGGCATGAGCGGGGGCAACAGCAGGGAGACACGGTGCATGACCGGGGGTAGGGGGCAGCAGGACAGAGACACGGGGGCATGAGAGGGGGTGGGGGGTAACAGGAATGAGACACGGGCATGAGACGGGTGTGGGGGGTAACAGCAGGGAGACACGGGACATGAGCGGGGTGGGCGGGCAACAGCAGGGAGACACGGGGCATGAGCGGGGGGTGGGGATAACAGGGGAGAGACACGGGGAATGAGTGGGGGGTAGGGGGCAACAGCAGGGAGACATGGGGCATGACCGGGAGGTGGGGGGCAACAGGAGAGAGACATGGGGCATGAGAGGGTGTGGGGGGTAACAGTAGAGAGACATGGAGCATGAGAGGGGGGTGGGAGGTAACAGGAGAGAGACACAGGGCATGAGAGGGGGGTGGGGGCGTAACAGGAGAGAGACATGGGGCATGAGTGGGGAGTGGGGGGCAACAGCTGGGAGACATGGGGCATGAGCGGAGGGTGGGGGGAAACAGAAGGGAGACACGGGGCATGAGAGGGGAGTTGGGGTAACAGGAGAGAGAAACGGGGCATGAACAGGGGTGGGGGCAACAGGAGAGAGACACAGGGCATGAGCGGGGGTGGGGGGCAACAGGAGAGAGACACGGGCATGAGCAGGGGATGGGAGGTAACAGGAGAGAGACACGGCATGAGCGGGGGGTGGTGGGCAACAGCAGGGAGACACGGGGCATGACCGGGGGGTGGGGGGCAACAGGAGAGAAACACGGGGCATGAGAGGGGGTGGGGGTAACAGGAGAGAGACACGGGGCATGAGCGGGGGGTGGGGGGCAACAGCAGGGAGACCCAGGGCATGACCGGGGGTGGGGGGCAACAGGAGAGAGACACAGCAGGGCATGAGCAGGGGGTGGGGGCAACAGCAGGGAGACATGGGGCATGAGTGGGGGTGGGGGGAACAGGAGGGAGACACGGGGCATGAGTGAGGGGTGGGGGCTACAGCAGGGAGATACGGGGCATGAGCGGGGGGTGGGGGGCAACAGGAGAGAGACACGGGGCATGAGCGGGGGTCGGGGGCAACAGCAGGGAGACGCAGGGCATGACCAGGGGGTGGGGGGCAACAGGAGAGAGACATGGGGCATGAGCGGGGGCAACAGCAGGGAGACACGGGGCATGAGCAGGGGTGGGGGGTAACAGGAGACAGACACGGGGCATTAGCAAGTATTGGGGCCAACCGGAGGGAGACACGGGGCATGAGCGGGGGCTGGGGGCAACAGCAGGGAGACACGGGGCATGAGCAGGGGGTGGGGGAACACGAGGGAGACACGGGGCATGAGCGGAGGGTGGGGATAACAGGAGAGAGACACGGAGCATGAGCTGGAGGTGGGGGGCAACAGCAGGGAGACACAGATCATGAGCGGAGGGTGGGGGGCAACAGCAGGGAGACACAGGGCATGAGCGAGGGGTGGAGGGAACACAAGGGAGACACGGGGCATGAGAGGGGGGTAACAGGAGAGTGACACGGGGCATGAGCGGGGAGTGGGGGGCAACAACAGGGAGACACGGAGCATGACTAGGGGTGGGGGGCAATAGAAGGGAGACACTGGGCATGACCGGGGGGAGGGGGGCAACAGGAGAGAGACATGGGGTATGAGAGGGGGTGGGGGTGAACAAGAGAGAGACACGGGGCATGAGAGGGGGTTGGGGGTAACAGGAGAGAGACACGGGGCATGAGCAGGGGGCGGGGGCAACAGCAGGGAGACACGGGGCATGAGCAGGGGGTGGGGGGCAACAGGAGAGAGATGCGGGACATGAGAGGGGGGTGGGGGTAACAGGAGAGAGACACGGGGCACGAGCGGGGGGTGGGGGGTAACAGGAGAGAGACACGGGGCATGAGCGGAGGGTGGGGGCAGCAGCAGGGAGACACGGGGCATGAGCGGGGGTTGGGGGAACACAAGGGAGATACGGGGCATGAGCGGGGGGTGGCTGCAACAGGAGAGAGACACGGGGCATGAGCAGGGGGTGGGGGGCAACAGGAGAGAGACACAGGGCATGAGCAGGGGATGGGGGGCAACAACAGGGAGACACGAGGCATGAGCGGGGGGTGGGGGGAACACGAGGGAGACACGGGGCATGAGTAGGAGGTGGGTGGTAACAGGAGAGAGACACGGGGCATGAGCTGGGGGTGGGGGGCAACAGCAGGGTGACATGGCATGAGCGGGGGGTGGGGGTAACAGGAGAGAGACACGGAGCATGAGCTGGGGGTGTGGGGCAACAGCAGGGAGACACGGGGCATGAGCGGAGGGTGGGGGTCAACAGCAGGGAGACACAGAGCATGAGCGGGGGGTGGAACACGAGGGAGACAGGGGGCATGAGAGGGGTGGGGGGTACCAGGAGAGAGACACGGGGCATGAGCTGGGAGTAGGGGCAACAGCAGGGAGACACGATACATGACCGGGGGTGGGGGGCAACAGAAGGGAGTCACGGGGCATGACCGGGGGGTGGGGGCCAAAAGGAGAGAGACACGGGGCATGAGAGGGGATGGGGGATAACAGGAGAGAGACAGGGGGCATGAGAGGGGGTTGGGGGGTAACAGGAGAGAGACACGGGGCATGAGTGGTGAATGGGGGGCAACAGCAGGGAGACACAGGGCATGACCAGGGGTTGGGGGGCAACAGGAGAGAGACGCGGGGCATGAGAGGGGTGTGGGGGGTAACAGGAGAGAGACACGGGGCATGAGTGGGGGGTGGGGGGGGTAACAGGAGAGAGACACAGGGCATGAGCGGGGTCGTGGGGAGCAACAGCAGGGAGACACAGGGCATGAGCGGGGGGTCGGGGGAACAAGAGGGAGACACAGGGCATGAGCGGGGGGTGGGGGCAACAAGAGGTAGACACGGGGCATGCGTGGGGGTGGGGGTAACAGAAGAGAGACACGGGGCATGAGCGGGGGGTGGGGGGCAACAGCAGGGAGACACGGGGCATGAGCGGGGGGTGGGGGGAACACGAGGGAGACACGAGGCATGAGCGGGGGTGGGGGCAACAGGAGGGAGACACGGGGCATGATCGGGGGTAGGGGGCAACAGGAGAGAGACATGGGACATGAGCGGGGGTGGGGGCAACAGGAGAGAGACATGGGGCATGAGCGGGGGTGGGGGGCAACAGCAGGGAGACACGGGGCATGAGCGGGGGGTGGGGGGAACACGACGGAGACACGGGGCATGAGCGGCGGGTGGAGGTTAACAGCAAAGAGACACAGGGCATGAGCGGGGGTGGGGGCTACAGCAGGGAGACATGGGGCATGAGCGGGAGTTGGGGGGCAACAGGAGAGAGACATGGGGCATGAGCGGGGGGTGGGGGGCAACAGCAGGGAGACACGGGGCAGGGGGTGGGGGCAACAAGAGGGAGACACGGGGCATGAGCAGGGTGTGGGGGGAACACGAGGGAGACACAGGGCATGAGCGGGGGGGTGTGGGGCAACAGCAGGGAGACACGGGGCATGAGTGGGGGTGGGGGGATCACGAGGGAGACACGGGGCATGAGCGGGGGTGGGGGGTAACAGGAGAGAGACACAGGGCATGAGCGGGGGTGGGGGGCAACAGCAGGGAGACACGGGGCCTGAGCGGGAGCTGGGGGAAACACGAACGAGACACGTGGTATGAGAGGGGGGTGGGGGTAACAGCAGGGAGACACGGGGCATGAGCGGGGGGTGGGGGTAACAGGGGAGAGACACGGGGCATGAGCGGGGGGTGGGGGGCAACATCAGGGAGACACAGGGCATGAGCGGAGGGTGGGGGTAACAGGGGAGAGACACGGGAAATGAGCGGGGGTGGGGCGCAACAGCAGGGAGACACGGGGCATGACCGGGGGGTGGGGGGCAACAGGAGAGAGACAAGGTGCATGAGAGGGGGTGGGGGTAACAGGAGAGAGACACAGGGCATGAGAGGGGGGTAACAGGAGAGAGACATGGGGCATGAGCGGGGGGTGGGGGGCAACAGCAGGGAGACATGGGGCATGAGCGGAGGGTGGGGGGCAACAGCAGGGAGACATGGGGCATGAGAGGGGAGTGGGGGGTAACAGGAGAGAGACACAGGGCATGAGCGGGGGGTGGGGGGCAACAGGAAAGAGACACGGGGCATGACCGGGGGTGGGGGCAACAGGAGAGAGACATGGGGCATGAGAGGGGGGTGGGGGTAACAGGAGAGAGACACGGGGCATGAGAGGGGTGGGGGTAACAGGAGAGAGAAACAGGGCATGAGCAGGTGTGGGGGGCAACAGCAGGGAGACACAGGAATGACCGGGGGTGGGGGGCAACATGAGAGAGACACGGGGCATGAGAGAGCGGTGGGGGGGTAACAGGAGAGAGACACGGGCATTGAGCGGGGGGGTGGGTGGTCACAGGAGAGAGACATGGGGCATGAGCAGGGGGTGGGGGGCAACAGCAGGGAGACACGGGGCATGCGCGGGGGTGGGGGGCAACAGCAGGGAGACACGGGGCATAAACAGGAGGTGGGGGGAACATGAGGGAGACACGGGGCATGAGAGGGGGGTGGGGGGTAACAGGAGAGTGACACGGGGCATGAGCGGGGGATGAGGGCCAACAGCAGGAGACACAGGACATGAGCGGGGGGGCAACAGGAGAAATACACTGGGCAACACCGGGGGTGGGGGGTAACAGGAGAGACACGAGGCATAAGTGGGGGTGGGTGGAACAGGAGAGAGACATGGGGCATGAGCGGGGGGGGGACAACAGAAGGGAGACACGGGGCATGACCGGGGGTCGGGGGGCAACAGGAGAGAGATACCGAGCATGAGCGGGGGACAACAGCAGGGAGACACGGGGCATGAGCGGGTGGTGGGGGGCAACAGAAGTGAGACACGAGGCATGACCGGGGGGTGGGGGGTAAGAGGAGAGAGAAACAGGGCATGAGCGGGGGTGGGGGGCAACAGGAGGGAGACACGGGGCATGAGCGGGAGGTGGGGGGCAACAGCAGGGAGACACGGGGCATGAGCGGGGGTGGGGGGGAACAGGGGAGACACGAGGCATGAGCGGGGAGTGGGGTGAACAGGAGAGAGACACGGGGCATGAGAGGGGGGTGGGGGCAACAGCAGGGAGACACACGGGGCATGACCGGGGGTGGAGGGTAACAGGAGACAGACACAGGGCATGAGCAGGGGGTGGGGGGCAACAGCAGGGAGACACTGGGCATAACCGGGGAGTGGGGGAAACACCAGGGAGACACGGGACATGAGCGGGGGGTGGGGGGAACACAAGGGAGACACGGGGCATGAGAGGGGGGTGGGGGATAACAGGAGAGAGACACGGGGCATGAGCAGGGGGTGGGGAGCACCAGCAGGGAGACACGGGGCATGACCGTGGGGTGGAGGGCAACAGCAGAGAGGCACGGGGCATGAGCGGGGAGTGGGGGGAACACGAGGGAGACACGGGGCATGAGCGGGGGATGGGGAAACACGAGGGAGACACGGGGCATGATGGGCAACAAGAGGGAGACACAGGGCATGAACGGGGAGTGGGGGTAACAGGAGATAGACACAGGGCATGAGCAGGGGGTGGAGGGCAACAGCAGGGAGACCCGGGTCATGACCGGGGGTGGAGGGCAACAGCAGGGAGACACGGGGCATGAGCGGGGAGTTGGGGGAACACGAGGGAGACACGGGGCATGAGCGGGGGGTGGGGGGAGCACGAGGGAGACACGGGGCATGATGGGCAACAAGAGGAAGACATGGGGCATGAGCAGGGGGGTGAGGGGCACCAGCAGGGAGACACGGGGCATGACCGGGGAGGGGGGCAACAGCAGGGAGACACGGGGCATGACCGGGGGTTGGGGGGAACACGAGGGAGACACAGGGCATGAGCGGGCGGTGGGGGAACACGAGGGAGACACAGGGCATGAGGGGCAACAAGAGGGAGACACGGGGCATGAGTGGGGGGTGGGGGGAACACAAGGGAGACACGGGGCATGAGCGGGGCGTGGGGGGTAACAGGAGAGAGACATGGGGCATGAGCAGGGGGTGGGGGCAACAGCAGGGAGACACGGGGCATGAGCGGATGGTGGTGGCCAACAGCAGGGAGACACAGGGCATGAGTGGGGGGTGTGGGGAACACGAGGGAGACACGGGTCATGAGAGGGGGGTGGGGGTTAACAGGAGAGAGACACGGGGCATGAGCCGGGGGTGGGGGGCAACAGCAGGGAGACACGGGGCATGACCGGGGGTGGGGGGCAACAGAAGGGAGACACGGGGCATGACCAGGGGATGGGGGTACAGGAGACAGACACGGGGCATGAGAGGGGGGGTAACAGGAGAGAGACACAAGGCATGAGCAGGGGTTGGGGGGCAACAGGAGAGGGACGTGGGGCATGAGCGGCGGGTGGGGGGCACCAGCAGGGAGACACGGGGCATGACCAGGGGGTGGAGGGCAACAGCAGGGAGACACGGGGCATGAGCGGAGGGTGGGGGGCAACAGCAGGGAGACACGGGGTTTGAGAGGGGGTGGGGGGGTAACAGTAGAGAGACACGGGGCATGAGCTGGGGATGGGGGCAACAGCAGGGAGACACGGGGCATGACTGGGGGTGGGGGGTAACAGGAGAGAGACACGGGGCATGAGCGGGGGCAACAGCAGGGAGACACGGGGCATGACCGTGGGTAGGGGGCAGCAGGAGAGAGACACAGGACATGAGAGGGGGTGGGGGTAACAGGAGAGAGACACAGGGCATGAGAAGGGGGTGGGGGGTAACAGCAGGGAGACACGGGACATGAGCGGGGTGGGGGGAAACAGCAGGGAGACACGGGGCATGAGCGGGGGGTGGGGGTAACAGGGGAGAGACACGGGGCATGAGCGGGGGTTAGGGGGCAACAGCAGGGAGACACGGGGCATGACCGGGGGGTGGGGGGCAACTGGAGAGAGACACGGGGCATGAGAGGGGGTGGGGGTAACAGTAGAGAGACATGGGGCATGAGAGGGGGGTGGGGGGTAACAGGAGAGAGACACGGGGCATGAGAGTGGGGTGGGGGGAAAGAGGAGAGAGACATGGGGCATGAGTGGGGGGTGGGGGGCAACAGCTGGGAGACATGGGGCATGAGCGGAGGGTGGGGGGCAACAGCAGAAAGACACGGGGCATGAGAGGGGAGTAGGGGTAACAGGAGAGAGACACAGGGCATGAGCGGGGGTGGGGGCAACAGGAGAGAGACACAGGGCATGAGCGGGGGTGGGGGGCAAAAGGAGAGAGACACGGGGCTTGAGCAGGGGGTGGAGGGTAACAGGAGAGAGACACAGGGCATGAGCGAGGGGTGGTGGGCAACAGCAGGGAGACACAGGGCATGACCGGGGGGTGGGGGGCAACAGGAGAGAAACACGGGCCATGAGAGGGGGTGGGGGTAACAGGAGAGAGACACAGGGCATGAGCGGGGGATGGGGGCAACAGCAGGGAGACACAGGGCATGACCGGGGGTGGGGGGCAACAGGAGAGAGACACAGCAGGGCATGAGCGGGGGGTTGGGGGCAACAGCAGGGAGACACGGGGCATGAGCGGGGGGTGGGGGGCAGCAGCAGGGAGACGCGGGGCATGAGCGGGGGGTGGGGGGAACATGAGGGAGACACGGGGGTGGGGGCTACAGCAGGGAGATACGGGGCATGAGCGGGGGTGAGGGGCAACAGGAGAGAGACACGGGGCATGAGCGGGGGGTGGGGGGCAACAGCTGGGAGACATGGAGCATGAGCGGAGGGTGGGGGGCAACAGCAGGGAGACACGGGGCATGAGAGGGGAGTAGGGGTAACAGGAGAGAGACACGGGCATGAGGGGGGGTGGGGGCAACAGGAGAGAGACACGGGGCATGAGCAGGGGGGGGGGTAACAGGAGAGAGACACAGGGCATGAGCGGGGGTGGTGGGCAACAGCAGGGAGACACGCGGCATGACCGGGGGGTGGCGGGCAACAGGAAAGAAACACGGGGCATGAGAGGGGGTGGGGGTAACAGGAGAGAGACACGGGGCATGAGCGGGGGGTGGGGGGCAACAGCAGGGAGACACAGGGCATGACCGGGGGGTGGGGGCAACAGGAGAGAGACACAGCAGGGCATGAGCAGGGGGTGGGGGGCAACAGCAGGGAGACACGGGGCATGAGCAGAGGGTGGGGGGCAGCAGCAGGGAGACACGGGGCATGCGCGGGGGTGTGGGGGGAACATGAGGGAGACACGGGGCATGAGCGGGGGCTACAGCGGGGAGATACGGGACATGCGCGGGGGTGGGGGGCAACAGGAGAGAGACACGGGACATGAGCGGGGGTGGGGGTTAAAAGCAGGGAGACACGGGGAATGAGCAGGGGGTGGGGGAACAACAGGGAGACACGGGGCATGAGCGGGGGATGGGGGGAACACGAGGGAGACACGTGGCATGAGTGGGGGGTGGGGGGTAATGGGAGAGAGACACAGGGCATGAGCGGTGGGGTGGGGGGCAACAACAGGGAGACACGGAGCATGAGCGGGGGGTGGGGGGTAACAGGAGACCGACATGGGGCATTAACAGGGATTGGGGGGCAACAGGAGGGAGACACGGGGCATGAGCGGGGCCTGAGGGGCAACAGCAGCGAGACACGGGGCATGAGCTGGGGGTGGAGGGAACAGGAGGGAGACACGGGGCATGAGCGGAGGGTGGGGGTAACAGGAGAGAGACACGGAGCATGAGCTGGAGGTGGGGGGCAACAGCAGGGAGACACGGAGCATGAGCGGAGGGTGGGGGGCAACGGCAGGGAGACACAGGGCATGAGCGGGGGGTGGGGGGAACACAAGGGAGACACAGGGCATGAGAGGGGTGTGGGGGGTAACAGGAGAGAGACACAGGGCATGAGCGGGGAGTGGGGGCAACAGCAGGGAGACACGGGGCATGACCGGGGGGTGGGGGGCAACAGGAGAGAGACACAGAGCATGAGCGGGGGCCAACAGCAGGGAGACACGGGGCATGAGCGGGGGGGTTGGGGGCAACAGCAGGGAGACACGGGGCATGACCAAGGGTTGGGGGGGTAACAGGAGAGAGACACGGGGCATGAGCAGGGGGCGGGGGCAACAGCAGGGAGACACGGGCATGAGCAGGGGGTGGGGGGCAACATGAGAGAGATGCGGGGCATGAGAGGGGGTGGGGGGGTAACAGGAGAGAGACACGAGGCATGAGCGGGGGGTGGGGAGCAACAGCAGGGAGACACGGGTCATGACCGGGGGGTGGGGGGCAACAGGAGAGAGACACGGGGCATGAGAGGGGGTTGGGGGTAACAGGAGAGAGACACGGGCCATGAGAGGGGGCTGGGGGGATAATAGGAGAGAGACATGGGGCATGAGCGGGGGTGGGGGAAAAAGCAGTGGGACACGGGGCATGAGCGGAGGATGGGGGGCAGCAGCATGGAGACACGGGGCATGAGGGGGGGTGGGGGAACACGAGGGAGACACGGGGCATGAGCGGGGGGTGGGGCAACAGGAGAGAGACACGGGCATGAGCGGGGGTGGGGGGGCAACAGCAGGGAGACACAGGGCATGAACGGGGGTGGGGGCAACAGGAGAGAGACACAGGGCATGAGCAGGGGGTGGGGGGGCAACAACAGGGAGACACGACGCATGAGCGGGGGGTGGGGGGAACACGAGGGAGACACGGAGCATGAGTGGGAGGTGGGGGGTAAAAGGAGACAGACACAGGGCATTAGCAGGGATTGGGGGCAACAGGAGGAAGACACGGGGCATGAGCGGGGGCTGGGGGGCAACAGCAGGGAGACACGGGGCATGAGCGGGGGTGGGGGAACACGAGCTAGACACGGGGCATGAGCGGTGGGTGGGGGTAACAGGAGAGAGACACTGAGCATGAGCTGGGGGTTTGGGGCAACAGCAGGCAGACACGGGGCATGAGCGGAGGGTGGGGGGCAACAGCAGGGAGACACAGAGCATGAGCGGGGGTTGGGGGAACACGAGGGAGACACCTGGCA